>NC_080565.1:32132365-32458115 GCF_030253575.1 Rhododendron vialii | reverse complement strand
ACACTATCAGTTATGCAGAACTAAAGGCTGCAACAGAAAATTTTAATCCCGCAAACAAACTAGGGGAGGGAGGCTTTGGACCCGTTTTTAAGGTAATTAAACATCCTTCTAGTAAAAGACAGGCTGTCCTGGAACAACTTCATATTGCTTTTATGAAATAGCACCGATCAACTGACTCACTTGAATATTGCCACTTCACCTCTGCTTTTCCCCTTTGTATTCATTATGGATGGCAGTAGTAAGCTTGTACCATCACATTTTTGCATTGATCAAGACCATGGAAAATACAAACCCTGCTGTTCTAGATTACTTGCATAGAACTGCGATTTATTGGTCCATACCATTTTTGGGACTGCACAATATTTCTCAAAATTTTAAAATTTTCCTTTTCTATAGGGAACGCTTAATGATGGGAGGGTTATTGCTGTCAAGCAACTCTTTGGCCTCCCGCCAAGGAAAGGATCAATTTGTTGCAGAGATTGCTACAACATCTGCTGTTCAACACCGAAATCTTGTGAAATTGTACGGATGTTGCATTGAGGGGAACAAACGATTGATTGTTTAGGAGTAACTTGAAAACAAGAGTCTTGATCAAGCATTGTTTGGTACAGGACATCACCTTTACTGTCAATGCAAATTATAGATCTTGAATATGGTGAATAAGTGAAACGTTTAACTGTTTGGCATTTGTTAAGCAGGGAAGACAAGTTTGCTTCTTAATTGGCCCATCCAGTTTGATATATGCTTGGGTGTAGCAAGGGGTCTAGCTTATCTTCACGTGGAATCTCGGCTTCGCATTGTACACAGGGACGTTAAAGCGAGCAATATTCTTCTTGACTCTGACCTCAACCCCAAAGTTTCTAATTTTGGTTTGGCCAAACTTTTTGATGACAAAAAGACCCACATCAGTACCCGTGTTGCAGGGACATTGTAAGATTCTCTGCAGTCAATCTCCATGTATTCTTCAATGTTATTGATTTCGATATTCTATTCTGGTACTGTTTGTAGCTGAAGTATTAACTTACATGTGATGAAATTTCAATGGTTACTAACGCAGTGGGTATCTTGCACCTGAGTATGCTATGCTTGGGCAACTTACAGAAAAGGCTGATGTGTTTGGTTTTGGTGTTGTAGCTTTGGAGATTGTCAGTGGAAGGCCAAATACTGACTCAAGCTTGGAAGAAGAAAAGATCTATCTTCTTAACTGGGTATGTTTCACTTTCTTTTAGGCACTCATTAGTTGTTGATCCTTCAAAAAGTTCCAAATGGCTGCATATTCGGTTATGGGCACAGTTTGTTTTGACTGTGGTTACTGATTCGGCTACACCTTTTTATAATTCTTTAAAAAGAAGGAAGGATTATTATATCTTGGAAACTTTAGGATGTTTTGCTTGAGCATCATTAGAAACAAGATAAGTTGTTCAAATACTACGCAAAGAAACTTATAAATCCCCTGTATCTCTGAAACTGAATTATAGTATTTTTGGTGTTAAAACGTGCATCAATGCCAATGAATATCTGATCCACTCATCCTTTCACCCAACCCATAATGGGTGCTTCCCACTCTAGTTACATGATTCTATGACATTCCTTTCTTCCCGCCTTTTTAGGCCTGGCATGTGCATGAAAACAACCGTGAAGTTGAGCTAGTGCATGCTAGATTGTTAGAATTTGACGAGGAATAAGTAAAACGAGTTATAGGAGTTGCTCTTTTGTGCACCCAGACATCTCCACAGCAACGCCCCTCCATGCCACGTGTAGTGGCGATGCTTTCAGGAGAGATTGAAGTTAGTGCAGTTACTTCACGGCCTGGATATTTGACTGACTGGACCTTAGACACATCCAGTTTTATGACTACGGATACTCCAAATGCAGAAAACGTACATAGCCAATTCAGTACATCAACGAGTCAGATACTCTAAGTGCAACGAACATAGCCAATTCCGTTCATCAACGAGTGCAAGCATGGCAGCAAATCCGGGGTTAGAGATTTTCAACGTAATAAATGGGTTTTTATTTGGGATTTTTTGAAAAAAAAATTTCTTTTTTGTATTTTGATAGATTTTTGTGAAATTTTGCAACACCTTTAATTTCACATGGATTATAACTTTATGTGAATACTTATAACACTCATTAAATTGGAATGTGTTTATTGGGAAAGGATGTGTAACATGGGGGTGCCTACTAGGGGCATTGCCCTTCCCAATTGATTGAAGCCTACAGGAGGTATGGCTCTATGCAAAAAGGTGCCCTGGTAAGAGGCATGATTTTTCTTAATTAATGGTCTTCAAAAGACGTGATTCTTCTTAATGTGTGTCTAATAAAGACGTGGCTTTTCACGAAAGGGTAAATAGATCCTTTGTAAAGACGTAAGTCTGTCGACACAGACAAAGGGTGCATAGATTTCGATGCGGTCCCACTACGGGTCCCACACAAAAAATATGAACCGTTCATTAAATTGAAAACATTTTTTCAAAGGCTCCCATGAAAAATCAGTTCAATCCGATACATATAAGTACTCGATCTAATCATATAAGTATTCATTCAGGTTCAAAGTTGAATGAAAAGTTAGATGATTAGATCAAGTACTTCTGGGTATCGGATTGAGTTGATTTTTTGCAAGGGGCCCTTGAAAAAATGTTTCAAATTTAATGAATGACTTGGATCATTTGTGTGCGACCCGTAGTGGGCCCACATCGAGATCACATTGGAAGTACTCCCGATTCTCTTCAGCCTTTGACAGCCACAACTGTTAAAGCAATTTAGACCCCCTCTGGATATGGGAAAATTCAGCTAGAAGCCTAAAACAGCTTTTTTTTTTTGACCCGCAGCCTAAAACAGCTTGGAAAGCCCTTTAGAAATAAGAAGAAATAAATCACGAGTTCACGTTAATCTTGTTCAAAAAAATAAAATGTCCCCTAGTCCGCATTCGTTTTGTGTCTCTTATATATACGCGATATAGGCCCCGAAAGATAGAAGACTAGAACGCGGGAGAATGGTAGATTCTAAGAGCAAAAGCAAGTAAACCTGTTCGTGTGAAATTTATTTGCCATAATGACTATTGTTACTGTAGTACTCATAATGGGGTGTCTTTTTTAAGGCACATCACGAGGCAGCGAGACCCAGGCAACCCTATAGGGTGTCTTTTTTAATTTAAAGCGAGGGAAAGGGATCTCTTTAACCGTAGCATTTGAATGGCAGCAGCAGCAAAACCAGGAAATGGCACTCAGCTATATCAACACCAGCAATAGACATTGCTAGCACCCCATACACGCACACACAAAGCTGCTAGCCCACATACCCACACACATGCACAGCTTTCCACATACACCCACACCCCCAACCCGACAAAAACAAAAACACAACTTCGACAAAGCCAAAGTTGGTACCAAAGATGGGTTTTTCATTTTTTTACAGCAAAAGATAACAACGGATGGACTTCAAAATTTGCCTCAAAATTTGCCAAATTTTGATTTCAGCAGCCTGTGGGCAGCGTGCCCTTGGAATTTCCGGATTCCAAAATGCGAAAGGGGCCCGGGTCGAGGGAGCGCGAGCGGGGAAGCAAGCGCTTGTAAAAATACAAAGTCGCCACTCGGGTTTTGAAGGTCCGACACCCAAGGAACCGTATTTCGAAGCACTTGCCGCGCCGTTTGATTTGAAAAAGTTAAGGAACCAGTCCGTCATAACCATATCTGGGTTCGGGAGCCAGGTTACGAGAGGGGAAGGGTTTTATGGCACCCCTCTCGCCCAATCCGGAGATCGGTCTTTACTTAGACGTTTGCGAAAAATACTTGTTTGCGATTCTGTTTCATTAACCAATTTTTAGCCAATTAGGGTAGGGAAACAGTTAATCGAGGATTTAAAACTGTAACACTTTGCAGGATGTGATAAATATGGCATGGATGAACGAGATGACAATTAATAAGTGGAATGAAATTCAAAAACATCGATCAAACATCAAGATAGTGCTGTGTATGACTTTGGTTCGAACAAACGGCCAGCTTGCATGCGTGAATCCATCTGCATGCAAGCAAACCATCGCGCGCCAATTCCATACACTCGCGCGAGTGTTGATGTTTAACCAGTGGTTTGAATTTTATCCCCTTCTGGGCTCTGGAAGGACCAGTGCTCACCCAGGTGCAAACCAAGCAGTTTATAAGTACTTGAAAGTAAATAATATTACAACAGGCAGTAATAATTTTGAAATACAACCCCTAAACAATGGGGGTGATTAAACGAAGGCCGAGGCCAAGCTGCCCATGCAAGGGCAATCTCTGGAAATCAGCACACCATCGCGCGATAGAGTGGAACACTCGCGCGAGGTTTCTGACTGGACTTCCAGGAATTGCTTTACATGCCTGGGCTCTGAGACATGTTCAGAAGCAACCCAGGGGCATTCTCAAGCTGAATAACTAAGAGTTCTAAGTTAAACTACCCATTTTTAGCATGCAAGACAGTGAAACATCATAAATATTCTCCATTGGAAAGCTTAAGACTATAAATGAATGAGGACAAGGATCCCATCCCCACGAGAACCATATCGCGCTGACTAGAACAGTCGCGCAATGTAGTGGGTATCTCGCGCGTGGGAGTGCTTGTCCATGGTGACTTGTAACTTTGCTGGCTTTAGGACCAGGATTGGTATTGATTACCAGCCTGGGCCCTGTCAGCCCCCCTCAGGGGTTCGAACAGTGAGCAGAAAGGTATTATACCTTTGCTTGAGTATCTTGGCAATGGCTTGAATAAGGTGGTGAGACTTGGAGGGTGATTATGTGGAAGTGAATATGGTATGGGATATTTGTGCTTGAGCTTTCCTTCTTCTTTCTTGGAGAAAAATTGGTAACCCTTTGAAATGAAGCATGGGGGGGGGGGGGGGGGGGGGGGGGGGGGGGTTTCTTATTGCTTGGTGGAGAAGTGGGGTAGCGAAGGTGATGGGAGAATGGGGTAGAGGTGGTGCAAGGGGAGCCCCCCAGAATGCTGTTCAGTCGACGAAACGGGGTCACATAGGCCTGTAGCCCCCTGATCACCATGAAACCCGGGTGAAAATGACAGATGTTGACCATCGCGCGATGGAGTGGGACCATCGCGCGAGTGTCCAACAAACCCCGCGAGGGTCAACAGTCAAAAATTTGACTTTGACCACCACGTGGCACGTGAATCATCGCGCGAGGGTCCTAGTGCGTCGCGCGACTGTCAATCCTGAGGCCCAGATTTGGACCCAAGGGTTTTCAGGGCTAAGGATGGGTTTCACACACGCCAAACTCAAGCCATTCCAAGTTCTCCAGACTGTTTTCGACCTGATTCATCATCGGAGAAACAAGAAATCGAAAAACAAAGTAAAACGATCGGGAAATCAGATTGGGGTGTCTACACAGCCTGAATGCATGGCTCATGAATTGACTAGCTCTGACAGAACATTGCGGAATCAATCTGCAGAAATTGTAATAGCAACGTTTCTCTAGTCATTTTTTGGGCCACAGTATGGAATAGAGAAGGAATGACGTGTGCGGTGTGCCTTATTTGGTTTTAACTTCTGTTTTCTACTTTCATTTGCACATTCAATTTTGTCTTGATTCTAGATGATTACCCAGGCAATGGCAAATAGACCATAGGAAACTGCATTTAATTTCCACATTTTATTATAGAAGTACAGCACCATCAACAACATTGACAGTTAATTTTCTGTACATTAGTTTGCTAAATACGTGAACATTTACAAAAATGGCAAGGATACCCATGGCCATATACATCTGACGAGCAAACTACACCAAACGTACCCGTAGAACCGCCAGCCGACATCTTTATGTATATTTACTCTCTAAGTACCAAAACCGATCCTTGTTGACACTTGTATAGCCAGCCATAACTTTTCCTCCCGTGTTCCTCATTCCGTCTATAAGAAAGCACCGACTGGAACCCAAGGCTCCGACGAAGAAATCTGATTCCCCAGCCATCAAGAAATTAGCGAGAGGGTAATTTGTGCTGGTTTCCCTCCCCAGGCTGGCTTCGTAAGTAGCCATTGACATGTTCTTCACCTGACGTGTCACGTTTGTGTAGTAGAAATTCCACTGGGGGTATGATCTCGATCTATCAATTACTTCCTCAAGAAAAGTAGTACCATGAGAATTTGATCACAACAGCTATACAAAAGTTGTCAAAAAGAGTACACACTATGATCAAGTCATCAAACAACTCCAATGGAACTCAATGGGTTTGTGTTCAACTTCAACTGGAAAAGACCGGACTTATCCAATATGGCCTGTGAAGCACCGACACTCCTAGAGATCACCGTAACCGTGTCAAACACTCCAGGGACACGTATGGGACACGCCATGTAGTGTTTCCATTACATTTCAATATTTGTTAATGGTGGGACACTTTGGGGACCCACATGGGGACACGACAGGGTGACGGCAAAATACTTGTAATTTCAATAGTATTTAGCCAAAAAATTGTAATATAAGGAGCATGCATATCAGCATATATATGTGCATAAGGATACACCATCACTCAATAATGGATTCGATAGGAGTCCAAACCTAAATATGTAGTGGTTACAATGATGGTTTGCATACCTGAAAGAACCGTTTAAAAAAAGATTGAGGTGTCCCATGCCGTATCTATGTCCCCATTTTTTTAGAATAGTCATGTCGCCTATCTGTCTCTATGTCCCCAGCCGTAAGGAGATCAAACAATATCCTGAAAACAAAAAGTTAACTAGTACTCTTGGTTCGTAAGGAGTACCGGGCTACTGCCCCCTTTTGATTTAGCAATAAAACCTCGCCTTTCCGAGTTTAACAAAAAAATGTGTGAAAGCCCACAACAACCCATGCATGATCGGTGCATCTCCTATTGCGGTGATGAGTAGAAGCAAAATAAAGCAAGCAGAGCAAGAACCAAAACAAAGTACTACATCAAAAAACCATTGGAGAGAGAGAGAGAGAGAGAGAGAGAGTAATGCATACCCATTGCAGACTTCGGTGGCCATTGGGAGAGTGTCTTCTGTGTTTCTTTTGTTCATCCTTCCCTGGAAGTTATGTTTTTGTGAGTGAAACGTTGACCTTTGAACTTGTCCTAATTTACAGTTTAAACATTGTAACCTTCTTGTTTTAATAATAAATTTCTTTATTTTCTGTTCAAAAGAAAAATATAGTAGAGGACACTCTGGATCAGGTCCGGACTCCCTGATATAAGCTTAGGTCCGGATTTTTACTTTAAGCCGTTGAATTTTGTTTTCAATGTTCCAAATCTGAGGAAGGTTTATGACCAGTCACAATTAACTTTTCTCTGAAAAAGTTTCATTAAAATTTGGACCATTGAAAACACGATCAAACAGCTGAGTAGTGGTCCGGACCTAAACTCCGGTCACCTGATAGGAACCGGGTTGTAGTAGAGGATGTGTATTTATAGGTCCCACTCAACTATGGGTACCAAAGGGTTGCGTACCGATTGTGTAACAACTCCGTGCGTAGCACGGGTTATCACTAGTTCATAAAATAATAAGACAACCCCGGGCATAGCACGTCTGGTAGCTAGCACTTCTCCTGATTTATAGAATTGGCCAAGGACGTATTTTGATAATTAATATCCGCCAAGGACATTTTTAGCATTAACAAATGTCCTTAGCTTGTCTTTAGCAGGTATTAATTATCAAAACATGTCCTGGGCCGTCATTTTCCCTTTATTTTTTGGATGGGTCGGTCATTAGCCCATTCCTCTCGAAGTCAAAAGTCTGGTAAGGTTCGGACCGAGCAATCAGTCCGGAATTTAAAGTTGGTCAAAGAAGCCCAAACATTGGTCAACCATTTGGTTATGTATTCTTCTCTTCATAATTGAATTGATGATATTTGGGCCATCAAAACGGCATGCACGCATAGGGGTGGTTGCCGGTTCCCCATGTATACTTTTCGTATCAATGAAAGTACCATCTAAAGGTTGATAAAAAAAAAAATGGCACGCACGCATAGGGGTTTGGCCGACAACATGACAAAAGCAACATGAAACAAACAAATTCAATTGTTTAAAGTTGAGTATTGTCTAGCTACAATCACCAATGTAGAAGATGTTAGTAGGAAATAAAGACGAAAGTTGTGATCAGTGCGTGCGGGAGGTCTTCTCTTGCAGGTTATGAAGGTGGCGGTAGCTAATCGGTGGTGGCTACGGTGGAGTTTGTGGAGGTGGCGGTTCTATAGTAGCCGTTGGTCTGTGGTGGAGTCTTGGGGCTAGCGGCGGCTAGGGTTTGTAGAGTAAGGTTTGGTTTTCTTTGGTTTTTTGGGCTTCGGCTTGGCCCACTTGATGTTTGAGCTTGGCCCATTAAGTGTACGTCTAGGATTCAGGCTTGGCCTATTTGGTTTGGGTTTAGACCCTACGGTATTTCATTCAATATTCTATTGGATATTGATGTACCATATCGAGTTCAATAAAATTTAGGGAGCTTTGGCCAGAAGGACATACTATAGGGTTTAATGATGTAATTAGGACATCAAAAACTTTCAACGAGCCTCGAGGAAATTTTTCCCCCGCCTTCCAAAGCTATCCCCCAACCAACCAAACATGAAGGGGCGCAACCCTAAGTGCAAGTGCATCAGTCTCGGCATATGGGGTATATTAGGTAAAATAGAGAAGGAAATCCACAAAATCAAGTTGCACCAGAATAGCAAAAAGCCAAGGTAAAATATCTTTTACGGAACAGCTCGGTACTAATACCGAGACACTGTTCATCTGCATTCCCTTAAACAATTGTTTCCCTCACCTCCTCTCTCTCTCTCTCTCTCTCTCTCTCTCTCTCAAATTGAATAATGGAGTATTTTATGATAGTTTATAAGAAAAGAGAGGATAATAGAGAGGATTGGTGTGAGATTGAACGAGATTTGAATAGGTAAACGAAAAAAATAGACTATTGGGTAACTAAAATACATATTTGTTGGCGCGTACATGCTCTAAAGCAGTTTCATCAAGCCCCTCGTGAAAACGACGACTATGGTCACAAATAGAGGTGGCAAATTGGACTCAAACCCACTAATCAACCCAAACCCACCCACTAATATATAGACCAACCCAATCAATTTATTAGCTGGGTTAGAATGGATCCAAACTCATCTAACCCATTTAATCCTAAAAAATAAAAAGCTAAACAAACAGTTACGAAAAATAAAAAATACCGAAAAAAGTTATGGACAAAAAAGTTCACAAGAATGCAACCTAAGTTGGCACTAAGAGTGGGTTTTTGTAAACTTATTTTTTTCTTCGTTTTGTCTGCTTTAATTTGTTCATCTTTTTTTAATTTTAGTTAGATTTCGTTATATTTTTTGGATCAATCATTCGTCTTGACGAAAGAACTTAAAAAAGTAAAAAACTTATGACAAAAGCAAAAAAAAAAAACTAAAAACAAAAAAGTATCAAACAACTGCAAACAAAAAAGTTTCAAACAAAAAAGTTTCGACTATCTGTATCGAAACTCATACACATTTTACTTAATTTGAGAGTCGTGTCCAACTACCCAATTTGATGAAGGTGATTAACATCAACTTAATCCAACTTAGCTTTCTAATCACGTGTAACTGATTTCCTCCCACTGTAGGCACGAAAAAGAGTCGTCGGCTCATGACTTGTACGTAATTATTTTACGAGAACTTCTATGGGAACCAATGGTTTGTGCACATAGGGTGCACAGATCGGCGTTGGGGCTTTGCTCCAGGTCCCACACAAATAATCCGATACGTTTGATAATTTTAAAAAAATTTATCAAGTAGTCTTGTGATAAATCAGATTGATAGATTGATTGAATAAGTGTAATTGATTGATCAAACTTTTTAACTTTTCATTCAGATTATAAGATTATGTAATATACTAATATGAATGAAAAATTAGAATATTTGATCAAGCACTTACACTTATCCAATCGGACCAGACCCTAGAATGAGAATCAAAGGCTAACTTACCTTCTCTCTTAGAATCCATCAGACACTTAAGGAACCTCAATCAAGCTAATTTCATATAAGGCCACTCATATACTAGTTACTTTAAAATTACTGAACGTATCAGATAATCAGTGTGCGCAATCCGTTGTAGGCTCTCAAGAACGGTCTGTGTACAAACTATCGGTTCCCATAGCTTTTTTGATATTTTAGGTATAGAATGTGTAAGGTTGAGACGTGAGATAATTCATCAGTGAATTCCCTCGAACCAAGTCCAGTGGTCTGAAATGTCTTGATCAGTCATTGTACAAATTAAAACAGCGAAATTTGCAAAAAATAGGGCCCCAATGGTGTGTCATTTTCGGCTTCAATGGCATCAAAAATGGATTTGGCATTGGTGCCACGTCAGCAAACCCAACAACCAATTTGAAATGGCATTTCATTATTGCACTATCGATGGAAGTAAGTAGGAAAATGATACAAATGGAATCTTGTAGAAAATTGCATTGCACAAATGATACATATCGGAAAAATTAAGTGTACGGAGGTAATTTGGTCATTTTAATAGTAGAGGGATAGTTTGGTAATTTTAGTCATTAAAATTTACAAGGGTAAATATAGTCATTTTAGTGTACATTGATATTTTAGTCATTTTAAATTTTAGAATATAGTATGTAATTGGATTAATGAGTGGGTCGGGTTTGCTTTTTAAATAAATGGGTCGGGTTGTGTTTGGGTAATTAGACTCATAATTAATGGGTCTAAATTGATCAATAACCCATTAAAGACCCAACCCACTTGCAACTTATCCATTTTGGTCCAAATCTGCCCATTTGCCACTCCTTATCACCAATGACAATAGAAGCTCCAACTTGGATTGTCCAAGTTTGGTGAGGCTCTGATGAGCACAATCGGGAGACGACAAATACAGGACATGCTCCAATCGTGCGATTGGTTGAGAGCGTGAATAACTTGCAGTGCGTCCTGTTCTACTATGATCCGAGAATAGTTCCATTTCAAGGTTGTTTCCAGAGCACAATGAAAGCCCAAAGCTTCAATAATCCTGGGAGAGAAGGAGCGTTTGGAAGAAAGACTCAATAGCTCTAAAATAGTGGGTTAGACGTGTGGATACAAGACTTTGCTCCGATTTAATTGCGTCCGTATTAGTGGATGGTGGAATTGGTTTCTCGTGATTTTGTTACTGCCTAAACTGGCTCGGATATCTCGCATAATTCGTACAAAAAGAAAAAGAAAAGTCATTTGGACACTGGATTGGAAGTATGGTATAACTATTCAATTCAAGCTCAAGTCATTATTAAAAACATGTACAATTCTACGATGCATGAACACTTCTAAGAAGTTGGCTTGTTGCGTCGGACACCAATGTGATACTCATTAGACAATCCCCCGTTCCATGAAGTGCATGGTTGGGGATGAATGGAATGATTAAAGGAACTACTTTTTCTTCAATGATCTTGGTTTATTGTAGCATTTGATATAATAATTGCATGACATAATGGTGTTTAAGTTATCAAAATAACTGCTGTGTGACTGTGTCCTTGAGGAAAATGCTGTCTTGTTCGATCTTACATATGCAGAATTGATCAACTAGCTTTAGGCAATGTTTGGAGTCTCTTGTTTTCCAATGAGTGACGCCACATGCCATCCATTCAACCAGAGGCGAACCCTCCTTGGGACATGTGGCCCGGTCATGTGCTCCATACCCTTTTTTTTAAAAAAAATTCCAGATTTTGTGTATATATATAATATGTCTTACATGTGCAAGAAGTTAGAGTGTGGTGTAGTGGTAAGTGGCACTCTTTGGGGAAAGAAAGGACATGGGTTCAAGATCCTCCAAGTTTTTTTTTCCAAACACACCTAGAACTCTTTTACAACCAATGTTTCTCCCACTCTCCAATCATTTGTGTAGTAGTCAATATGAACCCGCACATTGTATTTATACATTTTGGTCCCCAAAACTTGTACTTGTAAAGTTAATAATAGAAAAATAGATGATGAACATGTGATAACTTTGTTTTAACTCATATAGTCGAGGTGCGCAGTTTGCCCAAGTAGCTTTTATTAAAATACATATATACTTTAAAATTATTACATTATCATGAATGCTAAAATTATTTTGGTGTGAATGTGTTTAACTGTAACTCATATATTACAGTATTACAAAGAAAATTGGTGCCCTCACTATGTCAAATTTCTGGGTCCGCCACTGCATTTAACTAGAAGATTACAAAACCAAACTCTTCATAGAGTCCACAAACAATAGAATTCTGTCGGTCTCTTGTGTAGAACTAATGATCAACCCTCTTGAATGGTTGGAATCCGTTCAAATCATCTTTAGTTTCGGTTTTTTTTTTTTTTTTTTTTGAGCTAGAAGATTATGATCTGATAGCCAACCATGCTTTCCCTAGTAAATGTGGAAGATATGGAAATAGACAAATGGGAGAGACGTAGAAATACTTCTGTCACATTATTGAGCTAGAAGATTATATATGATTTTTCCAGCAGTCAACCATGCTTTTCCAAGTAAATGTGGAAGATGTGGACATAGACAAATGTGTAAGACTTGGAAAGACTTCTGCACATTTCAAAAACAAATGGAAATATCATGTCTTCCGATTAGGGGTTTTAAAAGGGCGGGTTTAGGTTAAATTGGATAAGTTGTAAGTGGGTTGGGTCTCTAATGGGTCATTGACCCATTTGCACCCATTAGTTATGAGGTCAATGACTCATACCCGACCCGACCCATTTATTTAAAATTAAAACCGACCCGCCCAATTACATATATATTAAATTTCAAACTTTTGCAACTTATTAATTCGTCTCGTCGAGAAGAATCGGAAAAGTAAAAAATTATGATCGAAACTCGTAATTTTTTTCAAAAGACAAGAATAAGTAATTTTTTTTGTCTTACTAACTTATTTTTGTCTTTATTCAAAAAACTTATAAGTTTCGATCAAATTTTTTTACTTTTCCGATTTCTCTCGTTGAAACGAATCAATAAGTCACAAAAATTTGACGCAAAACAAAAAAATGCAAAAAAGATTTGAATAAGAACAAAAAAAAAGTCTCTTAACTTTTTAATCCAAACCCTAGGCGGGACTAAATACCACGAGAGAAACCTATTCATGATGGAGAAACTTATTCTTTACCGGAGATTATAGTTTGATCGTTTTTCATTAGAAATTGTTTGAACAAAAATATTATTTTATTATGAGTTCATGTCTCGATAAAGGGGTTTTCTAAACCTAATCGAGTCGCAAATTTACGAGGATGAATTATTCAACAAGTGTAACAAAATGAACAGTCTCGATCGTAATGCTTTTCTCGCGATCGTGTGGCTTCTGCAACAATAAGTGCAACATAAGACCTAGCTGACTATGAAGTAAATCAAAGATATAAATTGTAAAACATAATTGTCGAGTAATTTTTTATAATGCATGATCTGAACCGTTAGGATTTCACTTATTACCAATTATAGCATTGTCACCAAAATCGAAGATCACTCGATATCAGCGACCACATGATATATTTGGAGGATGAAAATGTGACTCAGGTGAAACTAGGAGGACCATTTATATAAATTTTCCAAAAATAAATGTCTATTAAGCCGGTGATCTTCCGGGTCAAAATCCTTGCCCGCCACTTATGACCATGGCATTCGCTTATACATTTCCAGCCAATGTTGTCTCACCCATAGAGATGTATAAGTTCGTAAAACTTTGTCATTTTGGTTACTATCGTAGTGTGGGCCGTAATTATAACGTTTCTCTGTGTAGTACCATTTGAGGTTCAATTGATAACGCTTGTGGGGATAGAAGTGACAGTAGGTTTTGTGTTAGAATTAGAATTATTAATTTCGCTTATGTTCTATGACAAAATTGATTTCTTAAAAGTATAGGTAAAATGTTTTTATTAAAAAGTCATTTTGAAAAACAAGGAAATGCTTTGCTGTAATCCTATATAAAACGAATGTTTTGATATGAGTTTATAGCTAATTGCCTTCGTGCAAAAAGGGTTCTTTAGTGGGCAATAGTTATTAACCTTTTTGTTATCTAAATCCCGCAAATGAGCTACACATGATCAATAATACCTAATTTCATTTTTCTTCACACTAATAACGAAACTGCCGATGAGTCGCCTATTAGATTAGATTCATTGCACCTAGGGGTGGAGTAAGGAATTTTGTTTGCTGGGGCCAAAAGTTTACATTCACATGTTAGATACTTTTCATTTACAAATCCAAACAATAACTAAATTAAGAGGTTAATTATAAAATAGATATACACTTATAAAATGCATTTCTGCTTTAGAATTAATTGGTCCTAAAGACTAGATACATTTTTAAAACGATGCATGACTGGTTTAGTCCCAGCGATTACCTGGTATACGTGGGACAAAACAGTAAATAAATGGGGACCAAAATAGACGGGCAGAGTGATCTTGTACACTTACGTTAGGCTAGGAGGACAAAAATGAAAAAGGCAGAAAAGACTACTCCAAGATGTATGTGTGGAGTCTTTGGATCAAAGACACGCATGCCCTAAGTCAATGGGAATATGAAGGGCTTACCATCGACATCGTCCAAGACAATGGGCAGAACCATCCAATGACCAAGACTTAGCATTTAACTTTGTGGAACCCATGATGACTCTGATAGGATGTCTATTTAATTTTTTTCTAAATTAAATATATAACGGGACTGGGGTTCTTACCAAAAAATTTTTTTTTCCGTCAAACTTTAGAGATACTTTCATTGATATGAAAAACATATATCGGGAACGGCCGAACGGGTAGCCACCTCCAAGGAGAGAAGAAAGCAACCACAAAAGAGGCTTAAACTCACAAACGAATTGAACATTCAGGACAAGACTCATTTCTGACCTCGAAAAGCCATCAAGTCGACGTAGAAAACCCTCCAAAACAACACACACAAGGAGTGGGAGAAAGTCCCATGTAGGGGAAGAAAATCAACCAAAAAAAAAAAACAGTAAACAAAAACTAAAGCAAAACCTACGAGCAAACAACAGATCCACACCCGACCCTAAGTTCAGCCGCCAAAAAACGCCAATCAAGACCCTCATTGCTGCCATGTCAAGGGCGGCCGAGAGATAGCAAAGACCATGGAACAGAACCTTGATCAGCACAGCAACCACACCACACCGTACAACAACACCAACTACTATCTCCTCCCAAGAAACGTGACTACATTCGATTTGAGTTTAGTGATCCAACCCTTTCTTTTTGCGCACAATCCTTAATTATTTTTTTCTTTAATTATTACTTCCTCAATTCTATTTTTTTAGTCATTTTTGGGAGTCTGTGCGACTTTTCAATTAATTAAGATCAAAAGATATTTAGTGTGTTTGGAGACGTTTAAGTGTTATAGTGCACTAACCAAGCCCTGCTTGAGGTCTTTTTTTGGCAAAATGCAAATCATCTCTTTTGAAGTAATACAAATTAGATCATTCCTACCAAGAATGAAGTTAACCGCCTATGGATAGACACTTGATCTGACAACAAAATTCTGTTTATTTAAGAATTTGCGTGCTGATAGACAGCTTTCCGTAACCCGATCAAGCCAAAAATTTACGAAAAATCTAATGATTAAAGAAGGAAAAAAAATGAACTGTTTAGATCGGGAAAGGTTGCATCGTGATCAATGTCCGTTGGAACAAATATTTCCTTTCTTGAAATTTGTGTAAAAGGGGAAAAAAATTGATATTCGCCGACCAAATGTAATTTTAGTTGGCAAATATTACCTATTCCCTACTAAATTATTTAGTCAGGAAATGTTTTTCATTTGTTGATTTTGTAAATTAGAAAAAAATTGATATTCGCCGACGAAATGTAATTTTAGTTTGCAAATATTACCTATTCCCTACTAAATTTTTTAGTCGGAAAATATTTTTTATTTATTATTTTTTCAAATTAGGGAAAAATTTATATTTGATGACTAAATTTATTTTTGGTCGGCAAACGTTATTATTTCCAGGCTAAAATTTATTTTAGTCGGCAAAGATTATTATTTTCCGACTAAATAATTTTAGTCGGTAATTGTCCAACAATAGGCGACTAAATTTATTTTAGTAATGGTGTAATTTCTTGCATGTAGTGCTTACAGATAAACTGAGACAACTAAACGATGGGTCCACATTATGACCCTTCCGATCAAACTATTTGAACCTTCCGATATTTCGGCCCCCTACAACGTGCTTGTGAGTAGGATGGGAGCCACACCCCCATTTACACTCCCTAGTCAACAAAACAATAGAATAGTAGTAGCTAGTATACCACTCCCGTCAAACCACAAGATTTTTCATCGCAGTGATTTATGTATACGCGTTCTTTGATTTGTATTTGTAGACTCAATCTAATTAGAGGCCTGTTTCCACTGCCCATTTCTGAAAATCTCTCTCTCTCTCTCTCTCTCTCTCTCTCTCTCTCTCTCTCTCTCTAATAGTGTATATAATCTGAAGTTCTGAACACGTACATATAGGCTAGGCTTGGACGGATCTCCATTGATTACCAATCCATTTGACTTAGGAAGAAGAAAGTAATGGGAGGATCACCAACACCATCAGTTCTTTATGCCTTGGCCTTTTTTTTTGTTTCCCTCTTGGGCTTGGTTCAGATTGTCCGAGCTCAAAATGGTACTACTCCTCCTTCCGAAGGTACTCTCTCTCTCTCTCTCTCTCTCTCTCCCTCCCTGTTTGGGAGATCCGTGCCAACTATGGCGTTACTCAAGTGCTACTTCCAACCATTTATGTTGTGGCGAATTTTCGGCAGGCGTACTATCATCAACTTTTATTGAGTAGTTGAGAGATAATAAATGAGTCAAATTGTGTGATGATATCTTTCAATTATAGGGAGTACCATCAATGCCACTTGCACCGGGAGTACTGAATAATTTGCCTTGAATGAAAGTCCTACTTCCTCCATCTTTTTAAGTTAAAATTAGGAAAACATGTAGAGAGGTAGACAGAGAAAAACATGTAAAGAGGTAGTTAGAAAAACTCAAAACCAAATAAAGAGAAAAATTTTTTTTTGCCAAAACAATAACCATTGCTAAGAAACAACACATCAAGAGGAAACTCTATCCTTAAACAAGGGATGAAGATTAAACCAACAGTAGGGAACTCAATCCAATGACTACAACCAACTCTAACTAAATCCATCACTCCAAACAGACGGAGCATTGCAAAAAAAACCAAAAATATCCACACATGGGTGATAGAAGCCCCACAAACGGGGATTAATTCCACACACGAACACCAAAAAAAAAAAAAAACCGGTGACAAACAGTCGTCGGATACACGGCTAAATAGGCGGAGGAGGGCAGCGGATGGTGGTTTGGGGAGGAGGAAGATGGGGGTGAATGGGAAATGAGAATAAACCTCCAAGATTTAAGATCGGGAAATGAAAAAACCCCAGGAGGGGGAGAAATTCCTCCCCTCCCGTTCTTTCATTGAATTGGGGATGAGTTGGCACCTTTCCAGCTACCCCTTCGTAAATGATTTTATTTATTTATTGGTAAGTAGGAATACATGGCTTTGCATGTGGAAGCACAGTAATTGGTGTATGGGGGCTGAACAAATATATGAGTTTTGGCATAACACATTTTTAGTTTTTGGGTTTAGAGAGCAAAAGCCAAAAAAGGCTTGCGGGAGCTTTTCTCGTTCTCCTTTTTTCCTTCTCATGTTTGTTGGAAATAAAAAGACCAAATTGCCCTTTACTTATTTTGGAAATAACCACACCCCTCAATAAATAATTAAATATTAACCTCCCTCCATGTCCCTACATTTTACATTTGCCTTGGAAGTTTGAAGATCAGCAGAAAGAGTGTTCCTGGGTTCCTAATCGTTAACTGCTTTTCGAACCCAACTCATCAATTCTGTATAGCATAGCAGTCCATCAGTTTTGTGTTTTTGTCTTTGGGATCATCTCTAAGGCCATCCACAGTGGTATAATAAAAAATTGATAACCAAAAGTTGACACATCAGCTTTTGATTATTCATTTAAGAGGTTGCTAAGTTTAACAATGTTGAGATTCACAATGGTTACTTTTAGTCCATAACCAAAATAAGAGGTCTGCTACAATTTGACTCTCTCTCTCTCTCTCTCTCTCTCTCTCTCTCTCTCTCTCTCTCTCTCTCTCTCTCTCTCCTATTTCCCACCATTCATCCTTTACGTTTTTTTTGGGCAAAAATATATCGATTCCCTCTCTTAATTTTGGGGAAAAAATCAATGACTTTCTTCCCTCCTATTATGAATTTATTTATTTATTTATTTATTATTATTATTTTTTTTTTTTGGGGGGGGGGGGGGGGAAAGGGGTGTCACACCCCAAAAATAAGAAGTGACCGGCCGTGAACCATGAGGCTAACCCATGGAACACGCAGCCTGAATAAATCAAAGTAACCGAAAATCAAATGATCGCTTTTTCATTATTAATCAAATCAAAAGCCAAATATGCTCATCATAAACATGGGGCACAACCATCGCATGAACCAAACAATATCTAATAATCCAACAATAATTAAAAGAATTTGTTATCTAACAATTGTTTCAAATGCGGAAGCAATTTTTAAAATAAAACTAGAATGAGACACCCTAAGGAGGTCAACAAAAGAAAATCCCCGAGATGCCGCCAAAATCCTTTCCTAACTCCCCAACATGCCTGAAAGAGAAGTTGGAATAAATCCGTCAGCTGACGAGCTCAGTGAATAGCAAGTATATGTATATTAAATAAAGTTGAAAGCGGGGATGAAAATAATTTACCATTAAACATAATTTGGCATACGAGGTGTCCAATAGAATAATAATTAATCAATGAAGTATTTAATCAATAAATATTCTTGGTGGTGATCACAACATTAACTCCATCAACAATGGGGAACCACAATCAAATAGTACCATGGCCAAAATAAATCTCATCAAAATTGGATCCAATATTGAACTTAGAGTCACCAGGGTTGGCAGCCCGTGGTACTTTTCCCTAAGACGATCAGGCGAAAGAAAGCTGTTGAGCATTAGGGTCACCGGCCTAACACGGTCTTTTCCCTAAGTTCCCTGGACTTCCGAAATAAATGTTCCCATTAATATCCACCAAGTTCTCACCAAAAAGAATATTAACAATTGATCTCAGAAAATTCATCGTATGCCAATTTATAAAACAACTTTTAAACAGTTTTGAGTCTCTGAAAACATTCATATAAATTTCTGAAGGAAATATTTTTAAGGGACACTGGGATCTTGCAAAAATACCTAACATATTTAACTACTCACCTGGGTCCAAATATAATGCAACTCGAGTACGCAAAAAGATGCTAACCTGAACAAAGAGAATCATATAACATTATTATCGCTAACTGTATCAACATATCTAATATACGACTACCTAATAAGATGAAACCTAAAGCTATAAACCCCACTTAACTCCAAACTCAATAATTTGTTTTCCTCAACGAAAGGGCTAGACACCTGTTCCAAAACTAATAACTTCACCTTCCAATAATCAACTACAATCTCGTTCCCAATATACTGAGCACATCCATAGCCATTGTCATTCATTGGCATGGCATCAACAACCCCATGGCAAGAACCATATACGGCCAAAACCCCACTGATGACAACATTTAAAATGAAACTCATACCAAAGTCATCATTCACAGCACACACAAACCACCACATCGCCACACACATCGCACATCTCTCTCTCTCTCAAACTGCATCCGGGTAAATTAGACACTAAGAAAAAAAATGTGTTACCAAGGATTCTGACACTTCCTATCAAGAGGTAATACTTCAACTTAATGGAACCAAAATGAAGAAGAACGTGAATACATACCGCAACTGAGATTGAAAGCAAGATTATCAAAGGACGCCTCAAGAACCTTTACACGGCTGTTGCGGCTCTCCCAACGCCCTGCTCTCAATATTCGATCTCTTATAATATAACCCTAATCTAATATAACTGACCCACGTTATCCCCTAAATAATAGGTAACCACTTACTAAAAGTACTTAAATACGGTACAAAACTAAATACTAAAACTATTTAGACTTTAACCCCAATACTATAATAGTGCCGACAACAATTTATATTATGTCGAGAGAGAGAAAATATCAATTAGGATCCAAACCCTAAATCATTTTTATTTATTTATTACAGAAATATAATTATTAGGAATAAAAAAAGAAGGGGTACTGTAACGGGTGGGGGGGGGGGGGGGATTGGAAATTTATCAATTCCCTCCTTTTTTAGGTAAAAAATCAGAGGATTCAGAGCTTCCCTTTCCATTCTCCTTCCCGCTTAATGAAATTTTTGAGCACCTTTTCTTCCCAAAATGATGGAATCACAGTCACAGTTCCAAAGCCCATTGGAAGAAAATCAAAATAAAACAAGGAAAACAAATTACTTGCAATATGAAGATGAAACACTCGAAAAAGAGAAGAAGAAAATACAAGTTGAAACATGCGTGTATACAAATTTGGGAACCAGTTAACTTATGTAGTGTGGGGTTCACAATTTTTGATTATTAAAAAAAGTTGCTAGTTTTGGTAATCCAAATTCCAAAATTTGATTATTTTTAAGGATGTTGCTAAGTTTGATTATATCATTGTGAGCCATCTTTTGCACCAACATTGTTAACTTCAAAAACAATTTGCTTTTGATTATACCATTGTGGATGGCCTAAGAGAAGGTATAATTGGTAATCTTCTGAAATTGGCAGTAATATCGGGATTTTAATCTTTGAAAATTTTCTTGGAGGCTTTCAATTACCAAAAAATAAAGAACAAAAAAGTCTTCAAACCAAAAAACATAATCTTTTACGTCACATCATTATTTTACTTATTTTTATTTCTTTCCTATAAATTGAAAAATAGTTTGAGATATATGTTCACATAACAAAGAAGAAAACAATTTCCCAATATAACTTTAAAAAATTATTAACACATTATTCATACACATTACTTATATACTATAATAAAGGGGCAACATCGTAAAAAAATTAATCCATAATTTATTTTCAACACATATCTTCTAAACACTACTCTTGTTACAAAAAGTTAAAAAGGCAGAAAGTTGAAAATGAAAAGCCAAAAAAGTAGGCTCCCAAATAACTACGTAGTTTCTCTCGCTTTTTCTTTTTTTCTTTTTCCACGAACAGAACACTTGTATTTAGTAGCGCTGTAGCAGGCACCAACGTATTGCACAATGAGGAATTCAAGTGGCAATATTCCTTCGAATTCAGGAATACGGTAGTAAATCTCATCATATCATCCTAAAAAAGAGAATAATTTTAGAAGGTCGGCCCTAAGCCCCCAACCTATTCTCCACAATTTATTTCCCCAACCTATGCTGTCCAAAGATGTCCTTCAAAATAACTAGTTTGCTTCCTCTGAAATTTCTTTGTGTTGGAAATTCGATGGACCAACTACACTTAAACTGTTGGAGATAATTTAAAATTTTAACATTTAATATGGCTTTGGATTCTTTGCTCATTTATTGTGTTGACCTCATTACCCTCCCCTTATCATCATCATATATAACATTTACTACATGCACTATGCTGGTTTCTTGATTTTGGAAATCCACGTATATATATACCTATACCAAGTCAGTACATAGAGATACACACTTCCCAGCATATTACTCTTCTACAGGAAAAGAAAAAGCCAGAGAAGGTCATGGGGCGGAACACAAATGATTTTTTGGTCTTGAGTTTCACTACATACATATTTTCATTGTTTTGAGCATATGGGCAGTTTTTGGTTCAAAGAAAGTTTTAGCTGCACACAAACCTTTTTAGGATTGTTTTATCTTGGGAGTGGAACGTCATACAACTCAGTGCAAGATGGGACGTATCTTCTCTTACGACAACTCTTTATGCGTGGCTCGATCTACATAAGTTTTCTCTTAAATTGCTACTTACGAGCTTGTATTATTCTCTCAATATTTTGTTGTTGTGGTGTTTTTTCTAGTTATTATAGTTTGCAAAAATTCTAACGAATATTTCCCACATAAACAAGTAGGAGAGATTTGAGGGAGGAGATAACACAGTATTTGTGTAATAAACACTTCACGCTAGTTCATTTACACAGACTACTTCATTGTGGTGCATAAACTCCACTCAACCTCACTCTTTCTAATCACTCTCTCTACTTTCCATCACCTTGGTAACACCTTAGAATCACAATCACTAGAGTACATAGTTTATATAGACTCCGCAAAAACTCAATGTTGCGCAAAGTTTTTAGATTGGTCCAGAAGAGCTGAACAAAAAATGAGCTTAGAAATAGCACAATAAAATTATGAGGTTGAACCAATACTTGATGTAGCGTCTCATCATAGATCAATATGAACATCACTGACTGCTCCATAAGAAAATCAGTTATTGCTGCTACCTGTTTCTAGATGTCTTTTTTGAAAAAGTTGGATACAATGAAGAAATAAAGTTATTGGAACCTAGCCAACTATACAAACTACTAGATGTCTCTTTACACGCATACATGAACATTTCAACTAGACTCATGAACTACATACATAAATTGCACCATTCATGTATCATGTGTCTACTAAAATCAAGTTTTGATCTTTTCAACACTTTCTTCAACGAATTGAGTCACCATCCAAATTTAACTCCTTTGACCTTGTCTTAAGTAAAGCTTGACCGAAGTGTGTTATTTTTTTTTTCGAGCGGTAGTAGAAGTATAAGAATTAGAGAATGAATTCTCTCAAGTGCCGGCGAACAAGGGGTTTTCCACCACCCTAGTGTGGGGCCCCACCACACGTTTTTTTTTTTTGGGATAATCCGAACTGTGCATCTTGTAAGGCCTGCAAAATAATGTATCTATGCAAAAATTAACTTGTCCAAATATCGATATGTGTGTCAAAAGTTGAGTTTTGTTCGGAAATATGGACAGCATGGATCTGTCAACTGTTTTTTAAGTTAAACTATTCACAGTCGTCTATTTTTTCATCTTAAACTCAACTTTTGACATATCTATCGATATCCGGACAAGTTGATTTTTCGCGTGGATACATTATTTTGCAAGCCCTATATGATGAATGATTCGGATTACCCAAAAAAAATCACGAAAGAGGCCCACAGGGGTGGCAGAAAACCCCCCTTTTCCTCCGCCTCCGGAAAGAATGTTTTCTCTAAGAATTATACGATAAAACTGTAGAATTGTATTGCCAATTGACTATTAATTTGCGTTATGGTATAGTACTTTCTTTTCGAAACAACAAGATTACTATGTCAGCTCTAACTCTTTCTTTTCTTTTCTTTTTTGGAATTTCGGACAGTGAGTGCTTTGAACTCCGTCTTCAACCAATGGGGATTATCATTATCCTCAACAAATTATCAATGGAACATAAGTGGAGAACCATGCAGTGGAACCGCCATCAAAACTACCTGGGACGTCTACAATACAGATTACAGTCCCGGTATCAAATGCGATTGCAATGGGACTGTTTGCCACATTACCCAACTGTAAGTCTCGATCTTACTAGAAAATACTACTAGGAATTTTCTCCACGATCGATCCCCATATGATCCATATTGGAGTATGTCTAATTGGTACTATTCTCAAGAAATGTTGTACTAATATTGTCTAGTGGTACAATCCCAGGCTTATTAACCTTTTTGGTTTCCAATGTATTACTTTTGTCTCATTTTCGGCCTCAATGTAAATATTGAAGACATTAATTCAGTCCCTAACATATCAATTTTGTATCAATCAAGTCCCCAAATCTAACACCATTAGTCTCATCCGTCAAAATGAGGGGCATTTTCGTCATTCACCCACCCCTAATTTCCTATAAAAAAACAACCGGAAAAATGATCCTAAATCATCATGACCACTAACTTCGGAGCACACTCCAACAACCAAATCCCCACCCCCAATCCCATTTCATGAAATCCGAATTCAAATCCTCAACGGGGTTTCCATCTTTTACCAAAATCACTCTATCTTTTTCAGCTACAATCCCATTTTTTGAGCTCAAATTCGGACCCTCCACAGGATTTTCGTCTTTTTATACCAAAGTCACGGCCTTTTTCAGCTTCCTTATTAACCTCCAAAGCCTTCTTTGCATCAACTTCAACATATTCAAGAACCCATTATTCGTCGACGGCGTCATCAAGCTTTGTTGCAACACAAGAAGGCAGAAGCACCACAAAATCAAGTGAAACCCGTAGAATCTCCTCCACGAACCGACCCAAAAGCCCTTGAACCAGTAACCCGCGAGTCCCTTGGTGAGTACCGAGTCAAAATCGGCCACAAACACAACATTCTTGTCCGAGTCAAGGTAGGCTCGGATGCAGACCTGAGAAACACAACCCTTTACCTTGTTTTCGCTTGTTTTGAACTAGGTTTCGAGGGGTTTGAGGTTTTTGCACTTTGTCTCCGATCCCTCCCTCACCCAAACCACTATCTTTTCTCACCACCACCTCCGTGAAACCCCCACAGCCACATCTCTCTATTCTCTTCTTCTCTTTTTTTCTTTTTTCCCCGTTTCTCTTTGACAGGAATTTGGGGTGACTTAAATGACGAGGATGCCCCTCATTTTGACAGATGGAGTAACAACATTAGACTTGGGGACTTGATTGGTACAAAATTGATACGTTGGGGACTAAATATCTTCAATGTTTACATCAGGGATGAAAATGAGACAAAAATAATACTTTGGGAACCAAAAAAGTTAATAAGCCTACAATCCCAACTCAGTCAAGCCAGAAAGTGATGAGTGCACTAGGGAAGAGTTTGGAGTGAAAACAACTACAGATTGTACTAACCATTGGAGATGGGATCGTCATTTGCAATGTAGGTCAATTAAGGAGGGTGATTTTGAATGACGACGAATGATAGAAAACGATTTGAGCCGGGATGATTTTTGAATTGTATTGAGGGTGATAAAAGAGGTAGAAGGCCAAGAAGAGAACTAATTACTGATGAAGTCATTTTGAAGTAAAGCTATCGTGATTTATTACTAAAATTCCTAGATTGATGCTAGGACTACGATTTGCCTTTGACGGGATTACTTCAATCACACCACACACACACACACAGAAAGAAGGCTGTGCAAAATCATGAAAACCAGTCCGGACCTAAGAGATCCGTGTTTGTGCGGAGGGCCTCCGAAGGACCCAACAGAAATCTGACGATTATTGATGGCCGTGATATTGAGAAAATAACCAAACCAAACACATATGCGAAAAAGCATCAGATAAACCAAACCAAATAAAGAAAATGAATAGGAAAGACCAACATATACGTGGTTCGGCTAACAGCGGTAAGCCTACTCCACGGGCAAGCGAATGAGAGACGATTCCATTATGTGAAGAGAACGATACTCCGAAGAGCTACAATAGTGACAAACAAACAAAGCCCTCACAAAAAGACTCTCACAAATCCCAAAATACAAGTTCTCTCACCAAATTAAAAGCCCAATTGGAATCTCTCATCAAATTAAGACTCTCTCATCAAGTCTCACAAAACCCCTAGGGTTTAAACAAAGAGACACAGACGGAATATTGTTCCACAAACGTGACCGGATGTCACACAGAAACAGTTGATTCTTACGAAACCATACAGTTTCAACCAAAAAGAATCACTGAAACAAATGATCTTCCAAATGGCCTGTTACCCAAAAAGACAACGCGGGGGGGGGGGGGGGGGGGGGTGGTGGTGGGGGGGGGGGGGGGTGTGTGAATAGGGTTGCTAATTAAAATTGCCAATAAAAATAATCTCTAACAATTTTTTAATCGAAACAATATGAGCAAGTAAAAGAGAGAGTTAGAGAGATAGAACCCGATTATAGTGGTTCGGTCCAGATTTGTCCACGGTCCGACCTAATCCACTTCCACTAATCTCCAAAAAGATTACAAGTAGTAAGTATTGCGAGTGCTTACAACAACCGTACACCTCTAGCTTTCCCAAGGAGCTAGTGCAACCACAAGAGTTTTCTCCGAAAGCTCTTGAAAACAATAACACCCAAATTCAACACAGATTTGGTCTTCTAAGCTTTCGAGTGTTTGACTCAAACACTCCCTTAGGATTTACAAGTTTGTGAAGAAAGTATAAAAGATAATTGCTCACGACTTGAATAGATTTTCTCTCAAGGAAAATATGAAAGTGGAAGAACAAGGAGAATTGTAGGCTTGATCTTTTGAGGATTTGCTCTTTGAAAGATGTAGAATGTTGTAGCTTGTCTCTTGGTGCTCATCAATGAATTCTTCATCCCTTATATAGTTATCCATCCACCTACTAGTCGTTCATAAAATATTGGAGCTGTTGGAGAGTTGATCAGAGGAAAATATAGCCGTTGGAACTTTACTGATCAGCAGAAATTACTCTGATCGGTCGTCTAGGTGGTCAACCAGGCTGTCGTCCGATTGTTCGTCCGGTGCCCTCCGATTGACACACTTCTCTGGTCTGTCAGCCGGTTCGTCAACCTGTTCCTCAAAAATTCATCTAAATAGATTCGTTTGTTCATGTATTGAACTCACTAAGTCTATATGGGAATAGTACATTAAATCAAAGAGACTTGTGCAATATTTTAGGGTCAAGGGAGTTTAGTTTAGAAATATCTTTGTGACAATTAATTTGTATTTTACCGAGGAATAAAAACACATCATCAAAAAATAAATAATCGTAATGCATATAATTTTCCAACATGGCCAAAGGCCTACAGAACCCATCATAGAAGGTGCAACCAGAAGCAGATGAAAATCAAACAAACAAACCCTAAGGTTCTATAGATGAGACCCCCTAGAGGCCTCTCAAAGGGATTCACTCACAGAAGTCCAAACCCTAATAAGAGGCAAGGCTATATTTATAGCCACAAATTGCTTCCTAAAGCTAGAATCCTTGCTAGATTATGTTTCCTTTGCATATAGAGTCCAAAACAAAAAAGAAAACTCCAAAACCAATCTTTAGAAGGTCCAAAATATAACCAAAATCGACTGAAATGCGCACGCTGGTCTGGACCAGCTTCGGACAAGACATGCTAAGAGCAAATTCTTCCTCCCTGGTGACCCCTAGTCCAGACCACCAAAACCTTGGTCCGGACCAAGCCTGCTACAAGCTCCCAAATCACATGTTGATCGCTTGTCCAGACCACCAAGGCCATGGTCTAAGCTACGGAAGCTGGGAAGACCAAAATCGAGTCGAATCCAACAAATCTCCACCTCAGCGAGATATCCAAGTACCATACCAACAACGGCACACCAACCGAAATCCCACAATCCATACCTTTTGAATTTTGTCCGTGGAATAATAGTCCGGACACGAATTGAATAATTAGAAAACCGTGACTCACGGTTTGGTCGACAGATTTTCATTACAAAATCGTGGATTAAGCGAACTAGACCGTGAGATATTTATTTTATGTAAATAATATATATATATATATATATATATATATATATAGATACACACACACGGGGCAGTTCCGGGGACATTTAAAAAAACATCTCAAATCTCAATTTCATAGTTTCCGATCAAATTTTTATGATCCAAACCATTCAATGTGTGTAGAATGTGATTTTAACGGTGCCCGCTAGAAATTAACAAAAAAAATGACCGGGAAAGGCTTGATTTGAGCAGTTTTTATTTGAACCGTTCAATAAAAAACTATTCGGAACTGTTCAGATCAAGCCCTTCCAGGTCATTTTTTTTGCTGATTTCTCACGGGTACCCTTAAAATCACGTTCTGATCACATTGAGCAACTCGAATCATTGAAATTTGATCAGGAATTATGAGAAGTTTTTTTAGATATTTTTATAGATGTCCAGAGAACCGCTCTGATATATATATATATATATATATATACACACACACACACACACACACACTAGTGCATGCCCGTGCCTGAAGACACAGCTCGAATGATCGACACAAGCAAATAAACACTGGACTCATGCACAATATATCAACCCCTGTCCAACAAATTCAACTATGCAAAAAATAATGACCCAAGCATATTCATGAAATCGCCCGTGCCTAAAGGAATGACAAGGAGATGTTCGGGGAGATCATAAGTATAGGCTAGTACTAAACTTCTGGAAACAATGCCCAATTTAAAGCCATCTAATTCATGAGTGTAGTACTCAAAAGGATGTAAGTATTCAACTTGGCACATTGATCACGATGACGCATCACAATTTTGTACATGAATCAACCAACCTAAGATAGTTTCAATTCACGATTGAAGAAAAATAAACGACTATCATGAAACACCTACAAATTCCAATATAGAGAACACAATTAAATGAAAGGGTCAGCTTGACAAAGCTACAAAAGGGTCAATAAGCAACACCAAGTATTCTACTGTGACTGAAGCCTTAAGGTACATCTCCTCTCCATTTTGAAGCCAACAATTGATCCTACACGATTCTAGCTTTAAGGAACAAATAAATCCCCGAGGAACAATCTTGATAAGTTAACTACATCATGTAGCCACAATTTTACCTAAAAACACTTGCTCATATAGGAGAAACTCACACCATAAAGGTGACAATCATACCTTTTCTGCAAAGTATGTTGTTAAGTGTGAAGTACATTTGTTGTGGTTTGTTGTTGTTGTGTTGTTGCTCTTGTTACTCTTTGGTCTCAAATTCGGTTGTCACTTTTGCTGCATATGGACTTCCATATGGTGTCCTTTTCTGTTGCTGCTATTGGGCTCTTCCGTGCTCATTTCTACTGCTACTATTGTCTTCTTTGGTGGCAAGTTCTGATGCTGTTCTTATTGCCTAGAGGTGTTTCAAGCTGCAATTTGAAGGTGTCAAATGGTTTTCTTCAGCTGCTGAAATTTCCATCAAAGGAATCTAACCAATCAGGTGGTGTACAAACAAAGGGACATAAGGATTAAAAAATCATCAATATCCGAAAAAACTCATGCATAACCGAGAAAGTCAATCATAATTCAAAATACATAGGAGCAAACCCAAAATAATACATATTTTCCCAGTCTCTGAAAGCGTGTTAGTAAAACGCAGAATGCTCGGCACAATTCTACATCCTAAACCAATGATAGAGGCTTGTTATGATAGGGCCAAAATAAAAAACTACCCGAACAAAATTGTAATTTGGTAATTGGCTAACCATTGTCATCAAGAACTCTATAGCAGCGTATCCATTCCGTGGAGGATTGTGATATGAACTTCATTTCGGGGGTGAATTTAACCTCTCCTCTAGGAAAATTCAGGACTTGATACAGTGAGAGATTTCAGATATTTCATTAAAGTGTTCAAATCAGATATTTCATTAAATTGGGAATCATCGGAAAAACTAAGTTAAATAGAGCATAAAGAACAAAAATAAGAAACAAACACGTGAGATGCATGTGTGTAAAAATAAAAACACATCCAATATTGACCACAAAAAAGAAAAGAAAAAAAACATCCAACCAAAACATGGAACTTTCTTTTTTTTTTAAGAAGATACATACAGGAAGTATCAAATAGAATCATACCACCCAAGGGAAATTTGATGAGGACAGCCACCAAATCCCCTTTGCATGCATCACCTGTTGGAAATTTGAATGGATTGGGGGGCCTTTACTTCCCCATATTCATGGTGGGGGTTACCTCTATTCATTGTGGGGTTTTTTTCTCATTCATTCTGCCATTTACTCCACGTATTGAAGGCTGGCAGCATTATTAGGGTCATGCTCTGCCTATAAAAAGGAGTATTTCACAGCATAGTTCTACACCAATTCACCCAAGAATTCACTAGCATTCTGATATAGTGTGAGAGAGAGACAGACGCTGAGTTAGTTCGCCAAGACGTTCTTCGGTGGTGTTCCGACGTTCGTGGTCCGAGCCGGATCAATCCTGGGAGACAGACGCCGAGTAACCTCAACACCCTCCGGTAGGCGGTGAATCTGTTTTAAGGACACCGTGTGCAACACGGGTTTCGGTTCACAAGTCCATATTTAGTATTTCGGTTCTCATTTCGGTTTTGTAATTTCATTATATTGTAATTCAGTTCTTGTGTAAATGTAATAGAATTTGTATTCTGAATTCCCGATTGAAACTTTTGGAATACATCACCTGCATATATGCAAGAGGAGCATAAAAATACACAAAACTGAGCTCTCAAAACAGAGGTGACAAAAACAATACAAGTCAAAGTCATTAGATGGGGAATCTGATAACTTGTCTTACGAATGTGAAGCACAGTGCTTTCTCCAACCAGTGTACTGCATTTCGAATGTGGTGAAATTTAGGAGAGGACCATCAAAATATACAAAACTAAGCTCTCAAAGTCATTAGATGGGGAATATGAAGCACGTACTGCGTTTCGAATGTGGTGAAATTTACTAATTCCAGTGAGGCGTAGCTTATCATTATAGTGCTAGCTATCCACTTCTCTAAGTAAAACAATTAGGAAATCCTTATATTGATTCAAACAACAGCATATGGAAACCATGTTCAAACAATTAGGAAATCATTATAGTACTACCTTAGATGCTCTTTAATGCGCCCAATGTGGGTGTCTTTGTTCCCAGTCTACCTCAACCCATTTTTCCTCAAGTATACCTACATTGCTCCACTTTCAGTTTCTCCACCTGCCCAATTGCCACCAACGAACCAAATGAGTTTGAAAACCACAAAATTTGACTTTTTTGCAACTTCAAAAACCTATTCAATTTAAAACTCGAGAACAAAACTCAAAATAACCATATGAAACCCATTTGCTTACCAGTGATGATGGAAGAGTGGTTACCTTTGACCTCGGTTGTTCCCGCTACTTGGGTGAGCGCAAAGTTCGATCGGCCACAGTTGGCGGTAGAAGAAATCCCTTGGAGAGAGAACAACCATAACCTGAGAAGTACTCATACCTACGACAACATGAATCATGTAGGTAATCGGTGTTCTTTCGGTCTATGCCATGGGAATGAACAAACCCTAAACCCGTACTTTTTTTTTAGTGAAAGATGTGAAGAAATACAAACCTTTTGGGGTGAAGAAGAACTACATGCCATCGATTCGAACCCTGAGAACCTCGAACGGCGGTGGTTCCAGAGGTGACTTGTCGCGCCGGTCGGTGGTGTTAGTGGTGTCGAATCGGGATCGCCAGAGAGGAGCGATTGGGATTCGGTTTTCGAGGGCTTGCGGTGGTGTTGTAGGTAGGAGGGAGAGAGGGATGTGGTGGGTCTATGGTGGTGGGTCGATCGAACAAAGAGAGAGGGAGGGAGAGGGAGATAGCCGGAAAGTGATTTTTCCCAAAAAGAAAAAGAAAAAAAGGACAACGGGAGTGTGAAGGATGAGAATAACGATGCGGGTAGGGTTTCCCACAAAAAGCCGTTTATGGTAACCCTTGGACGGATCAAGTATCTACCAAAATGCCATTGTAAAATGAAGGGTAGAGATTTATGGAAGGATAGGGATAAATCTTGAGTGTTGGTTATCTATTGAATTCAAACATTGCTCTGTTTTATTATATATATATATATAAGTCCCTTACTTAGCTTACGTGCAGACCTCATAGACACCGATTGAATTTTGATGATCCAAGCCGTTCAATATGATCATAACGTGATTTTAAAGATACCTGTGAGAAATAAAAAAAAATATGTCCGGGCTTATTAATGTACTCCGTTGGATAAAACCGTAATTGATCCACGAGTCACAGATTGGATTGGAATTGAACCGTGAGACTTTTGGTTCGGACAAGAATTTCATTTTGTAAAAATCGTAACTAATGGTTCGGTCCTTGGATTTCTAGAAAATTCGATTCGATCCGGACCGCAAACAGGCCTAACAAAAATACCAATCACACGGGGTATAGAGATTTACATGGAAAACCCTTAAATGGATGAAAACCATGGGAAGAAGTCATGCACTAGAAATATTATTCTTACTCATCGAATCCTAAGAATAATTTCATGTCGAACTCACGTTCATTGTCCCTTGCATGATCACCAAATCTTGAATCCAAAAGCCTTCCAAAAACGCTTTTTGAACTTCACAAAAGTTCTTCGTTCGAAGTTTGAACGTAGTTGATTGAAAGCAACTTGAAGATGACTTGATGCGGTAAAACTCCTTTGTCGCCCATTCATTTTTCTCAGTCTTTGGTGTACTTCGCACTTAGTTATGGAATGACGACTCCAGTTTCAGTTGGAGGTGTATATTTGACCTCACATGCAGTACTCCAGACATCCTCGTCGACAGCCTTTGAATAGGCTCCATCTTTTCCCTTCCGTGATCGGAGTTTGTTCTTTCTAGCGGCGAAGAGTTCGTTCTTTCTAGTGGCGAAGGTGTTACATGGTCTTGGGTAAAACTCGACCCCGAAAGGTAGCTATTGAAGTGAGTGAACCCTCACACTTATATACTTCATATTACTTTGGTTCTCAGACAATGTGGGCCTTTGTTTCACAGGAGGACAGTTTGAACTCAACTCCATTGCAAATCAAGGGTCCGCTTAGAACTCAACGATTCCACATTATAGGGACCCGCTCTGATACCGAATGAAATTCCAAGATTGATGCAAGGACTATTATTGGCCTTTGACTAGATTACTTCAATCACACAAGGATCAAAGATAAATCACGGGAAGGAATCATGTGGCCACTGGCTTTGAAGTTTGAACATAGGTGATAGAATACCTCTTGATGTCATGACTTGATTAGGTTTAGAGATCCATAGATCTTCGCGTTTCTTCAAAATACACAGACCCTAGCACTCCCAGAAGTTTGGAGATGCAAATGAGAGCTCTGGGAAATGAATACAGCGCTCGGTACCGTAACTAATCCATTTTTATAGAGAAGCCACAACTTGACAATATTGCTTCAATGCGTCAATGCTTGACATCTCGCCTCATGGTCTCTGGAACAAATTTTCCAGCTTCAATGTTGCTTCAATGCTTTCCGAAAACACTGGACTAATGACTACCAGAATCGTATTCAATAAAAGTCAAATACAAATTCCTTTTCACAACCCTAAACAGACACTTTAGAAAGAAAGTAAAAGAACCATACAAGTCAATAAAAGGGAATACATGCAAATGCGTGTTTTGGTCAAGAATGAGCCAACCAAAAGCGAGCTCGGTCTATAGAGCTTACATGTAGAGACCCGTAAATTTCCTATTTAATTTTAATATTTGTAGTAAAAGAAAATAAAAGAAAAGAAAAGGACGAAAATGGTTTAGTTATGAATGTGGGGGTCTTATGTGCAAGGTTTGAAAGTTGTGCGTGTTGGGATAATATTGTGCATGTGTGTTCGTGTATACCAGGGAGGTGTTTTCCTTTTTTTTATTTTTCATTTTCATTCTCATCTCTCTCTCGGTTCTCTCTCTCGGTCTCTCTCTCACTCACTCATCCAATCACTCAAAACTCACAACAATCAAGCTTAACTCAATCGTCTACTAGTATATTCGAGCTTGTATCCCGTTGGACAAAGCTTGGTTCAGTGTATTTTTGCTTGATTTGGACTCCGGAAGTTAGGGTTTGCACAATCTCCTTGATTTCGGTTTGGATACTTGAGGTAGGAAATTCTACCTCTCTTTATATGTTATTTGGGTTCTCCTGTGTCTTATTTGAGTATTTCCATGCTTTTTTTGAGCTTGTATTGGTTGTTGTTTAGTCTGGATCAAAATTTGTTATCTGATGAAAAATTGCCAAAATTCTGGATTCTTACCTGTAGGACGTTTTTTTTTCTACCGGTAGAACCTTGTTATTGTGATAACGTGTATTCACTGTTTTGTGTTTGTACCGGTAGGATTTACTCCGTACCGGTAGGATTATGATTTCCTTCTTCATCCTCGGACTTCTATCGGTATTATTATTTTTTCTACCGGTAGAACACTAGCGAACCAACTCTGTGCCTCCACTGTTTCTGAATTGTACCGGTAGTTTCCTATTTCCTACCGGTAGGTTACTAGTCAAAGGTTAAATTCTTCTGGGTCAATGCATTTGTACTTTTCTAATGCCTGGGGATATTTCCATGGGTTTATTATTATTATATATGGTAAGACCTTGGGCAGTCTTGTTTTGTTCTCATGGGTGACGTGAGACACATGGGAATTGATCAAATTTGTGGAACTATGACATGACAAACATGGGCTCCTTATACGACATTTGTACGAACGATACGCTTGAGCTTGTGAATGACGAGCGAACATTCGGGGCCCATCGACGGGTGAGTGCCTGGCAAGGGATATCAGGGTCCCATAATTAGCCTGGCAGGAGCTAATGCTCAAAATAATTACTCAAGGCCTAACCTTCAAGGTGGGTGCTTGGCAGGGGATATAAGGGTCCCAAAATTAGCCTGGCAGGAGCTTCGGCTCAGACACCCGAGCGACACGACATGCTGAGACATAATTGAGCGGGTATGATTTATGGGTTGAATAAAAGAAAGATTGGAGAATTTGGGACACTCGTTCATGATAATTGTGCTTCCTCCGTTGTCTTGATTTTCCATCATTCGTTCATTCGCCTCGCTCATTTGCATATAGAGTTTGTGTAGACTTTTCTACTGGGCTAGTGTAGCTCAAGCCTTATATTATTTTCAGGTGCTAACCCGGAACCATAGCTTGCATTGCTTGGCGTGCTTAGAGTGTGGACATTATTTTTGAGAGCTAACTGAAGGAGTTATTTATTCATCTTTGTAAATTTATTTTGAAAGATGTATTTGTAACTTAAATTGTAATTCTTTTGACTTGGAATATTGTAACCCTTAATCTCTTTGAAATTCGATACTTATGATAATTTGGGGCCATCGAGCTGACATAGTAATATTTGGAAATCTTTCGGACTTGGAAGTGCAACTAAGGGAATGAGAACACAGTAATCTTTTGGGTACCGTACGGATATTTGTGAGCATTTTTATTATGTAAATCATTTATAATTGTTTTTAAAATCGAGGACGTGACAACTTGGTATCAGAGCATAGGTTTAGAACACCTAGAGACCGTGGGGAGACGTTTCGTCTCATGGGTTCAAAATGTCGCGTCTTCTAACAAAACTTGTGCATACTTGTGTGACTAACATTCATGTGATTACTTGGCATTGCATTTTCATTATCGTTTTGTGGTGTAGAGTTGTTAACCCGTGTCGGGGAGTCGAGGTCTTCGACCTCATAATAATAATCTTGTGGTTAATAGTTTCTCTTTCTTATATCATGTAGTAAGATGCCTCCGAAAACGCGTGTCAGACGAGTTGGGGCTGGAACCCGGGGTGGTCGAGGCCGTGGTCGTGGCCGTGGGGTACCTCTTGAGGACGAGGTTAGTCAGCATGGGGAGAACCCAGGTGGGAACCCGGGGGCTGGGGCCGGTCGAGGTGCAGGAGTACCTCTTGTTCAGAATCAGCTTGCTAGGGATCTTGTCGCAGCACTTACAGCTGCAAATCTTCTGAACCAAGCTCCTAGGGAGAATGTTGAGGATCCAGCCACGGTGGCAATGCGAGAGTTTAGCTGTAGGAATCCACCGGTGTTTGATGGAACTAGTAGCGACCCTTTGGTGGCTTACCATTGGCTAGCTCAAATTCGTAAGCTTTTTAGAGCTCTCAATATCACTGAAGACACCATCAGGGTAGGTATCGTGGCTGTGCAACTAGTTGGGGAGGCCAGTGAATGGTGGGAATCTGTTCTAGAAAGTAGGAAGGATGCAAGGAGAGCGGCAAGGACCGCGGCTCAAGTAGATGAGCCAGACGTTGAGAATTTTACATGGGCTGAATTTGAGGCGTTATTTGAGGAGCATTATTTTCCAGAAACTAGCCGTGAGCAATTGAGGGACCAATTCGAAAAGTTAGAACAAGGGAGCATGACAGTGTCGGAGCATGCACAAAAATTTCAATCCTTATCACGTTTTGCGCCAGAGTTGGTGGCGACGGAAGAGAAGAAATGTAGACGCTTTGAGAAAGGACTGCATAATACCGTGAGGAGAATGGTAATGGTGCAACGCAAGACAAAATACGCCGAGGTAGTTGAGTGTGCGATGAGCATTGAGATACCGAAAGAGGCGCAACGTAATAGGGGAGTTTGGGAACCGCGACAACCGACCGTGAATGCGAGTTCTTCGTCGGGGAGCTTTAGGAGTCAGGGGAGGAAAAGGCCAAGGGAACCATCTCAGACACCGCAGGGTAGTTCGTCGCATTTTAGGCTGCCACCTTCTTCTTTGGGGACTCGGGGTGCTCTATCTAGACCTTCGTTTGTGTGCTACAAGTGTAATCAACCTGGACACGTTCGTGCTCAATGTCCACGCCTCGGGGAAACTTGTTATATCTGTGGTAAAGCGGATCATTTCGCAAGGAACTGTTCTCAGGGGTCGGGAGCGCGTAGTGAGTCAGGTTCCGTGCAGCAGATGGGAACAGGGCACAATGCGGGCCGACAGTTCAGGGGCACTTTGAGGCAGCAGCAGCCTTACTTTCGTCAGACTACGTTAGCTCAGAGTTCCGGGGTTGATAGGGGAGCGAGTTCTTCCGCGCCTACTCAGGGTTCTGGTCAGAGGGGAGGTTTTGTGCAGGGTCAAGGTACCCAGGGACGAGTATTCAATATCGCTTCTGCTATCCCACCTACCACTTTTCAGGCTCAGAAACTTCTGTTGTGAAGGGTACTTTTCTTTTGTTCAACTCATTTGCTAAAGTACTCTTTGATTCTGGAGCATCGCATTCTTTCATTGCTGCATCATTTGTGTGTGCCTTGGAATTGGAAACGGAGATTATTAGTCCTCCTTTGTTTGTCAAGACACCTTTAGGGGGTAGAACGCCTCTTGATCGTATTTGTCGAGATTGTGAGTTGGTGATTTGTGATCGTCGCTTCGTGTTCGACTTCACTGTTTTGGGAATGTCAGGGTTTGATCTTATCTTGGGGATGGATTGGTTATCTACGTTTCATGCTACCATCGATTGTTTCAGGCATCGAGTTCGTATTTGTCCTCTCGAAGGTCCTTGTTTCGAATTCTTTGGGGAGCGTCGGGAACCGTTGGAACCGTATTTATGTGGGTCTCATGAGCTAGAATCAGTTTATTCATTGTTGGCAAGCTTGATGTTAGATGAGGATGCCTCTATACGTGGGGAGTTACCCTTAGTGGTTTGCGACTTTCCGGATGTGTTTCCAGAAGAGTTACCTGGTTTACCTCCTAAGAGAGAAGTCGAGTTCGCGATAGACTTACTTCCCGGTACCACTCCTATCTCCGTACCTCCGTATCGTTTCGCGCCCGGTGAATTGAGAGAGCTAAAAACTCAATTGCAGGAATTGGAAAACTTAGGATTCATTCGTCCGAGTACGTCTTCGTGGGGAGCACCAGCTCTTTTCGCGAACAAGAAGGATGGTTCACTTTGCCTGTGTATCGACTATCATAAGCTAAACCGAGTCACCATTAAGAACAAGTATCATATGCCTAGAATCAATGATTTGTTTGATCAACTACGGGGTGCCACTTGTTTTTCAAAAATCGACTTGAGATTCGGTTATCATCAGTTGAGGGTTCGTAGAGAAGATATCCCTAAAACTGCTTTCTGCACTTGTTATGGCCATTATGAGTTCGTTGTTATGCCTTTCGGACTGACGAACGCTCCAGCTACATTCATGGACTTGATGAATCGTATTTTCGGTACTTATCTTGATCGCTTCGTCGTCGTCTTTGTGGATGATATTTTGATCTATTCGCCTACGGAGGAGGAACACCAAGCCCATCTCACCAACGTTCTTGAACTCTTGAGAGAGCACCAGCTATACGCTAAACTTAGTAAGTGTGAGTTTTGGTTATCCGAAGTTAAATTTTTGGGTCACGTGGTTTCGAAAGGTGGAGTGTCTGTTGATCCAGGAAAGATAGAGTCCATTATGAATTGGCAGCGACCAAAGAACGTATTCGAGATTCGAAGCTTCTTGGGTTTGGTCGGGTACTACCGCCGTTTCGTTTTAGACTTCTCTCGTTTAGCGGCACCAATGACTAGATTGACACGTAAGGGTACCCGATTCGTTTGGAGTGACTCGTGTGAGACAGCCTTTGAGGAGTTAAAGAAGCGATTGACTACTGCGCCGATTTTGATTGTGCCCGAACGTGGAGTTGGCTACTCTGTGTATTGTGATGCGTCTAAGGAAGGGTTGGGATGCGTGTTAATGCAGGCGGGACGAGTAGTAGCGTATGGGTCACGACAGCTGAAAATTCACGAATGGAATTACTCGACACACGACTTAGAACTTGCGGCAGTTGTATTTGCTTTGAAAAGTTGGCGCCATTATTTGTATGGTAAAAAATTTGAAGTCTTTTCCGACCATAAGAGTTTGAAATACTTATTCTCTCAAAAGGAACTTAACCTTCGTCAACGCCGTTGGATGGAGCACTTGGAGGATTATGATTTCGAATTGCAATACCACCCAGGGAAAGCGAACGTTGTAGCGGATGCACTGAGTAGAAAACCGACACATCTAGCGAGTCTAGCAATTCACAAGTGGAGAGCAATGAACGACTTGGGCTCCTACGCCATGCACTTTGAGGAGGTTCGGGAAGGGGTCACGTTATGCAACTTGACGGTGCAATCAACTTTATCGACCCGAGTGATTGAGACTCAACAATGTGATGAGGAAGCGGAGGAGCTTCGTACTAAGTTCCTTAGTGGAAAAGCTCAAGAAGGGTGGATGATACACGTCGATCAAAGCTTGTGCTATCAAGGAAAGTTGTTCGTACCCGTTTAGTGTCGGGAGGAAATTTTGCGGGAATTTCATCATTCTCCGTTAGTTGTTCATCCAAGAGGGACGAAAATGTATCACGACTTGCGTAGGCAATTTTGGTGGTCCGGAATGAAGAGGGACGTTGTGATTTTCGTGTCCAAGTGTCTCACGTGCCAGCAAGTGAAAGCGGAACATCAACGACCCGCGGGGGAGTTACAACCATTACCAGTGGCCGAGTGGAAGTGGGAGCATGTGACCATGGATTTCGTTATGGGTTAACCGAGATCGCCGAGGGGGCATGACGCTATTTGGGTAGTTGTGGATCGATTGACTAAAACCGCTCATTTCTTACCCATTCAGGTCACCGATTCCATGGATGCGCTTAGCCGTTTGTATATTCGAGAGATCATTCGACTTCATGGGATTCCCATGTCCATCGTGTCCGATCGAGATCCGAGGTTTATTGCGCGTTTTTGGCCGAGTTTGCAAGTTGCTTTAAGCACTAATCTTCTATTTAGTACCACGTATCATCCTCAAACCGATGGGCAATCCGAGAGAACGATTCAGATTTTGGAAGACATGCTTCGGGCTTGTGTGATGGATTTCTGGGGTAGTTGGGAGGACCACTTGCCATTAGTTGAGTTCGCGTACAACAATAGCTATCAATCTAGTATCGAAATGGCACTGTATGAGGCTTTGTATGGAAGACCGTGTCGATCGCCTGTGTGTTGGACCAAATTAGGAGAGGCTACGCTCGTAGGATCGGATATGGTTAAGGAGACCTCCGAGAGCTTGAAAGTAATTCGTCAGCGCCTTAAAGAAGCTCAAGAGAGAACGACCGAACAAGTGAAGGTGATTTACCAAAGATTGTTAACCGCGCAAAGCCGACAAAAGAATTATGCCGATCGTCGTCGTCGCCCGTTGTCATTTGAAGAAGGGGATCATGTATTCCTCAAAGTATCGCCGCGTAGAGGTTTGTCTCGTTTTGGGAAAAAGGGAAAGCTATCGCCGCGTTATATCGGGCCGTTCGACATTATTGAGAAGATCGGGGAGGTTGCGTATCGTTTGGCTTTGCCACCGAGGTTATCAGGCGTCCATGACGTATTCCACGTGTCTATGTTAAGGAAGTATGAACCGGATCCATCGCATGTGTTGGAGTGGTCTGAACTCGAGTTAGAGGCCGATGCGTCTTATGGGGAAGAACCGGTCCGTATCCTAGATTCGCGCGATCAAGTGTTGAGGGGTAAGACGATACCGTTAGTACGAGTCTTATGGAGGAGTCAGGGTAGCGAGGAATCGACGTGGGAAAGGGAAGATGAGGTTAGGGAAAAGTATCCACATTTATTCCCGGAGTAACCCAAAGTGAGTACTTAAGATTGAAGTATTTTGATGTTTAACATATTGCATAATATTGGTGATTGAGGTTTTGCATGCATAGGTGATATGTGTGTTAGCTAGTTTTGGCATGGAAAATTTCGAGGACGAAATTCCTTTAAGGAGGGTAGGATGTAGAGACCCGTAAATTTCCTATTTAATTTTAATATTTGTAGTAAAAGAAAATAAAAGAAAAGAAAAGGACGAAAATGGTTTAGTTATGAATGTGGGGGTCTTATGTGCAAGGTTTGAAAGTTGTAGGTGTTTGGATAATATTGTGCATGTGTGTTCGTGTATACCAGGGAGGTGTTTTCCTTTTCTTTATTTTTCATTTTCATTCTCATCTCTCTCTCGGTCTCTCTCTCACTCTCTCACCCAATCACTCAAAACTCACAACAATCAAGCTTAACTCCATCGTCTACTAGTATATTCAAGCTTGTATCGCGTTGGACAAAGCTTGGTTCAGTGTATTTTTGCTTGATTTGGACTCCGGAAGCTAGGGTTTGCACAATCTCCTTGATTTCGGTTTGGATACTTGAGGTAGGAAATTCTACCTCTCTTTATATGTTATTTGGGTTCTCCTATGTCTTATTTGAGTATTTCCATGCTTTGTTTGAGCTTGTATTGGTTGTTGTTTGGTTTGAATCAAAATCTGTTATCTGATAAAAAAATTGCCAAAATTATGGATTCCTACAGGTAGGACGTTTTTTTTTTTACCGGTAGAACCTTGTTTTTGTGATAACGTGTACTCACTGTTTTGTGTTTGTACCGGTAGGATTTATTTCCTACCGGTAGGATTATGATTTCCTTCTTCATCCTCGGACTCCTACCGGTATTATTATTTTTTCTACCGGTAGAACACTAGCGAACCAACTCTGTGCCTCCATTGTTTCTGAATTGTACCGGTAGTTTCCTGTTTCCTACCGGTAGGTTACTAGTCAAAGGTTAAATTCTTCTGGGTCAATGCATTTGTACTTTTCTAATGCCTGGGGATATTTCCATGGGTTTATTATTATTATATATGGTAAGACCTTGGGCAGTCTTGTTTTGTTCTCATGGGTGACGTGAGACACATGGGAATTGATCAAATTTGTGGAACTATGACATGACAAACATGGGCTCCTTATACGACATTTGTATGAACGATACGCTTGAGCTTGTGAATGACGCGCGAACATTTGGGGTCCATCGACGGGTGGGTGCCTGGCAGGGGATATCAGGGTCCCATAATTAGCCTGGCAGGAGCTAATGCTCAAAATAATTACTCAAGGCCTAACCTTCAAGGTGGGTGCTTGGCAAGGGATATCAGGGTCCCAAAATTAGCCTGGCAGGAGCTTCGGCTCAGACACCCAAGCGACACGACATGGTGAGACATAATTGAGCGGGTATGATTTATGGGTTGAATAAAAGAAAGATTGGAGATTTTGGGACACTCGTTCATTATAATTGTGCTTCCTCCGTTGTCTTGATTTTCCATCATTCATTCATTCGCCTCGTTCATTGGCATATAGAGTTTGTGTAGACTTTTCTACTGGGCTAGTGTAGCTCAAGCCTTATATTATTTTCAGGTGCTAACCCGGAACCATAGCTTGCATTGCTTGGCATGCTTAGAGTGTGGACATTATTTTTGAAAGCTAGCTGAAGGAGTTACTTATTCATCTTTGTAAATTTATTTTGAAAGATGTATTTGTAACTTAAATTGTAATTCTTTTGACTTGGAATATTGTAACCCTTAATCTCTTTGAAATTCTATACTTATGATAATTTGGGGCCGTCGAGCTGACATTGTAATATTTGGAAATCTTTCGGACTTGGAAGTGCAACTAAGGGAATGAGAACACAGTGATCTTTTGGGTACCGTACGGATATTTGTGAGTATTTTTATTATGTAAATCATTTATAATTATGTTTAAAATCGAGGATGTGACATTACATTTACCATGCAGTTGAAGTCAGAACCTTGATTTATGAACTCAAGCTCTTAGTACCGTTTGTTGAAGTCTTCCCACTTACTGCTTCCCTTATTTACTGTTTTGTAACAGCCAAGTCTATGCTCTGGATGTTACTGGAGGAATCCCGGAGGAGCTGTGGTCTTTGACTTCCCTCACATATTTGTATGTCTACTCACTGATGTTTTAGTTTAAACAATGTTTCGTTTTCCATGCCAGAAAAAATGTTACGTTTTCTCTATGTGAACTATGACACACTATCAAACTGAAACCTTCAAAATCATGATTCTGATCGTCTCCATATATCTACATGTGTAATGCATCGTTGGATAATTTTTTTTAACTATTTCATTCAAAATTCTCTCTCATCACATAATGGTTTACTAAGTTTCCTCCATATTTTGCAGGAACTTGGTCAAAAATTACCTGACTGGTCCCCTGTCTTCATCCATTGCCAATCTAACTCAAATGCAGAGGCTGTAAGCCACCTTATTTTTTTATTTAACGTTGTTTGCAGGTCGTTAATATTTTACCCATGTCTAGCTTAACTCCTTTAACGGTCTGACACCTCATTTAATTGTTTACAGGTACCTGGCGGGTAATGCATTATCGGGGGAGGTTCCAAAGGAACTTGGAAAACTAACTAATCTCACAGTTTTGTATGTTATTCTTGTGTCCACAACTGTGTCATTTACGTAACATATTGTAATTTGGATTTTTTTTTATATCTAAATCAGTTGTTTGCTGCAGTGGCATTGAGTTCCTTATTCCATTGAAATTTGGAGTCATTCGTACGTGTAACTGAAAGATGAGCCTATTTTCTGATGTTGTTAACTTGGTAATTTGCAGAAGCATTAGCATGAATAACTTCTCTGGCTCTCTCCCATCAGAACTGGGGAATTTGATAAAATTAGAGGAACTGTAAGTGCTGAGACATTCCCTAATCTATTTTCTCTCTTCTTCTTTTTTTGTTGAGTAAAAAGGGTGAGGAGGGGGCGACGGGGCATAGCAACTCTCTCTTGGGAGTGACCACAAGGACTCCAGACCTACGGCGGGCCCTGGAAGGGACCAAAGAGCCATAACAACTACCGCCCCACCAAGGGCTAGTGGACTACTACCGGGCTTCGCATGAGGACCAAGTTCGAGTGGGGGTTGTTAGCACGTTTCGAACTTGTGACCTTCTAACCAAAAATCAGCAGTTACAAAAATCCACCCGGTTATAGGAATTAAACCAAACCAAGTTCCTAACAGAGAAACTTTAATAATTTCAGTTTTTTAATACAGTTAATAAAACTGAAGTTCTTTATATACTAGATCGTGGCGGACTGGCTGCTATGAATTCTATGTGGAGTAGCTGGCACATATTCTAGTTTCTCTCCTTCTCCACAACTATTTTGCAGTAAAGGAACCCTGATGTGTTCTCAAGTTTCACATATTCTATAAGGCTGGCATTGCATGCAAAAAGTTCGAGCATCATACTAACATAATTCTCCGCCTTGACAGCTACTTCGACAGTTCTGGAGTTAGTGGAGCTATTCCATTGACATTTACTGCTCTACAAAGCCTCTTAGCAGTGTAAGTTCTTTCTGGCTCATCCTTTGTCTTATCTGGTAAACTTGAACATGTTTTTAATAGTAGTAATTGTTTTTGTGATAAAAAAAGAACTTTTTTTGAGGGTTTCAGGTGGGGTTCGGATAATGAACTCACAGGGAGCATACCTGAATTCATAGGGAACTGGTCAGAACTTAGCTCCCTGTAAGCAATTTGTACACTGTGTCCTCTTTATTTCGATCATTTTACCCTGATTAGTGTTTTACTTAATACTAGATAGTAGATACCAATGTTTGGTAATGGAGATGCTTTTTTAATTAAAGTATTGATACTTCATTCAGTAACCTCTATTATATGTAATCAGTGAATTTACGTAGTTAGTTCATCTGCAGGAGGTTTCAAGGAAACGCCTTTGAAGGTGGAATACCATCAACATTTTCCAAATTGACCTCGTTGACGGACTTGTGGGTGTTAACTCTTTCTACATCTTTCCTTCATGTTTAGCATATGAATGATGTTCACTTCTCTTCTATAACATACTGCCTTATCATATAGGAGAATAAGCGATTTATCTAACGGAAGCTCTTCACTGGCATTTCTGAAAGATATGACGTCTCTGAAGACCATGTAAGGCAACACTGTTATAGTTGACAATCAATATTGATATATTTTCGTCTTTATGATCCTCTATTAGGAAAATTTTCAAAAAAACTGCTGAACTTACACCGCAATGTCCCATAGACCTCCAAATTTCTATTAATATTAATTTAACCTCCAACGTTTACCAAAATTTTTCAATTATGCCTTTGCCGTCAACTTCCGTCAATTTCCAAACAGGGAAGGCTGAAGTGGCCCCCCTCTCCGTCATCCCAATTGTTACAAACCCTAACATCCAATCTGCAGCGGTATTAGCTCCTCTCCTACACCAGGTAAAGGATAATGAAAGCTCAGTCCGGAAGCTCAAATATCCGAGAAAATAGGCAAGCAATCCCATGGAGAGTCATCGGTGCCGGCGAAGGTGGGGAACTGCAGTGGCGGTGGGTGTAAGGGTCTGTGTTAAATTGAAAGTCTTGGACGGTGAAGATGAGTTAGAGAGAGAATTGGAGGGTCTTGGACACGTGGTGCTTCATAAGTGGGGACGGAGACCATGTCATGAGCATGTATACTTGTTACACAAAATATTTGTCAACATATTGCATCAAAAAATTGATGGATATTGACGGCAAAGACATAATTCAAAATTTTTGGCCAACGTTGGAGGTTAAATTTACATTTACAGAAGTTTGAAGGTCTATGTGACATTGCGATGCAAGTTCAGCAGTTTTTTTGAAATTTTCTCCCTCCGTTATTGTTTACAAACTTAACTAACCAAGTGGTTTCTCGCCTGGCAGAATTCTAAGGAACAACAACATTTCTGGTACTATCCCCTCCAATATTGGTGATTTTCAGAGTTTGTCTCAACTGTAAGTTATAGCTGCTAAATTTGCATCTGCGTCCATACGCTTCAACCTAAAAGTTCGGCAATTGATAATCAGATTGATGAGGATGGGTCAACATCTCTCTATTAAGTAAATGTAAACGTCTAGTTTTTAACGTTTTACAGCTAACTTGTAACAACCATGTTCTGTCTAATTCTCAGGGATTTGAGCTTTAACAATTTAATTGGACCAATTCCAGATTCTCTATTCAATTTGAGCTCTCTCTCTTACTTGTAATAAACATTCTCCTTCTGATAAACAAGCTGTGCAATGTTTTTTTCGAAAAGCATTTTAGAAAATATGGATGTTTATGAGTTGAACTAGTTCCTGTTACCCTGTATGTTCAGGTTTCTTGGGAATAATAAATTGACTGGAAAGCTTCCCGAACCAAAGAGTTATCATCTGCAAATGTAAGTCAGTATTACATAACCCACTAAGATTTGATTACTATGTTTTGGTGTATGAGGAGACATGGATACACAAATATGAGAACCTGTATAGTAAAAAAGTGTTCGGGAAATGAAATATTGATTCATGCAGTGATGGTAGTATACTGATATGTAAGCTGATGACGAAATCTGAGGCTTCAGCGGTCAAATGTAAGACTGAATAATTTATCGGTTCTCAGTAAAACGAAAATCTCAACTAAGCATCCCCATTATGTTGTTGCCTGCAGAGATGTGTCATACAATCAATTATCGGTGGAACTTCCATCTTGGGCAAAGGACAGGTGATTCTCTCTATGCTGTATGTTTTTAATGGTATTTTGTGGTCTATGAACATTTAGTGATGCAAAGAGAAAGTTGTGTCATTTCCTATATACAATTCTAGTGTTGAACAGCACGATGATAGTGCTGTTTAATGCACGAGTTTGTTAAGTTTAGAGGATGTATGATCCTAAATGTAAACGGAAAACGGATATTTTTCAAGTTGTTCTGATATGAGATACCATGTCAGGATTCTAGAGTTTATTTCCTCACCCACAATTTCTGTGAGCAGCTGATTGAGATTTACTGAGTTTTTGTATCCCTTTCTTCTATTCAGTGTTCTTGTGTAATGGGACCGAACTCTTGACGAAACTGGCTGCCATCTGTTTTTCAATTTCTAAACCATAGATGATAATTTTGCGAAGTGATTTGTGCAAACTGATTGTTAGAGGTGCAGCAAATGGGGCCTATGTAAGAAGTTAACTAGACAACTTTGGAAGCATTTTTTATGACAACTGCAGAGATATAATTGCAATGGTGTGAGATTTTGAACGTCCTCTTCCAGAATCCTGATAAAAACAGCTCATACCTGGCATCATGAAGATAATGTGGGGAATCCATGATACATGTCCTTTAAAACAAATACTGGAGTAATAATAGTTGAAAGCTTAAACATTGATTAGTTATAATCCATGCTCATGTTCTTTGTTTCCACAAGATGTTGCTTACCGTACCTGATGAATCATTCAACTTCAATTGCGTTAGTTTTGTTGCAAATTCAACTTGCACTAATCAATATCCATTCTTCTTCTGCATACAGTGTTCTGGCTACGGGATTGGATGGGGATATTCGCAGTTCTCCTAAGTGTAAGAGCAATTTAGAACCTCCCCTTACCCTTTATTCTGAGACGGGACACAAATTCTATGATGCTGGAAAGAGGATCTTTGAGTTTAGTGTTCTTTGAATCATCAAATCCTTTTTATAATTCTAAAAGTAGGTCAACTTAGACTGGTAACTGTTAGCTGACTTGGTACACAATGCTGGGCTCTTTTCCTAATTGTTTAAGCTTTTGGAATAATTGGTGACTTGATGGTATTAGAACTTCAGTTTATAGAGGTCCTAAGTCAATCCAAGTCTCGTAACTTCTGTTCATTCCATTGTTTTACGTTACCATGCACTCTCTGTGTGTGCATCTGTACACCTTATTCGGTGTACTGTTGTGTATGTGGTCATCCAAAATCCTTTCATGCGGTTAATTTTTTTTGAAGACTACTGCATTGAGTTTGATTGTGGTACTACCTTTGAGATTAGAAGCCTATGTAGATTTATTTAATGCTCCTTTCCAATTTTTTCTTCTTTTATTTCCACCAAGTGTTGTTCCTAGTCAATGGCTTATTTTTTGAGTTCCAATCTTACAATGCCCTTTGCCAATGAAAGGCCATAAGAAACCATTTTTTTTCTTCTTCTTTTTCTTTCAAGGTGACAGTTTTATACTTGTCAGATGAAGTGAGAAATTCCTTTCCTTGTTAATGTGAAAACTTCACATGTAAAATGCAGCGAAGTCAAGTTTGTCTTCATAAAGTGTAAATTCCCACTTCTAGAAGTTCATTAAACCCATAAGATGCATCACATGATCAAGGAGATGTGGCTGTTTTTTCTTTTTTTCTGGTGCACCTTTTGAACTCTAATCTGATGAATTCCTCTTCCCCGATGGTTTGCAGATTCCGACTTTGCGATTAATTGTGGTGGTCCAGAGATGACATCTAGTAGTCAGATTGTATATGAGGGGGATAACGACGCTCTTGGTCCAGCTACTTATTATGAGGCTAGTACAAAAAGGTGGGCAGTAAGTAATGTTGGGCAGTTCAACGATAAAAACGCTGCCCAGTATACGAGTGTCTCTTCATCTCAGGTCATAACTAATTCGGACTCGAGGCTGTTCCACACAGCACGGATATCACCGGGATCGCTAAGATATTTTGGGCTGGGACTTGAGAATGGTAATTACAGTGTGACTCTCTATTTCGCAGAGACAGAATTCTTAAATCCCCCATCTTGGAAAAGTCTTGGAAGGCGTGTTTTTGATATATACATCCAGGTCAGTGCAGCGTTATCACAATTGGTTTTTTTTTTTTTTTGATAGTCCTCATCTGTTTTTTTGAAAGAAAAAATAACTACAAAGAAACAAGCAAGGCATACCAAATGTAATTACAATAACTACAAGCTAGGAACAGCAGCAGGAGTCCTAGGAGCAATCTGCCAAGAACAGCATAGGGCCAAATTTAAGGGGGTCAGCTTTACATTGGAGAAATTGGACCCCTTAATTCGAATATCAAATGTAATTTTCTGGAGAGAGTAGATTGGGGTCTTTGAATCCCCTGAAAATCATGCAATTCCTTTCTTCCCAAATATAGTAGACCATAGCTGCCCAAGTCATTTTCCTAATGGTGCTCGTGAAAAGATTTGCCACAGAACTTCCCTACTGTGGCCACATAGTCCTTTCAAATGGGCGGCTAAAGAAAAGGTGGTACATGTCTTCATTATGCAGATTACAGAGAAAACATATAGGGAAGATTCGCATGCCCCAGCTGATGATTTTATCCTTTGGTCTGTTATTTTCGTAACAAAAATATAATTTATAAAATAAGGAAATAGCTATTATTCCGAAGAATAGGGGTTAAGTTCGAGATCGGGAAGTAAAATGATACGTTATTGTACTTCCAATCAATGTCTAACTTAATTCAAAAAGCAAATGGAAGTTGGATTTTGATTTGAGTAAACTAAAACTAACTAGAAAGAGATTAAGTTTTGGAAACTCATGAGAGAAAAGGGACTAGGGTTTCGATTCAACCTCCCCTTGCATTATAATTGTGGCGAGGTCAAGGGTTTCATTCAACTTGTAACCAGACCACAGATAGGGTAGAAATTCCTATCATTTATCCCCGAAAGACTATCTCAACATGGCATGGATCGTCTCATTGGATTTAACCAACGGCACAATCCGTCTCACTTTGTATAGTCTATCTCAAAGCTTATCACGAAATAATGAAAACGATCGTACAACGGTGCTTGATATCATGAATACAAACACAAAAGATAAATCGGAAAAATAGTGACTTTTATAAAAATTATAAATAATCCAAAGTCATATAATTAATTGTTAAATAAAAACCGGCCCCTGAAATCTAAACAATCATACTTACTTGGAGAAGCATCCTCGTTGCCCGAGCAAGAGTGTTTAGCCGATCATGGAGTTTTTCCCTCTGCCGCAGCCGCGGCACTTATGCGCGTGAAAAAGATCCCCCGGAGTCCGGTTGCTGTCCCTTTTTATATTCATCCCATTCCCCAGTTTTCTAATTAAGAGTGTTTAGCCGATCATGGAGTTTTTCTTGATTCTATTGCCTTCACCAATTGTAATTTAATGCCCCTTAACATGCATCCACCAATCATCTTCCAAATAATTTTCTCTCGTGCAAGCTCAAACCATATATTCTTTAATTAATTGGTGGAGCATTGGGCCCACCATTAAGAAATATTTTAGACCACTTAACCGGCAACTTCACAAGCCTGAATTATCGGTTCAACTTCTGGACCATCTTTCCACTAATAAATCGAAGGCCAAATTGGTTGGACTGTCACTATTTGTTCACTCTTCACATTTAACTCCTCAATTTAGCTCCGAATGTCATCCAACAGCTCCGCAGATCCTGAAACGAGCAAAACGAGTATCAAGCCCCAAGTAGTGTGCAAAATGGATATAACAAGCCTAAATTAAGGGACGTAAATAGGTGTATTTGCTCATAGCATCCTTAGGCCATCCAAGGAATGAAAAGATGTCGAGGAATGGACATGGAGTACCAGATTAGGTGATGCCAGTGTACTGTAGGTTGGTGCATTCTGATAGCATATGAAGTATATGCAACCCTAATGGTAGAATGTGTAGAGATTGTCCATGGAACTTTATCAAGTCTAGCATAGTTAGGATGGAAATGTGGAAGAAAAGCTGTTGGTAAAGGCCAAGTCCGTTGAGTGATATAAACAAGATTTGTACACTTCAGCATCAGTACGGATACCTAATGAAGGGCCAAAATATGCTTGATAAAGGGTCTGGCAATAGCCCTGAAGGCTAAGAATTTTTCTCCATGTCCATGAACAGCTAGAAGGAACTTCTAGAGTCCAGAAACTCTTTCTTTGAATAAGATGCTTATAGCACCACTTAACCCATAGATAATTATGATGAGAGCAAATATATCACAACTGTCATAGGAAGTATGCATGATTCCATTCCTTAATCCCTCTTAAACCAAGTCCTCCTTTTTTAGGCGAGCAAACATTAACCATGCAGCTTTGTTAGAGTGGGAATATGCTTCAGTACCAGTCCGTAGGAAGTTTCTAAAGAGCTTCTCAATATTCAAGCAAACTGAGTTGGGAAGAACAACATGCATGGTCAAGGAAACTTGTATACGAAAAAGGACTGACTTTATGAGTTGCAATCTTCCAGCGTATGATAAAGGACTTATTGGCCCGACTTCTGATTTTATCCTGGATTTTAGAAATGAGACCTTTGCAATCTGTCACAGAGAGTTTTGAGGATAATAGGGGGACATCCAAATATCTAACTGGAAGTGTACCCATTTGGAAGCCCAACAGAGAACACATGATCTCCTTGTCCTGATTTTACATGGCTAAAAATACACCCTACTCTTGATCTTGTTAGGCTGCAGACCAGAGTATTAACAACTTGAAAAGACTGATTGTTGGGGTAGCACAGAATAAACAAGTCATTGGCAAACATATGTGAGTAATCCCTAGTTCTTTCAACTGGGGGTGGTATGAGAACTACCCTGAATTAATGTGAATTTGGAAGCTCCTGGAAGAGAATTCCATGACCAAGGTGAATAGGTATGGGGAGAGGGGTGTTACACTGTTTTGGGTAGAACTCATCCCCAAAAGTTAGCTATTGAGTGAGGGAGCCCTCATGCTTATATACTTTATGTTACTTTGGTACCGAGGCTATGTGGTACTTCGCTTCATACCCTCCCTCAAGCGCAACGTGCTCACTCAGCAGCACTTGCTATGTGTAGGTCCGAGACACGCACCCTACCCATTTTTGGTACCTAGCATTGATACTACAATAAACCATAAAGATCACAACTATTGGCGGCGATTGTAAGTTTTCCATCACACTCCTGCTACCGTGATAGATCTGGGTGTGATTTGTAAGTTTTCCATCACCCATATCCATCAGATCTTTTGACAATCAAATGAAGTGACAGCAGATCTTTTGCCAATCAAAATTAGTTGTTGGTCACCAAAAGATTTTCTTGGGGCGAAAATTTTAGTTTTAGCTAGTAAATTTAGTAGACAATAGTGTTTTTTGTTGTAGTGTTCACTTTGTATTTTATGAAAATTATCACAACCTGCAAATTGTAACATTATAGACAAACTTTAGATATTTTTTTTTAAACTAACTATTTCACATGAATTTTGTGTTTATACTGAATTTCAATTTCAATGGTGGCTTCTCAATTGGATTTTGATACTTTTCAGATAAGGTTAAGCCATAATAATATAATTTCTTTTTTACCTAATGTGTCAAACGTATACTTGGAAGACATCCGAAATAACTAAATTTCACTACTACAATAAACCATAAAGATCACGGCTCGCCCACGTGAAAATTGGATACTAGTGGAATAATCCACCCGTCGTCGAAGAAACAACTGGGCACTGGTGGAACCCAGTTGTGAGATTTGCCTTCTCTCTCTCTCTCTCTCTCTCTCTCTCTCTCTCTCTCTCTCTCTCTCTCTCTCTCTCTCTCTCTCTTTGGGTGTGAAGATAAAGATGAAACGTAAAGATTTTTTGGGATGAGTGTAATTAGGGTTTATCTTCTTACCTTTTGTAGAAAAGAAAAAAAAAGAACTTTTCAAAGTTCTTCAATGACATCATTTTTCTCACATAACTTTTCAAAGTCTGCCTAAATGAGTGCCATTCCACCCACGTGAAAATTCAGACTGCGCGCTTAAGTGGATAGGCTTTTTATCTCGCCGCAAGAGTGAGATCATTTATCTCACTTTTTTCCGCGCTAAAGTTTTTTTTCACGTTACAAGGATGAGGTCATTTCTCTTTTATCTCGCCACAAGAGCGAGATCTTTTATCTCATTTTTTTTTAACCTAAAATCTTTTATCACGCCACAAGGGTGAGGTCTTTTCTCTTTTTTACCACGACCACAAGGGTGGGTGAGGTCTTTTCTCTTTTTTATCACGTCCATAAGAGCGAGATCTTTTATCTCTCTTTTTTCCGCCCTAAAATCTTTTATCACGCCGCAAGAGTGAGGTTGTTTTTCTTTTATCTTGCCGCAAGAGCAAGGTCTTTTATTTCTCGCTAAAACCCACTTTTTATCTCAGCTTTGGACTTAAACTGAGATAAAAAAATTTAAGCACCATTTTTTATCACGATTTCACTAAAAACCGTGATCTTTGTAAATATGCTTAGTGTGATGCATATCTATTATTGTAGTAGTGTTATATACCATAGTACACGGTTTTGGACAGAAGTCAACACCAAAAACTAGCTACTGAAGTGAGGGTGTCCTAACACTTATATTATTCTTACTATTACTTTGGTACCCTATGAGACTGTGCTTCACAAGGGGATCCCCTTAAGTAGTTACTATTTTTTTGGTTCTTAAGCAATCAACCTCTTCATTACAGGGGAATTTGGTTCGGAAAGATTTCGACATAAAAAAGGAGGCCGGTGGGGTATCTTTCAAAGCTGTTCAGATTGATTTCCGAGCTCAGATATCAAAAAACTACCTTGAAATCCATCTATTTTGGGCTGGTAAAGGGACTTGCTGTATACCTACTGAAGGTACATATGGACCTTCTATTTCAGCAATCAGTGCTGTCCCAGGTAATACGTTTTGTAAATATTTGATGCAAGTTTAAAAATGTTAGTTCCAATTTCTTTACGACTAAGATTTTCTACAGATTTCATTCCCACTGTTGGTAAAAACCCTACATCCGGCAAAAAGAGTAAGACTGGTATGATTTTGAAGATTGTTGTTCCTGTTGGAGTTGTAAGCTTTCTATCTTTCCTTGCGCTCTATTGGTTTGTCCTTTGCCGAAAAGGGCCAGGATGGGACGACGATGAAGGTAAAAATGATGACGATGAAGGTAAAAATACGCAGGAAAATAGTATGCCGAGTGTGTTATTGGGCTATGACTTTTGTTGTCCTGTGTGTGGTTCTGCTATTGTTTATTTGTAATGTTGTTAGATGTATGGGTCCTATGCTAGTTATTTTTGTGTTCTTAGTAGCGTTAGGATTGCTAAATGCTTTCTGTGTGATTCGTGGCGTGTTCAGACATGATGGAGGTATGTGTAAATGTTCTCTTAAACACTCCCCTTTCTAGCCAACCAGCAATCCTATTATAAAATAGCTCATCCCTCCCCTTTCTTTCTCACCAGTGACTACCTTAAATCCTCAGGTTTTCTTTGTTGAATGAGGGAAAAAAAGTAAACCCATAGTCGAAGAAACACATTTTGGCACTGCCCTTAGTGTCCTGCCCAAAATTAGTGTGTTGTAATAACCACAGTCTTACATCATCTACTACTCCCTATGTCTCATTTTTTTTTGTCCACTTTGACTTTAATAAGCGAAAGTACATAAACACCCCATCAACTATCATTTTTTCTCACGAAGACCCCCTCACATTTAAGAGCGCCTATACAGACCCCCTCAACTAATATCCGTTACCCAAGTGACACCCCTCCGTCTCTAAACCGTTTGCGATGAACCCCCTCATCCATAAATCGAAAAAAATACCCTTATTGCATTACATATATACACCCCCTCTAACCCTTCTCTTTCTTCTCTCTACAAACAGCCTCAAATCAAAACCCAAAATCAGCAAACAGGTCTTAAACTTTGGTTCTTATATATATATATATATATATATATATATATATATATATATATATATAAACACTTCATCTCAACCATTAAAATCAATTATTGGATTAAAACTTAAAAGAACATTATTCTCTTCCCCATCTCAATCACATGTAATCTCTCTCTCTCCATTTAAGCTATTCTCTCTCTATACCCTAACCGACTAACCACTGGTTCCGGTGACCTTTTTCCTCTCTCCTCCAATACATACACACACTCTCTCTAAAGAAAAGTTTTAAAAAATAGAGATGGGAAAAGCAACGTAGCAGCTGCGTCCGATCTACTGCCACCACCATTCTCCTCGACTTCTCTTTTCCCACACCTCTCTCCTTTCCCTCATGTTCTTCCCTTCTCATTTCTTATCAGCAAAAGAACCATCGCGGCACCGGCCGCCGTCGCACCACGGTTTTGAGCTATTTTTTATGGTTATATATAGAAAGTTCTCTTTAAAATGATTGATGTAAGGAAAAAAGAAATTGTATAAAACGAAATAAAAAAAAAACAAATAGAACAACGACTGATAGAATAAAGGTATAATATAAATGCTAGGGGGTCTTCGTGGAACAAAGTGATAATTGAGGGGGTGTTTGTGTACTTTTGCCTTATAAAAAAAGGGTATCTTAGTCATTTCCTCCATTCCGTTAACAGAGTTAGCATTTTTTTCGTTTTTAGTAATTGAGGGGGTCTGTATGGACGCTTTTAAATGTGATGGGGCCTTCATGAGAAAAAGTGATAGTTGAGGGGGTGTTTATGTACTTTTGCCGACTTTTAATTGTCCTAAAATATTGTATATTTTTAAAGATTAATGGATCAAAAGCTACACAATACCCCTTTTACACCTTACTATTTGAGTTAAAGTAATCATTTTCCAAAGGTAGGAGGGTAACTTTTGGAACATTGAGCTTTTATTGGTGTAATGATTATGTTCCTTAAAACGTTCTATTCTAAATTGGTTAAATAAATTGGGATGGAGGGAGTAACAATGTGCTACAGAATGATAATGATCATCCTTTAAGCTAGCGCAATAGATACGTAAGTTGAGTATTAATTTCCTTGCATATTCACAAACACTGGTTTTAACTGTACTTGCAGATCTCCTAGGGATGGATGTTAGGCCCTACACTATCAGTTATGCAGAACTAAAGGCTGCAACAGAAGATTTTAATCCTGCAAACAAACTTGGGGAGGGAGGCTTTGGACCCGTTTTTAAGGTAAACATCCTTCTAATAAAAGACAGGTTGTCCTGGAACAACTTCATATTGCTTTTATGAAATAGCACCCATTGACGGACTCCCTTGAATATTGCCACTTCACCTCTGCTTTTCCCTTTTGTATATGGATGGCAGCAGTATGCTTGTACCATCACATTTTTGCAGTGCTTTTCGTTAAAATAAGACCATGGAAAATACAAACCCTGCTATTCTAGATTACTTGCTTAGAACAGCAATTTATTGGTCCATACCATTTTTGCATTTCATCAGATCAGAAACCATGGTCGGGACTACCCAATATTTCTCAAAATTTTAAAATTTTCATATTCTCTAGGGAACACTTAATGATGGGAGGGTTATTGCTGTCAAGCAACTGTCTGTGGCCTCCCGCCAAGGAAAGGATCAATTTGTTGCAGAGATTGCTACAACATCTGCTGTTCAACATCGAAATCTTGTGAAATTGTACGGATGCTGCATTGAGGGGAACAAACGACTGATTGTGTATGAATATCTTGAAAACAAGAGTCTTGATCAAGCATTGTTTGGTACATGACATCACCTTTATTATCAATGCAAATTATAGATCTTTAATATGGTGAATAAGTGAAAAGTTTAACTGTTTGGCATTTGTCAAGCAGGGAAGACAAGTTTGTTTCTTAACTGGCCCATCCGCTTTGATATATGCTTGGGTGTAGCAAGGGGTCTAGCTTATCTTCATGTGGAATCTCGGCTTCGCATTGTGCACAGGGATGTTAAGGCCAGCAATATTCTTCTTGACTCTGACCTCAACCCCAAAGTTTCTGATTTTGGTTTGGCCAAACTTTTTGATGACAAAAAGACCCACATCAGTACCCGTGTTGCAGGGACATTGTAAGATTCTCCGCAGTCAATCTCCATGTATTCTTCAGTGTTATTGGTTTCAATATTCTATTTTGGTACTGTTTGTAGCTGAAGTATTAACTTACATGTGATATGAAATTTCAATGGTTACTGATGCAGAGGGTATCTTGCACCTGAGTATGCTTTGCTTGGGCAACTTACAGAAAAGGCCGATGTGTTTGGCTTTGGTGTTGTAGCTTTGGAGATTGTCAGTGGAAGGCCAAATACTGACTCGAGCTTGGAAGAAGAAAAGATCTATCTCCTTAAATGGGTATGTTTCACTTTCTTTTAGGCACTCATTAGTTGTTGATCCTTCGAAAAGTTCCAAATGGCTGCATATTCGGTTGTGGGCACAGTTTGTTTTGACTGTGGTTACTGATTCGGCTACATCTTTTTATAATTCTTTAAAAAGAAGGAAGGATTATTCTATCTTGGAAACTTTAGGATGTTTCGCTTGAGCATCATTAGAAACAAGATAAGTTGTTCAAATACTACACAAAGAAACTTATAAATCCTCTGTATCTCTGAAACTGAATTCTAGTATTCTTGGTGTGAAAACGTGCATCAATGCCAATGAATATCTAATTCACTCATCCTCTCACTTAGCCCAGAATGGGTGCTTCCCACTCTGGTTACATGATTCTATGACATTCCTTTCTTCCCTCCTTTTTAGGCCTGGCATGTGCATGAAAACAACCGTGAAGTTGAGCTAGTGGATGCTAGATTGTTAGAATTTGACGAGGAAGAAGTAAAACGAGTTATACAAGTAGCTCTTTTGTGCACCCAGATATCTCCACAGCAACGCCCCTCCATGCCGCGTGTAGTGGCGATGCTTTCAAGAGACATTGAAGTTAGTGCAGTTACTTCACGGCCTGGATATTTGACTGACTGGAACTTAGACACATCCAGTTTTATGACTACGGATATTCCAAGTGCAGAAAACGTACATAGCCAATTCAGTCCATCAACGAGTCGAATACTCTAAGTGCAACGAACATAGCCAATTCCGTTCATCAACGAGTGCAAGCATGGCAGCAAATCCAGGGTTAGAGATTTTCAACGCAATAAATGGGTTTTTATTTGGGATTTTTTGAAAAAAAAATTCTTTTTTGTATTATGATAGATTTTTGTGAAATTTTGCAACACCTTTAATTTCACATGGATTATGACTTTATGTGAATAATTATAACACTCATTAAATTCGAATGTGTTTATTGGGAAAGGAAGTGTAACATGGGGGTGCCTACTAGGGGCAGTGCCCTTCCCAATTAATTGATGTCTACTGGAGGTATGGCTCTATGCAAAAAGGTGCCTTGGTAAGAGGAATGATTTTTCCTAATTAATTGTCTTCAAAAGACGTGATTCTTCTCAATGTGTCTAATAAAGACGTGGCTTTTCACGAAAGGGTGTCTGTAAGTATGTAAATGGATCCTTTGTAAAGGCGAAAGTCTATCGACACAGACAAAGGGTGCACATATCGGGCACAGATTTCGATGCGGGGCCTACTACGGGTCCCACACAAAAAATTTGAGTAATTCATTAAATTTAAAACATTTTTTCAAAGGCTCCCATGAAAAATCAATTCAATCCGATACCTATAAGTACTCGATCTAATCATATAAGTTTTCATTCAGGTTCAAAGTTGAATGAAAAGTTAGATGATTGAGTTTTCATTCAGGTTCAAAGTTGAATGAAAAGTTAGATGATCGAGTACTTCTAGGTATCGGATTGAGTTGATTTTTTGCGCGGGGGGGGGGGGGGGGGGGGGGGGGGGGGGTGGGGGGCCCTTGAAAAAATGTTTCAAATTTAATGAACGGCTCAGATCATTTATGTGGGATTCTTAGTGGGCCCCACATCGAGATCTATGCACCCTTTGTCTGTGTGAATAGCACCTCTGTTTGTAAAGTCATTCAACAAATCAAAAACTTCATATTGAGTTGTTTTCTCCACACACACTCTCTGTATTTTAGGCTTACTAATATTCTGGTATTTTGAAGAAATAGAATATTCGTTTTTGGTTCCTTTACGTTTGCTTAGTGGATATTATATCTATGATCTCCGTTATGCAATAGCAAACAAAAAGAATTCTGAGTTCGGACTTCGTTGTGACCATGTTGTTACAATAACAAATTAAAACAAAAGTTTTACAACTACTGCATAGAAAAAGGCTAAGTTGTATCAATTTCAACTAATTTCTACTTCAATTCAAGAATGGGATTCAATTTAGTTTTTGTATTTTAAAACTAGGAAATTGAAAGAGTTTCGATTTTTGTAAAGCAGTTGGAAAAAGTTGAAGGGTATAGAATCTGATTTTCTCCATCAGCTTGATTAAGAACTGTCCATTAATATCGATTCAAGAGTTTACGAGCTTGCATGTGAACAAAATATCATGGACACATAGTTCAAGTGATCTTACTAGGATGAGCTGTATCTAAGTATGCTTCGTTTAATAACACGCCTTGACTTATCTGTTATAACGTATAACCTACTAATCAACTTTGCAAATAATAACAAACATGTGTACTTGTTTGACATTTAGAACTTCATGTTCTTAGGATTGAAAGTAGAAGTGGCAATTTGTGTCCAGTAATATGGGGGTTTCATCTAAATTCATCCATTTATAATTAGCTCAAACCCACCCACATTTAAATATGAGTTGTAATTGGGCCAACTTAATAAACCCACTTATTTTATGGGTTTAGATGGGTTGGAACTAAAAGATCCACTCGCCGTTATTTTTAATTTGCTCCCACTCAACTCAACTAATTTCCACAACTAAACTCTCATTATTTTTAATCACTACTCTCTCTCTCTCTCTCTCTCTCTCTCTCTCTCTCATCTTGGACTGTGTTTGTTGGAGAGATTAAAATTCTACGAATTGGGGCATGGTGCTGTGCTGCGCACCTTCGAATCGTCGGATCATGCATCTGATGGCTCGAATCTCATATCGGTAATGAACAACTCTCAATCGTTAGTTGCCGATATGAGATCCAAGCAGTCGGATGCACGATCTGACGGCTCGGAGGTGCACAGCACCCAAAGTCCAAATTCTACACGATGAGAAGGGAGAGAGGGTTTTACTCTGGACCGTCCAACACACTTTTGGAGTGACTTATTTTTGTTTTTATTATTATTTTTTTTTTTGCATTTGTTAGATTTGCCTCAAACTTTTAGGACTTATAATCGAAAAAGTATAATTTTTTTCATCAAAACTCATAGTTTTCTTAAAAAAAAGTAAAAAGCTGCCTTTTTTTATTTGTTTTTGTCCTTTTTTTTAAAAAAAATATAAGTTTCAAACAAAAAATTTTACTTTTTCAATTCCTCTCGCCGAGACGAATCAATAAGTCACAAAAGTTTTACGCAAAATTAAACTCACAAATGAGATTTTTTTTAATAGAGAAAAAAAGTCACTCCTTACTATTTAATCCAAACCACCCTAAACTATTTTGAAAATCAAAACCAACTTTTTTCCCGACTCGACACATGAAATAATATGGGGACGCCAGCCAAATGCCATATAAAAGGAAGTGGTCGGGTCGGGTCGGTCGGGTTTGGGTATGATTTGACCCATATTTGACCCAACCCATTTTAACCTGTCTACTTTTGACCCGTATTCAACCCGTCCATATTCAATCCATGACCCGTTTTAACCCACCTAAATTCGCCCATTTGGCACCTCTAATTGAAAGGCATCCTCCTTGAATTTCCTCCTTGTTCTTCTTTTGCCTTAATGTTTTATTTTATAGCCTTGTTTCCGAATTAATCTTTTACAAGGGGGTGGACACGGTGGTTGTGGTCGTGGTGAGAGAGAGAGAGAGAGACTTTTTAACTTGATTGTGATGCTTCGGGAGTGGGAATTGGTGGAGTCCTAAGCCAAGGCGCTTATATATAGATTTTTTTTTTGGGTAACCGAGGTGTCCGGACCAATTTACGCATACCTTGGGAGAGACTAGCAGAGCAATCCACCGCCATGGCCCCCCGCTAAAATCATGGTTTGCTTCCGGGGGGAATCAAACTCTACCATGTTGCAGCCTTGCAGGCACAGATTAGCCCTCACCATTGAGGCAACCCATGGGTGGGTATCTTTTTCTTCTATTAGCACCAAACAAGATTTCGTCTATGCAAACAAAAAAAAAATACAGCTTTTATTTATCAAGGTATATAGAGAAGAAAAAAAGCTTTTTTTCTTTCCAATATATAATAGTAAGGGGAAAATTTCAAAAAAGCCCCTGAACTTTCTGACAACTTGCAAAAAAACACCTGAACTTTCACTATTAACAAAAAAACACCTAAACTTTGCATTCCGTTAGCAATTAAACCCCTGCCGTCCAATTCCGTCATTTTTAATGGATGGAGCTAACGGAAGGCGTTAACTTTTTATTTTTTTTTACTTTTTAATTCAAAATTACTTTTAACTCTTTCTTTTTTTTATTGGTAAATAAATATACAATAAAGTTCTTTTTTTTTCTTACTATTTATCAAAAATTACTTTAACCATATTTTTTATTTTCAAATTTTACCTCCCCCCCCCCCCCCCCTTTTTTTGCTTATTAGAATCAACTCCACACCACCAATTAACCCCACAACCAACCGCCAAAGCCTTAGCCACAATTTCAGAAATTCAAAAGTTCTTTTAACCTCCTCTTTGTAACCTTTTCTTTTTTTTTAGTACTTTTACTTCCAAAAATTATTTTTAACTCATTCTTTTTTTTAGTCATAAATAAATATGCAATAAATAGTAAAAATGGGTTAAAGTTATTATTATAAATAGTAAAGATTAGAGTTAAAGTAATTTTTGATAAATAGTAAGAAAAAAACTTTATTTCATATTTATTTACTACTAAAAATAAAGAGTTAAAAGTAATTTTGGAAGTAAAAAATATAAAAAACAAGAATTCTAAAAAAAAGAGTAATTTCGAATTTCTAAAATTAGAGCTAGAGCTTTGGTAGTTGATTGGTGGAGTGGGGTTAAAGTTCTAAAAAAAAAAAGAGGGAGAGAGAGAGAGAGAGAGAAGGGGAAAGGTACAAATTGAAAGTAACAAAAAAGATGGTGGTTAAAGATATTTTTGTAAATAGTAAAAAATAGAGTTAAAGTAATTTTTGATAAATAGTAAGAAAAAAATAAGAACATTATGGCATATTTATTTACCAATAAAAAAAAGAAAGAGTTAAAAGTAATTTTTGAATGTAAAAAGTAAAAAAAAATAAAAAGTTAACGCCTTCCGTTAGCTCCATCCGTTAAAAATTGACGGAATTGGACGGCAGGGGTTTAATTGCTAACGGAATGCAAAGTTTAGGTGTTTTTTTGTTAATAGTGAAAGTTCAGATGTTTTTTTGCAAGTTGTCAGAAAGTTCAGGGGCTTTTTTGAAATTTTCCCTAATAGTAAGTATCACATAGGAAGTACTCCCGATTCTCTTCAGCCTTTGACAATCACAACTGATAAAGCAATTTAGACCCCCTCCGGAGATGGGAAAATTTCAGCTAGAAGCCTAAAACAGCTTGGAAAGCCCTTTAGAAATAAGAAGAAATAAATCACGAGTTCACGTTAATTTTGTTCACAAAAAAAAAAAAATTTCCCCTAGTCCGCATTCGTTTTGCGTCTCTTATATGCGATGTAGGCCCTGGAAGATAGAAGAATATAACACGGAGAATGGTAGATTCTAAGAGCAAAAGCAAGTACACCTGTTCGTGTGAAATTTATTTGCCAGAATGACTATTGTTACTGTAGTACTCATAATATCAAAAGGTCCAAAAATAGTAGTCCGCATTCGTTTTGCGTCTCTTATACGCGATGTAGGCCCTGGAAGATAGAAGAATATAACGCGGAGAATGGTAGATTCTAAGAGCAAAAGCAAGTACACCTGTTCGTGTGAAATTTATTTGCCAGAATGACTATTGTTACTGTAGTACTCATAATATCAAAAGGTCCAAAAATAGTAATGGTGCGGCAGCCGTTTGGTGCCATTTTTGCTCAATTGCAAATTCATACCTTTGAATTGAATTGCCTCGATCATTGTTTTGATGCAATTTAGTTTGCTTGGATATCGGAAGTTTGACAAAGCCAATGTGTTTCTTTCTTTTTTTTTCTTTATTTGCACCAGAGCGATATCCCGGGAGCAGATTGGCCACTGGCAAGGGCCATTTCAAGGCACATCACGAGGCAGCGAGACCCACTCGGGAAGGCAACCTGATAGCGTGTATTTTTAAAAGCGAGGGGAAGGGATCTCTTTTCTGCAATGGAAAAGAAATGGGGCAGATTTGATTTGGCACAACCTAACACCAAAACACCAGCAAGACCCTAGATCCAGCAGCCTCAGAACCGAAATCAAACTTAAGGTCCAAACAGCATTAACAGCGGATCTTGATCATGACCGGTACACAAGAACCAGAATCATTTTTAACAAAAACTATTAAAAACCATTGCATTTGAATGGCAGAAGCAGAAAAACCAGGAAATGGCACTCAGCTATATCAATAGCAACAGTCTAGGTTTGCAGAAAATCACCACCCAAACTACCTACATAGCACTTGTCTCCCCTCTAAATAGCAGCTTCTTCAACACCAGCATTAGACATTGCTAGCACCCCATACACGCACACAACAAAGCTGCTAGCCCACATACCCATCACACACATGCACAGCTTTGCACATACACCCACAACCACACAGCCAACCCAACAAAAACAAAAACACAACTTCGACAAAGCCAAAGTTGGTACCAAAGATGAGTTTTTCATTTTTTGGCAGCAAAAGATGACGGCGGATGGACTTAAAATTTGCCCACAAATTTGCCAAACTATGATTTCAGCAGCCTGAATGGCTCATGAATTGACTAGCTCTGACATAACATTGCAGAATCAATCTGCAGAAATCGTAATAGCAACATTTGTTTCTCTAGTCATTTTTGGGCCACAGTATGGAAGGGGGAAGGAATGACTTTTGCTTTATTTGGTTTTAACTTTGGTTTTCTACTTTCATTTGCACATTCAATTTTGTCTTGATTCTAGATGATTACCAAGGCAAGGGCAAACAGACCCTAGGAAACTGCATTTAATTTTCCCATTTTATTATAGAAGTACAGCACTATCAACAATATTGACAGTTGATTTCATGTGCATTAGTTTGCTAAATACATAAACCTATACAAAAACAAAAAGGGATACCCATATACATCTGACATTGCAGATCAAAAAAAAATATATACATCTGACAAACAAACAAAAACATACATACCCGTGGAATTGCCAGCCTCCATCTTTATGTATTTGCCATTTTACTATCTAGCTACCAAAACCAATCCTTGTTGACACTTAAATAGCCAACCATAACTTTTCCTCCCGTGTTCCTCATTTCGTCTATAAGAAAGCACCAACTAGAACCCAAGGCTCCGACGAAGAAATCTGATTCCGCAGCCATCAAGAAATTAACGAGAGGGTAATTCGTGCTGGTTACCCTCCCCAGGCTGGCTTCGTAAGTAGCCATTGACATGTTTCCCACCTGGCGTGTCACATTTGTAAGTAGAAATTCCAGTGGGGGTATGATCTCAATCTATCAATTACTTCCTGAAGAAAAGTAGTCCTATGAGAATTTGATCACAACAGCAAAACAAAAGTTATCAAAAAGAGTAAACACTATGATCAAACAACTCCAATGGAACTCAATGGGTTTGTGTTCAACTTCTGCCGAGAATGACCGGACTTATCCAATGTTTGCGGCCTATGAAGCACCTACACTCCTAGAGATCACTGTAACTGTGTCAGACACTCCAAGGACACATAACGGTTTGTCCAATACATTTTTAATATTTGTTAACGGTGGGACACTCCGAGGACCCACATGGGGACACAGCATGGTGATATGTACAGATTTTAAAAGCTTTTTGACAGCAAAATATTTGTAATTTCAATAGTATTTAGCCAACAAAAATGTAATAAAAAGCGCAAGTATATGTGCATAAGCATACACCATCACTCAATAATGGATTCCGATTCAATAGGAGTCCAAACCTAAATATGTAGTGGTTACAATGTAGGTTTGCATAACTGAAAGAACCGTTTAAAAAAATATTGAGGTATCACCTGTCGTGTCTTGTCTGTGTCCGCATTTCTTTAGAATAGTCATGTTGCCTATCTATCTCTATGTCCCCAGCCGTTTCTGTTTCCATGCAACATAGTCTGTGACACTGTGGCTTTTAGTCTGTTTGCATATATCTGGAGTTTATCCAGTAGGGGGTCTGGGTCAAAAGAAACCCTGACTAGAGTTCCTCGTCATAAAAAAACTTAAAAAGGTAACTTGAATGCAACTCTGATATCCTCTCTATATATTAGTGGCAGCGTATTTCAAATCAAAGAAAAAGAGCAATATAGTTTAGAAGTAGACAATTCCTTAAATAACAAATAAATGAAAGAAAAAAAGGCTCAGCAGGCAAGGGTTTTGCTAGGTTTCTTTGTATTAGTAATTGATGGAAATGGGCAACCATAAGAATCATAAATATTGTCCCGGTTTGGAATGTAAAGAGATGGATGGGACTGCTATATCGATAGACCAATGAAAGACTTTCTCAAGATTCTTATTAATTCACAGGTTGATTGAATTTGAATAGACACTTGTGTTGTTGAATAAGGGCACACACCTTAATTGGATTCGGGTTGGATTGTACCCTTGCTATAGCATATTTATATTGTATTTGGTAACTATTTGCAAAGGAAATAAATCGTGATATTTTGTTTTTTATGTAAGAATGAGAACCAGATCTACTACTTCAGCTAGGGTCTTTCTGTCTAGAAGATAAAAGGATATAAAGCACAAGAAAACTGTAAGTAACCTGCATCTCCGTGGATAGCAAGATGCTGACAAGGTGTGGGAAGTGCTTTCTTATGCGTTCAGCACGTTTCATGTATTCTTCAAATTCAAATATCTTCATTTCACATGCCTTATCGCCCATCCTCATCACATGTATGCTTAGCAATGGCCTAGGCATCCACGGTTTGTGATTGGACCATACAAATTGCTCCATTTCAAATTGCGGTTCTTCTCTAACTTCCTGAAAAGGATTTTCTCAAAAGGCTTTACTCATTAGTTTACAAAAATAACTGACATAGATCTTCTTTCAACGATATCAAAAGTACGGATCGTTTCAGAAACACTTTCCATAAGTTACACCGTTTGCTCTCGTTTGAAATTAATATCTGAACTCCAAACTTATCCAGAAACTTCAATTTGAAGCTTGACTTTGAGAAACAGGTTTAAGTGACAAAAAAAGACATGGCCTTTGAACTTGAAAGAAAGGTTCTAAGGACAAGGATTACAAATAAGCTTCAACAGAAAGCCTTCTCTTGTGGAATTGGTAATACGCGAGTCTTTTAGTTACTTAGTTGCTCTATAGCTATATAGCCTTGTTTTTGCAAGCTATCCATTTCAGTACCGGATTCCAAAGACACTGATACTGAAAGGAAAGGAGGAGGATGCCCTAAAAAGTCCAATACCCCTTGATATCTCTCGCAAGCTACTACATTAAGACATGTCCGTTCAGATAAGTTGATCAATTAAAGTACCAGAAGAACGGATAAAGCAAAAGAATCTTCTTAATCCATTAGGAGAGAGCTTCGTATTATATGGGTTTGCTTGACAAATGACAAAGGAATCTAGATAGACAAACCTCTGGCCATTCTTTAGCGGGTGTTGCAAGAACCAATTTTGCAGCTTCCCGTCCAAAGGCCGCATGACGTTCAGCATTTAGCAAGTTGCACGTATACTCAGTCTGAAATCTCATTAGGTAGCGGACTGCCTGAAAATATTCAACCGATAACTTAATTGTGTCAGCCACCAAATAACACTTCTAAGCAGGAAAATATACTTTCATCTTAATTTACACACTTGCATAAAGTAATTCCAAATATGTTTTCGACTTCTCGTTACGTAGACTACATTGGTGAGTATATTCACGATTGAAACTCAAATAGCCGTACTTTTATGTTTGATCGTTTCAGGACAATCATTAACCTTGTTATTTAGCTGGCAAACGAGAAGGTAGAAAGCAGAAAATTTTTAATTTCATAATAGTACTTTTGCATACTTTGTCCTCGAAAACTAAGCCAATGTCTTTATTCAAAATGAAATATTCCCTATACCTGGGCTCGCCACCACCTTCTATCCATTTTGCGATGAGAGGCAATTAGAGTTCCATTTATATCTGTTGTTGGCTGTAAATATCTCCAAGGATTACCCCAAGCGCTGTTGCAATACATTAGACAGAGTGAGATAAAGCACCGACAATGGTTTCGCGTTGCTTTTTGAAGCCTGAATAGTACTGGACACCTCATCACAGTATATCAACAAAAAGCACATCTAATTTGGCAAACCTAGGCCGATATTGGTCTTTTCTTCATTTGAGAATACAGTAACAATAGGTATGAGCTTGGATGTGGGGAATCTTGTGGAACCCCATATATCGGCAAGTCATGCTTCCTTCTCATGATTGATATTAGTCTTCATGCTATTTTCCATGCTCACGCCCGTGTTTGGTTCGTTGCACAACAACACGTACTCTGTGTCTAAAATTATGAAGAAAATAGTGAATATATTCAGGAGCTTGCCTAGGAGTCCGTCCAGACCATATCAGAGAATCACCTCATTGCTATTGCATAGACAAGTTGAAGCCTAATGCCAGAAAAGGAAAAACCAAATCATCTCATTCCCTTTAGTTTGCTTTTCCTTCATTTTGCATAATGAAAGCTAAATCACTAATTTGGAAGTCATGAAATACCAGCAGGACAATCACCTCCAGACATGAGGAAATTTTCTGAACTTGCAAAATAAATATGTCAACACAAACAATCCTTCTATTTTGTTTTGAAATGTATATAGAAATGAAAAGAAGATGATAGATAGATTCAACTGAAATGCTACAAAAGACATACTCCCTAAAACACCTGCAAATAATTAAATGATTGACCCTCTTATGCATATTTGTATATGATTACATAGAAATGATCAAATACATGTTCATAACCCATGCAGCTAAAGTTTCATATATGGGAAGATACATACGCACGGAGGATATGCACCTTCAGACTTCAGCCGCTCACCAGCTGTCAACAATGGGTAAGTATGCAAGAATCCCTTCCACAGAGTCCACGGAGGGAAGCTCTCATTCTCGATACGCTTATCAAGATTCTTGTTGACTTGTGAACTCAACTTGCAATTCTCCAAGTGAGGGGCTTTTGGCACATTAGATCTCGTCACTCCAGCACCTTGCAGCAGTTCACCTTCGCCTTTCATTGATTCATTGACCGAAGCACTCCAAGCCGAGTACAAGAAAGACACTCTCGCATCAATTTTACTGTAGAAAGTTAACTGAGAATGCATCACCCTCTCTATTTCTTTTGCTTTAAGATTGCAGTCGCCCTTTGTAACCATATCTGCATTTTTACATATGCGAGGCGGTTGAGTTTTTTTTTTCTTCTATAGTCTGACTCGAAATAATCAATCTCCCGTCCATAAATTCATCATATAAGATTAAACCCAGAAAAAAGTTGTGGTTGAATTATCATCAAAACCAACTCTCTTCTCCCAGTCAAAGGTTTTTACCATGCAGATAGCAGTTAAGAGTCCGTGATGTTCCAACATCTAGAAGAAGTTCGATACAAAAGGGAATAACTAAGTCTTTATTAGAGGTAATCCCAATGTCAATAGGATTCAAATGCACCCTATTATCTATATTTAAGTCTGTGACACATTTTCAGTCGCGGTAAACAGTATTTCGATTGTACTTAGAATTGTCTAACACGCCACGACATGTAATACTTTGCCCGTTTGTATATGAATAACAGTCTTTCTAATTGCCAGCTATGAGATCAAAGACCCGTTCTTTAAAACCTTTAAATGCAGAGTTTCAAATTATTTGTTTCTTTTTGCTACTTCACGTTTCCTTTGATTCTTGAAAACCAAACAGAAATCTGGAATGTTTAACTTAAATGGGAAGCCACCTGTTTGAGTGGAAGTGGGTAAACCTAAGCACAAGTACCTAATGAGATTTTGTCTTAGAAGTAATTCCCATTTTTTAGGTGACTTTAGATACACTCTTTGAGGACTCTTATTACAGATGTTGACTCTAATGGACTTCAGCTGAAGTCTGACTGGATCTCAAAAATAAATTTGAGAAAACACATTGGGCTGGGCCAAAGAACACCAATAAGGCCTTTGTTTTACTTTATATAAGACATTTAAATGTGGAAAGTAATTCATTCCCAATCAATTCAATCAACAGAAAAATATATTTTCTAAACTGCTTTTCTCTGGGACAAAATGTTAACAGAGGCCATAATTGTCACGACCCAAAACCGACCATAGAAGTCGTGACCGGCTAAGCGTGTGTTAAGCCGCCGAAGGCCTCCTCATATTCTAGTTTAGGGATTTCTCGCATCATCGTCATTTTAAACAATAGAATTCAAGTATGCGGAAACGTAGAATAAATAAAATAATTCCAGAGCTTCTAAGTGTACAAGTATAATAATTACAAACCATTAGACAATAAACGATTCTCCACGGTTATTCTAGCACCTCATTCAGCCCATAACTTGCTATCTACTTTAACCTGAAAAATTGGAAAAGGTTTTCATAAGCCGAAGCTCGGGTGAGAAACGTATACCAAAGTTATAAGTTTGACCATGGAAATACCCTGCATTATAAAACAGTTCAAATCAACAATTCAAATATTTCATTGACCATCCAGTATATGTATTTTTGTCCGAAAGCTCATTTCTTCGGTCCAAGAAATGGACCATTTTCATTTCATTTCTCTTTCAACTTTTGCACTTTTGAGCGATAATATCATTCAACGGTATTTTTGCCAATCGGTTGGGGAGCGACCCCATTGAAGAGTGGTAAGATATCATTACCCGGTGATGCCTGGCTACATCTTCTACCTTATTACTTCACGCCACTAGTATCTTTACCCGTCCCCTAGCGCTCGGGACACCGTTCGAATGAATCATATTATCACAAGCATGTACTAGCAACCAGTAAAATTCAAGTTTCCAAAACATATTGCCATGGTCTAATTTAACTGAAACTCAAAAGATTTATAAACCAGCTATCGCATGCATTAACATCAATTAAACCAAGTAGGAAATTCAAATTCCATATTTTTCAGCAAAATCAACTAATGGCATCTCATTCCAAATTTTCAGAAAATACATGTAAAAAAAGGTATGCCCAACTTACCAAAAAAAAGTAGCGTTTAGCTTAGCATGCGCCCAGTTCTAGCACCTAAACACAAAATTATATTGGTATTAATTATGAATCATACTCCAAAAATTAATTAACTTAACACCTAATTAAAAAATGATATAGTGCTTTCAACTCACGGGGTCCAATCATGAATTAGCTCATTTAATTAATCTGAGTAATAGTATTACGAATTGGTGCTGTTCTTACATTAGTTTAAAGGCTGAGGTACGTACTTTTTTTATAGTAGTTAGGGGTCTATCTGCGAACATCCTGGAAACGCTGGACAATAATTCTCTAATTGATTTTCAAGGACCTAATTGTTTCTCTTACCAAATTTCAAGGGACAGAAGTGCAAACATCCAATTCGTTATCAAAACTCCATCGCTTCTAACAAGCGTCAACCAACGGCAACTGGGACCTTCGAAATAGATTCATTTTTGAGAGCTAATTTGCTCATAGCATGAACTATAAGGCAGCGACTCCCGAGCCCGAAACTTTTACTGGAAAGAGTAGTTTTGCTTAGTTTTCCAGTGGTGCGAGTGTATTTTGTTTGTGGGTGTGATCGAGTTAATATGAGTTTTATTTACTCAAATATAGTACAATGTATACTACGAGTAAAAAACTGCTACTGTTATACAGATTAGAGGATGAGAAAGAAATTACCGAGAGAGGAAATTCCGGCGAGATCGAGCGGTACGTCAAGCGGTGAATTCGGATGGAAGGTATAGGTACAGGAGGCGGTGGTCTCTCTTTACCATTTCCTTTTTATTCTTTAGCTTTATTTTGTCTTTTAAATTGTTAATTAATCCTAATGGGAATATATATACATTGGTGGGGACAAAAGTGAAACAGGTCATCATTTTTCCCCTTTTGATTGACACCTGTTATTCCTCTAGCACATCGTCACGACACATGGCATCACACGTCCGATCATCGCAACTTCTGTCCGAACGCGTTCAGATTTCGGTTTTCGAAAAATCTTAGAAATTCAACATAGACTATTAAAAATATGTGGATTATCGTGGCAATGTCCGATTATAAAGGAAAGATTCTAATATCGTGTAATTCGTAACGTGTATGAAATGTAACCCAGTTGTCCCATAGTATTTACAAAATTAAATCAGAATTCTCACATTTATTCGAACCACGATATACTTCGCGAAGCCTAACCCACTATTAGAGTTAAATTAAAGTGTCGAGCTCCTATTCGGACTACGTGACTAGAATTTAAAAAGTCAAGATTTTATAATAATTCTTCTTCTTATTGAAATTTATCATGAAGTATATAGCTATCTGAGTTTCTTATTCTTTGTTCTTTTTGCTACTTTATGTTCCCTTTACCAAGGAGAAATCTGGAACATTTGCTTTAATTGGAAGTCGCCTGTTTGAGTGGAAGTAGGCAAAGTCATTATACTATATACCATGATCCGTTTACTAGTTGTAAAGCTTATGAACAGGTACCTAATGAATTTTTTTGTCACAATCTATATAATAAAACAGAGCTGTGTTTGAATCCAAAAGATAACCAACGCTCTAGATTTATCTCTTCCTCTTGCATAAATCTCTACCCTCCATTCTACAAAATGACATGTCCGTAAATTGATAACTTTTTTTGACCATTTTCTAATCACACATTCCCCTTCTATTTTCTATTTTGGAAAAGAATTGGGGAGTAAACGTAAGGGGTGTTCCAGATAACCTTCCTTTTTTAAAACTTCTTTTTCTTCAATTTTCAAACTCAAATATAATGAAAATGAAAAATAATTTTTTGATTTTTCTTGCACCGTATAAAAGATCTCAATGAAATCTATCAAATAAGATCCATATTGGTAGAAAAATTATTTGCGTATGCAGATAATTTTTGGACTTAAAATTATCTTCCTTTTCCCAAAACCTTCCTTTTGTTTAGTTGGAACACCACTGTAATTGCTTAATTAGTGGCAAAAGCTAATTGGCCAAGACAATTGCTTAATTACATTAGATTTTTGTTAAATCTTTCAACGAATTCTTTTAGTTATTAAATCTTTGGTTTGGTGGGTAAATATTTCATCCCTTGAATCCGTATATTTTGGACCATTAGATTGGTACATATTTTTTAAACGTAATTAGTTTTTGAATTCGTATATACGGGTAGTATAGCCAGCGACATATTTGAAAAGAATTAATGAAATGAAACCTAAAATACTCCTTCCGATTAAAAAGAAAACATTTGGCCCTTCTAATTAAAATTCAATTTGTATGTATCTCCAAACATTTGAAATCCCATGATTTATGGGATCGATTATAAACAGAAAAGGAGAATACGTACATATATGGAATTGATTTAGTCTATTTTAAATCCATAGATTGATAATTGAAAAGGAATCCATAGGTAATTGATTTAGCCTTTTTAAAAGGAGAATTATGTACATATCACTTGGGATATAGACAAAACTGTATATAAGGAGTCATTTCTGCCTCCTATTTAGGCAATAGGTAAAATATATAAGAAGTCCACAACCTAAAAGGAATATACCTTCTATTTAGAAATGTGTGAGTGATTGGTTCCCTGTGATTTTCTTATCGCATAAGATTTAAATTTTAGACGATTTAAACTTATCACTACGTTTTAGAAGTCCCCGTTTCTTAGAAGACCAACCTACTGTGTGCAATTGAAACCTTTTATTTAGAAGTCCACATTTTTTGGGTTTGTTTGTCACATGCATAGATTTTCCATGTCCCCCAACTTCTGAACGACCATTACCTATAGTGAGGTAAGTTCGATTTTTTTAGTACTCACTAAAGTTCGATTTTTTTCTTGAACGATTTTTAATCATATTGGGTTTCTTTTGCCAAAAACAACTTCCTGAACGACCATTACCGATAGTGATATAAGTTTGATTTTTTCAGTTCTCATGCAAGTTTGATTTTATTCATGGACGAGTTTTACTCATATTGGGTTTCTTTTGCCGTAAATTAGGAGTTTCTTGACTAATTTTTTTTTAGTTTTATTGCAAGGGATTCAAACATCAAAGGATTTTTTTCATTTCTCATGCAAGTTCAATTTTCATATTGGGTTTCTTTTGCCGAAAATTGGAAGAAAAAATATGAGTGTGCGAGAAATTTTTTTTTTGACAACCTTGCATGGGTCTTTTGCATTAATTCTAACTTTGTTGTTTATTCTACCATCTTCTTACTTTCTTTTGTTGTTTATTCTACCATCTTCTTACTTTCTATTATTTTACTACAGGAAAGATCACAAGAAATATATTTAGAGAATTCTTGCGTTGAGCTTAAATTCGAGGTACTGTAATTTTTTTTTGGATTGCTATCCTTTTTCATGTAGAGCACTCACAATGATTTTGTTGTTAAACTTATAAACGTTTTAATTAGGTTCATGGCCAATTTTATTTGTCGTTTGGAACATGCATGCTGACTCCTTCATCATTCTTTACAAAATCGATAAGGGAGGACTAGGTTTGAATCCAAAAGACAACCAACGGACCAGAATGTCCCCTCTATAAATCTAGACTGTTGGTTGTTCAAGGGTTATCATCATCACATTTTAGTAACCGGCTAATCAAAAAAAAAAAAAAAAGGATCCCTGAGATTGATTCCCTGTGATTCAGGGATTTAATTTTTTACCACATTTAAAAGGGTGCATGAGATTGATTCCCTGTGATTCAGGGATTTAATTTTTTACCATATTTACCAAATATTGACATTTAAACTTCTATTGATTATCACATAAATTGGAAAATAATGCTTACAGCAACATTTCCGGGTAAGAATGGATCCCTGTGATTCAGGGAATTAATGCCGAAAATTAGGGTGGTTTTCAAACGTTTTTTTTAAATAGTAAGATCAAACATTTGCTACTTCAAACTTTCATTTTTTCTTTTTTTTTTTTTGACATAGGAAAAGAAAGAGTGCAAAATTAATTAACGCCCTATTCTTTTTTTTTTGAAGGGCAACACCTTATTCTTTTTTCCCTTGATAGTTGTCAATACAACATTTTTTTGCAAGATTAACAAATGGCGTAATTGTAAACCTTTTTTCTCATTTTTTTAAACTTCATTTCATTAGAACATGTGTTGTTATTTACACTCTTTTAAACATTACCATATATGCATCGATGAAAATATTATGATGTTAACCAAACACATCGCAAACTGGAGTTTTGTGTTCCTTTTTTTTTTGTCACTCATTTAATATTATGGGAGTCTATATATATCTTTAAAATGCTTTCTGTTGTTATTCCCATGATAACTTTTGACTATTACTCTCTTTCAAATTTCAGATAACTTCTTGGGACTTAACTAATCATGGACAATCTAAACGTCTATGGCTATGTGAGTTGAACCGTTTCATTTTATACCTTGGTCGTAATAATCAAATTAATTGTTTCCTATGCATTCGGTGAATTCTTCATTTTCTTATACAGCTCGACGGTAACTTGCAGAAAATGTAAGAATTATTTACTCAATTGCATTGCTTAATCTGATTTTATATATTTGATTCATATTTGCTTTGTTTTATTTTTTCAGTACAAAGGTTACGTGTCTTTGAGAAAAAAATGTAATTGTTGTGATTCAAGATGAGCAAGAAGTTAATCATATTTTTATGCATGGGGTATGCCTACCAATGCCATTATTACTTTACTCCCTCTGTACTGTAAGGGGTCAACGAATTGATAAAAGGGATGTGGTGTCAAACAATGCATACCTTTCGAGAAAATATAATTCTCATATCAATGTGGAAGTTTATCCTGGAATAAAATCTGTTAAGTATATTCACAAGTACATCTACAAAGATCATGATCGTACCATGATGGTATTGAGAGACGAATAAACAAGATATAGAATTAAGGTAACTATTATTAGTCATCATTTTACTTTTACAAGAAGAAATTCTTGCTCATTAATTATTTTTTTAGGCTGTTATTCATGTTCCTAATTGTGCTTTTTGGATGAAGTAGATATGCGTTGGTACAAAAACTCTTGGGAGGCAGATGGAGAGACAAATTTCAAGACAATAAGATCTATGTTGAACACCTTTTTTTTCCCCTACGTAGTGTATCAGATTTGACTCTATATAAATTTTTAGATTTTTTATGCATGTTAAAATTGGATTCTATGAATGCAACATGGTATTGGTTTTGAGTTTTGTGGTTTGGATTAATATAGTTCAGTGTGTATCCTATCAATGCAATTAACTCGGTATATGTGATTAGGATTATCATTGGTAGTGATGTACACACAGGTAGAGGCTTAACAAATAAAACTTTTTGTTGCGGAGTGTTGCAGGCATAGGTAATTAGCATATTAATATTTTGCAACAACAAAAATATACCGTATTTTACTTTGTTCCTACCCATTTTTTTCAACATGTCATCCCTTTGCTCATTGCTCGACCCGTAGCTTTAGTTGTCTTTAAAAATGTGTTGCGCCGTGCCTTCAGGCACGGGCATTCGCTAGTATATATATTAATTTGGGATATCGGGGACTCCGATGTCCCAATGAAATGGTTTTGGACGGCAGAGTGTTTCGACCCATGAAACAGCGCCGTCACATGGGTTTGAGGGGGTCTCTTCTCTTTGGTTGTTAAGTTCCATTTGGCATAGCGAAACAGATTGATGATCTATTGATTTTTTGAGGGCTCATTTCGGAACTCACAAAAATTATTCAAGTCGCTCATTATTCTTAATATATTAATAATAACAATAAGCGGTTCGAATCATCTTTGAGATACCCAAAATAGGCCCACACAAAATCAATAAATCAGTAATTTGTTTTGCTACGTCAAACGGTAGCAACCAAAGGTGGGGAACCTAAACCCATGAAACGGTCCCGTTTTAGTTTTATGGATAGGCAAATGGTGTCGTCTCAAAGGGACGACAGAGTCTCCCAATCCATCAAAGGGACGGCAGAGTCCCAAAATCCATTAATGTATACTAGTTTATTAATATCCTTTTTTATGGTCAAATATTCCGGGAAAACCGTAGGCAAGATCTACAGAGGCGCCGGCAAGTGAGCGGAGTGTGGATCGGACACCATGGGAAAAGTAGTATTTTTTTGGTAAAAAAATAGAATTTGCTCTGATCATAGCCTACAATTTATTTATTTATTCGTTTAGTTGACCCCCATAAAAATATTACACGGTGCACCCATTACCGAAACAGGGAGAAGTTAGAATTGGCCCCTTCTTTGTCTCTCTTCTCTCTTTGACCAGTTTTATCACCGATGATTGCAAAAAATAAAAATAAATACTAATAATAATAATAACAACCGCCGGATCTTCGGACCAGCTTCTTCCATGTGCACCTCAACTAATTTTGGTGTCCTGAAATATCGACTGGGTAAACCCTCCAATAGCTCTAAGGTTTGAATGTTTAAAAAATTAGCCTAGAGTCCACTATAGCATGTTTTTAACCCACTAAGTCTATTGATCAAGTTTCTAACCCACTAAGTCCACTAATATATAGTATTTGGTAAGGCATAAAATCCACTATATTTAAAAAGAGAATTATTGCCTAACAGAATTAATTACCCTTCCATTCAAATCCCATCAATTTAGCCCATTATCCTCCCATTATCCCTTCTAGTTTTGAAATCAAAATCCCATCAATTTAGCTCATTATCCTCTCATTATCTCTTCTAGTTTTGGAAATCATGCCAATCACGGGTATCTCTCTCTCTCTCGTCTCTCTCTATTTGGAATGTTGATCACGCCAATCACGGATATACTGATCTTGATATAATTTCGTATGTAACGTTGTTGTACTTATATAACATTATATAACAGTTGAAGATTCTCTTTTTCTGATACACTATATATAACGTTATTGTACATATATAACGTTATATATTCTCCTTTTTAAGAGTTACATATATCTTTGTAATGTTGTACAGATTTTGATATATGACCATGTATTTCGATTATTTGATTTTTTTATTACTGAATAAAAATATAAGGTTATAATTGTGCTTTTCATAAATCACTTATTGATTTGGTCCGCGCAGCGGCCTCTCTGACTTTCTTTTGATATATTTGGAATTTTTTGAATAAATATATAAGGTTATATAACCTGTATCATCATATAACCATATTGAAAAGCATACCACGTAGAACCATCTATTCACACACAGTTTAACCAACATTGATATATACTGTCAATCGACATTGACATAACCATATATACTATCAATCGAATTCATAACTTAATTCAACCATACCATACACCAACCTATCAAATATATATAACCATATATACCCAGCGTTCACTTTTTGTTTTCTAAGAAACATATAGAATGGATCGAATCAAACGGAGGAGATTGACGGCAATGGGGATGAACCGAAGGGTTTCGACGGCGACGAGGATGCAGAATGACGGAGATGAATCGAACGAAATCGGAGATTGATCGACGGCGACGAGGACGTGAAACAAAGGTGAACAACTACGACGAGAATTTGACGACGACGGAGAAACAAAGCCGAACAACTACGACGAGCGTGACGGCGTTCGACCGAAACGAAGGGCAATAACGGCGACTATTGGTGAACGAGATCGACTGTTGGTGGACGACGGAGATCGTCTGAAGACGACGACAAAGAACGCCGACGACAACAGACGATGAACGGAAGAGCAAACCGTCTCCATTTTTTTCCTCTCAGCCTAGTTTGTTTTGGAAACGGGGGGGGGGGGGGGGGGGGAGGGGGGGTGGGGGAAGGGGGAGGGGTTTTATAATGGGGACTGAATTTCTCGGATAGAATTTTTTTCAAATGGCTAAAGAAATGGGGCAAAACGTTTTTGAAAAGCAAGGGTATATTAGACTAATCGGGGTTATTATATCTTTACTAATAGGTTAGTGGACTTAGGAGGTTATAGAATTTAGAAATGGACTTATGGGGTTTGGAAAGTTGTATAGTGGACTTATGAAAAATTCTCCCTTGAATGTTTGGCCTCCGTAAAATTCAAACATGCAACCTTATGGAGGACAATCACTTAGCGCATTGCTTTTCTCATTTATATTTGGCCAAACTTCTTAGGCTTAAGATTGCAAATTTTTAGGTATCGGGTCCTACATAAGTTTCATTCTTCAACCTTAAGATTTTATTTATCAAATAATGCTTTCTTTACTATTTTAACATTTAATTTATTTGTACCAAACTAAGTAATTGGCTAAAAGAAATTAGGGAAAACGACAGTCTAGAATGTGTTTTGATAATTAATGTCCATCATGGATAAGCTAAAAATATTTGTTAATGCTGAAAATGTCCTTGACAGGTATTAATTATCAGAACACGTCATTGGCAGTCATTTTCCCAAGAAATTGTGCCTGGTTATATGTTTGATTACTACCGATCATGTATCAATCTCAAAACATTAAACATTGGTGAATGCAATTGGAAAAAGTGTTCTACGAATGGAAAAGTACATTGAATTTACAATTTTCGACCACATATCAAAAGGGAAATTTTGAAAAGCCATAAATTTCGAAGACTGACGATGGCATTGCCTGTGAATTTAAGGCAATTTAAAAATATTTTAGCATTTACTTTATACCGAACCAAAGGGTAATTTAGAATTTTGTTGACACAGATGATCAACTTAAAAAATAAAACGTGAATTCAACAAAAATATATAAAAAAATATTACTGAAACGAAAAAAGAACAAAAAGGTAGCTGGAACTCACGTTACTCACCCTTACATCAGATGCTCATTTTTTGGATGGGTCGGTCATAAGCCTATTCCTCTAGAAGTCTAAAGTTTGGTAAGGTTCGGACCGAGCAATCAGGCCTGAATTTAAAGTTGGTTCAAGAAGTCCAAACACGGGTCAACCCATTGGGTTTTGTATTCTTCTCTTGATAATTAAAGTGATGATATTTGGGCCATCAAAACGGCATGCACGCATAGGGATGGCTGCCCGTTCTTCATGTATGGTTTTCTTATAAATGAAAGTACCCTCTAATGATTGGGAAAAAAAAAAAACGGCATTCTCGCATTGGGGTTTGGCCAATAACATGACGAAAGAAACATGAAACAAACATATGCAACTGTTTAAAGCTGACTATTGTCTAGCTACAATCACCAATGGAGAAATATATTTGAAAACCCCATGAAATGTAGCCGTAGCTCACACTACTTGTTTCACTCAGAGTCATAGTAAAAGATGTTAGAAGGAAATAAAGACGAAAGTTGTGATCAGTGCTTGCGGGAGGTCTTCCCTTGAAGGTTCTGGAGGTGGTGGTAGCTAATCGGTGGTGGCTACGATGGAGTTTGTGGAGGTGGCGGTTCTATAGTAGCCGTCGGTCTGTGGTGGCATCTTGGGGCTAGCGACGGCTAGGGTTTGTAGAGTAGGGTTTGGTTTTCTTAGGTTTTTTGGGTTTGGGCTTGGCCCACTTGATGTTTGAGCTTGGCCCATTAAGTGTATATTTAGGATTTGGGCTTGGCCTATTTGGTGTTTGGGCTTCGGCGCTATGGTGTTTCATTCAATATTCTATTGGATTTTGATGTGCCTATGTCAAGTTCAATAAAATTTATCTTTTGCCGATAGAAAAATAAAATACAAAAGTTGTGATTTCGGAGCCAAAATCAATGATATCGTCTCCTGTAAGAAACACATTACATTAACCAGAAAATAGATTCACGAGTCAATCCAACCAAATTCTAATGGTTGTTTTGTGCTGGAGTTTTACTCGACAAAATTAGAATTTGTAGCAGACCGAACCCAACTTTGGCTTCGCCAGGGTTCGGCTTCGCCAAGACACGTCAATCGTCGGCTTTTTCTTCACTTTGCATTCGGCAACAGAAAGAACCATGTCAAGCTCGGCCACCTTTGGGAGGTGGTCCCTTAAACCGTTTTTGCTTGGCTTAAAGTCCTATCAGGCTCGGCTACCCTTTTATGCTCGGCTCCCTTTTATGCTCGGATCCCCTTCAGGTTCGGCTACCCTACGCGGCCAGTCGGGCTCGGCCACCTGCACACTCACGTGTCGCCCCGCATGTTGAGGCGGTTACGCCAAAGGATAATCATGAGCGCACGTGGGATGTGCCAGCTCATGCCAAACGGTTACCAGATTCGCCCGGTGACGTCATGGCGACGTCGCCTGACCCGTGCAAGGCACATGCCTGTGCTTGGAGAGCAAGTCAAGGAAACTCTATAAATATTGAAGGAGAACGCCTCTGGAGAGGTACGCACTCCCTAACGCGAATACTCACTCAAAACCCTAGTCTCTTTCCCCTCTTCCTACACATACTTATCCTCTCGCCGGAGGGCCTTGCCGGGCAACCCCCGGCTAGGTCTTAGTCGTGCGCTCACTGTGCAGGCGGCGTGGAGAAGGCTAGGTAACCACTGGACCAGCGGAGGAAGGACTCGAGCCAGAAGAGATCACGGGCCACACAATTGGTGAACCCGACGTGAAACTCCTCAGCCTCTGATCCAAACGGCTCAAACGCTCTTTCAAATCACCTTCCTCTCAAAAAGACGAACGAAAACTCAGCGGCGATGGGCGGAGATCCACCAAACGTTTCAGTTTCCGGAGCCAAAGACACCAGTGGAAACGCGATCCTCCCACCGTTTTCAGAAAGGCACATGTCCATCTCCCTACCACCAGAATCTGGGCTCTCGCCGGCCGCAGACGACGTAACAACGGCCTACATCCGCCTTCTGCAACGACGAGACGACGAAAGGGACAACGAACTTGCAGCGCTAAGAGCGGAAGTGGCCCAGATGAAGCAACATATGCAGGACGCAACCCCAGCCGCCTCCAGATCTACCGGAGGCGGACGACGGAAGCAAAGAAATTCTCCTCCTCCTCCTCCTCCTCCGCCGCCCCGAGACCACCCCAACGAGGCGGGCCACCGCGTCTCCGTCAAAGACCGCCTTGGGTTTACGCCAGAAAAAGGGGACGCCAGAGAAATCATCCTCTACAAACGACCTACAACATCTGGCACACACCGCTCGAGATCCCACCACGAGCGAACCCGCACAAGGGACACCGAATCATTCACGAGCACGTACTCGACTGGTCGCGCGGAGTTCTCTCGCACAACGGCCTCACGCCGAAGCCGAGACTCCGTCGAAACCAGGCGCCACGTCTCTGAACGCCTCGGGGGGATACCACCAGAAAACTTGGATAATGAGAACGATGTTCGGCGTAATGGCAAAGGCTTACGGATCGAAGGGGCGGAGAATGGAAACAGAACCTATTGCAACAAAGAGAAGTCCGTCGACCACCCCCGAAGGGGAACAACTGACCTGCGGGACAAGCTTCGCAGCCGAGTACACGAGAAAACATCAGAAAGAGAGAGGCACCCAAAAAGGCCACGCACGGACGAGCTAGGCAAACCACCGCGTCCTGGATTTGAACGGCAACTAAAGGACCTTGGTATCTCACCCTTCACCTCCCAAATCATCCACACCATCGCCGAACCCAATTTCCACCTACCAAAATTCACGAAGTTTGACCCAAGCAGCTGCGAAGCTTACACTCACCTCATTCACTTTCGCCAAACCATCGAGCTGTGCACTACGAAGGATGAAATCAAATGCAAAGCGTTCCCATCCAGCCTTGGCTCTCTTGGACTCCAGTGGTTCAATAAATTGCCCGCTGGATCCATACGGAACCTGGCTGACCTCGAACGCGCCTTCAACACCCGCTTTATCACAAGTAACAGGACAGCCAAGGAGCCTGAATCCTTATCCCAGATGAGGAAGCTCTCAAATGAAACACTAAGACAATACGCCGAGCGTTATTGGCAGCTGTTCAACGAAATTCCAGGAATCGATGAATATTGGGCTGCGCGTACTTTCAAAAATGGTCTCGAAACCGGCAGCAAGATCCTAGACGAACTCGCCATCCGCCCACCACACGGCATGGGAGAATTGATGCGCGTCGTGGAGAGATTCTGTGCTCTTGAAGAGTTTTATGCGGACCGTGCGGCCCAGGGCATCCCAAGCTTGACAGCATCCTTCACCTCGGCCACAGCCCAACCGCCGGCACCAGCAATCATCCAGCACCCCCAACCCAAGAAGCAGGTGCACAACATCAAAGAAGGAAAAAAACGCCAGCCAAAAGAGCATGACTACGTGGCCGAAACCACCCACTTCAAGGAACCCATTTGGTCTTTTCTGAAAGAGATAATGAGGCAACCATGGTTCGAGTGGCCGACGGGCAAGCTCGGCACAGACAATGGCCAAGCTGATCAGAACCCAAGAAAGAAGTGCTCATATCACAATGAGCTCGGCCACTACACGACGGCATGCGCCCCCTACAAGGCACTGTTGGAACGTTTGGTGACTCAAGGCCATCTCGATCAATACATTGACCGCTCAAAAACGCCCACTCGGCAGACAAATCCCAACCCCAATGAACAGCGCCCACTAATACACGTTATCCACGGTCCAGTGTCAAAGGAATTTGAATCAACTCTTCAGGCCGACCTTAGCCGCGCATCAACCTCCAAGCAGGTACTCGCAGTAGGACCTGGATCCAAACGTCCACGAACAGAAGAGTTGCCCAAATGGACGATTACTTTTACCGAGCGCGATCTTGAACGTGTGCAAACACCACACTCCGACGCTCTCGTCGTAACCGTCCAAATTGGAGTCCATGACGTCAAACGCATTCTTGTCGATCAAGGAAGCTCAGCAGAGGTCATGTACTACGACCTTTTCAAAAAGCTGGACCTACCTGAGTCTGCCCTACAACCTACCGACGTACCCCTCATCGGCTTCAACGGTGCACCCGTCTGGCCGCTGGGCCGAATCTTCCTCCCAGTCGTCGTCGGCTCAAAAACTCTGACCGTCGAATTCATCGTCGTCAACGCACCAAGCCCATACAACGCCATCCTTGGCCGAACCTGGCTCCACGGAATGCAAGCCATTGCTTCTACCTACCACCAGGTCGTCCGCTTCATCGGCGCCACAGGACGACAGGAGGATTTGCCAGGCGACCAATTGGCGTCCAAAAAGTGCTATGTCTCTGCTGTCCACAACTCCGCCAAAGCCAAACAAGTACAATGGGTTGAAGTCCCCGACATGGCAGTAACCGACGACGTCGGCCAAAAAGCAGAAGACAAAGCAGAGGAAGACCTCGTCCAGATGCCGATCAACGAGGATTGCTCCCGATTCTTCCTCATCAGCTCTTCCATCAGCGAGGCTGACCGCGAAGAAATGTTTCAATACCTCAAGCAAAATATCGAAGTTTTCGCTTGGACCCCCAACGAAATGCCGGGGGTCGACCCGAAATTCATCAGTCACTCCCTCAACATCAAGAAGGACGCTAAACCTGTCATCCAGAAGGCACGGCGATCTGCAGCCGAACACGCCGACGCTGTCGTAGAAGAAGTCAAACGTCTGCTGGAGGCCAACGCTATCCAAGAAGTGCAATACCCGACATGGCTGTCCAACACTGTGGTTGTCAAAAAGAAAAACGGCAAATGGCGAGTTTGTGTGGATTATACCAATCTAAACGACGCTTGTCCAAAGGATTGGTTCCCACTGCCAAAAATTGATCAACTTGTGGATGCAACGGCAGGACATGCTCGGCTTAGCTTTCTGGACGCCTACCGTGGTTACCACCAAATTGCCATGGACCCCGACGATATGGAGAAAACTGCTTTCATCACGCCGTATGGAATCTTTTGCTACCGCGTCATGCCCTTTGGACTCAAGAATTCCGGGGCAACATTCAACAGAGCAATATTCAAGATGTTGGAAGAACAAATCGGCCACACTGTGGAGGCTTACATTGACGACCTAGTCATCAAAAGCAAGAAGGAATCCGACCACCTGCAAAACTTGGCCGAAGTTTTTGACATCCTCAAGCTACACAAGCTACGGCTCAATCCTGAGAAGTGTGCGTTCGGGGTAAGCGCTGGGAAATTTCTCGGACACCTGGTCACTCGAAGAGGTATCGAAGCCGATCCCAACCAAATCACAGCTGTTCAAAATTTGTGCCCACCCAGAACGATCAAGGAAGTTCAAAGGCTCACTGGGATGGCAGCGGCTCTCAACCGATTCATCAGCAAATCCTCAGACAAATGCCACGCATTCTTCCACGCCCTGAAGGGCAAAAGCCGACGCAGCTTTGAATGGACCCCGGACTGTGACTCAGCCTTTGCCGAACTTAAAGACTACTTAAAATCGGCCCCGCTGTTGGTAAAACCCAAAGAGTTCGAAACCCTTTATCTTTATCTCGCCGTGTCCGCCCACGCAACCAGCTCTGCACTTGTACGGCAGGAAGGCGCCGATGACAAGCCCATCTATTTCACAAGCAAGACGCTCCTTCCAGCTCAAACTCATTACCTACCGCTTGAAAAGCTAGCCCTTGCTCTCGTCTCAGCGGCCAGGAAGCTCCTGCCCTACTTCCAATCACACTCAATCGTCGTCCTAACAGAACACCCCCTCAAAGCTCTCTTTCGAAAAGCGGATCTGTCTAACAGGGTTTCCAAGTGGGCAGTTGAGTTAGCAAACTTTGATATCCGTTTTGAACCACGAACGGCAATCAAAGGACAGGTTCTTGCAGATTTCATTGCTGAGCTCACTCCAGCAGACACTGAACTCCTCAATACACCAATCCCAACACAGAGCATCGCCGAGCATCAATTGTCACCAGCTCCTTGGCACCTTTTCCAAGGGGACATATGGCGTCTGCATGTCGACGGAGCGTCAAACAGCAACGGAGCAGGGGCTGGGGTCGTTCTAGTATCCCCTTGTGGAACACTACACGAAAGTGCCATCAGCATCGACTTCCCCGCCACCAATAACGAAGCCGAATATGAAGCGCTCCTAGCTGGCCTACGCTCTGCCATTGCCTTGGATGTCTCCAACCTTGTCGTTTTCTGTGACTCCCAACTCATAGTTAACCAAGTACTTGGTGACTATGAGGCTCGGGATCCGCGGATGTCAAAATACCAGGCAACCGTAGCCGAACTAACCACCAACTTCCCCAATTTCAAAATTGAGCAGATCAACCGCGAGCACAACGCCCACGCGGACGCGCTTGCTGGCCTCGCTTCGGCATCCACTGCCTCAGAATTCAGAACCATCAACTTCAGCAGCATTGGCCATCCGTCTTTCGAGCCCACTCCAGAGGTACTCAACGTTGAGCTAGGTCCCAGCTGGATGGATGAGATCGTTGCGTTTCTAAAGCACGACACCCTCCCAACAGACAAGAAGGAGGCTTACCGTGTGAGAAACAAGGCCGCTTACTACTGGCTTTCTGAAAGCGGCCAGCTATACAGGAAATCCATCTCCGGACCATACCTTCTCGTTGTCCACCCAACCCAAGTGCCCGACATTCTGACAGAACTTCATTCAGGCAGCTGCGGATGTCACTCAGGCGGCCGCTCCCTATGTCAACGCGCCATGAGCCAAGGCTACTTCTGGAAGAACATGAAGAAAGACTGCGAGGAAGTTGTCCGCAAATGTCGACCGTGCCAGCTGTTTTCACCTATCCCGAAAAAGCCGGCCCAGGACCTCTCACCCATCACCAGTCCTTGGCCTTTTGCCCAATGGGGGCTTGACATCGTGGGAAAGCTGCCTACGGCTCCTGGAGGCTTCAAGTTTCTGATTACGGCAACAGACTACTTCTCCAAATGGGTTGAAGCTGAACCTCTCGTCACAACAACAGAGGCTGATGTTCGACGATTCGTGTGGCGAAACATTGTTACCAGGTTCGGTGTTCCATACGCTATCGTCTCCGATAATGGAACTCAATTCGTCGGAAAGGACCTCACAAACCTGTGTGCGGAATTTGGGATCCGTTTCTTCAACTCCACCCCAGCCTACCCACAAGGAAATGGCCAAGCAGAGGCCACGAACAAAACCGTCTGTGCCGGTATCAAGCGTCGACTGAACTCCAAAAGAGAAAAATGGGCTGAAGAACTGCCACGCGTTCTATGGGCTTACCGATCAACACCAAGGCGATCAACGGGCCAAACACCATTTTCGATGGCATTTGGCATGGAAGCCGTCATCCCACTGGAGTCCAAGTTTCCAACTCTCCGGACAGAAACGTTTGACCCCAAAACAAACGACGACGCCATCGCACAGGAGCAAATTTTGGCAGAAGAGAAGCGTGATGACGCTCGCCTGCACCTTGCTAATTACCAGCAACAGGTGACCAAGGGATATAATCGTGGAGTACGGATCAAAAAGTTCAAGCCGGACGATTTGGTTTGGCGAAAGGTTGTACAAGCCAGCAAGAAAACAAAATTCAAGCCTAACTGGGAGGGACCTTTCCGTATCGTCAAGATTGCTGGTGAAGGTGCCTACATGCTGGAGGACATGAATGGGAAAGTTCTCACTAACCCATGGAATGCACAGAATCTCAAAAAGGCGTACATGTAGTTGAAATCCCGAGCAGTGTGCCCCATGTTCGGCAACTGTCTATCCTATTTTCCTTTAAGCTGGCCTCGGCCAAAGTCTTTTTATTTCAACTTGTACTTGCATGATTAAGAAATCCAAGCAATTTTATCTCTGAGTATGTCATTTGCAAACACCAAACCAACTATTTCTTGTAAAACTTTTTCCTCGGCAAATCTCAGCCGACCACAAACGTTGACCTCGGTCACACCCACAAACGGCTACTCTGCCTCTGCTTCGGCCACTATTACTGCCCAAGGAAGCAAAACGGACATCAGGTCCACCGAGCCCAAAGATCCAGTCTGGCTGGAATTCGGGCTTCGGCTCGGCTTGGCAAGACTTCGAGGTCGGCCAAAGCCTGGTTACACTCACCTTTCGCTGAGTAACCACCCCACACCTCAAGGACACTCAACTCTGATGGCAAACACAACAACATGATCGGCACATTCTCCACCACTCTTAAACTACTTTGGTCCAAGCTCGGCAAAAACCAATCAACCACAGGCATTGAACCAACATCCATATTATTTAGCCGAACATAAACCAAAGTGGAGGCTACGGATATGTAAGCAAAGACGGCCAAAATCTACCAAAGCATGAAGACATTCAAACAAAATCATTGCAAGATGAAACTTCACTTCCATTTCATACAAAGGTAAAGTACACACTTGAAAAAAAAAAAAAAAAACACTGAAGGTACGGCCAAAGTTCCTACAACCATTGTACAAACTGAATAAACCCCAAGATCGAAAACCATTCACAACCAAAAAGTCCTTTAAACATCAAAAAACAAGTCAAGCTTGGGGAACATCCTCCTCAGCCATTGGAATGTCAGCCTCGGCAGCAGTCTCTGTTGCTTTCTCCAAATCAGGAGTCGGCTGCTCTGTGTCAACAACCACCTTCCCCCCACCGGAGTCCCCAAGACCACCAGCGTCAGTCTGAGTAAGATCTTCAACTTCATCATCACTATCGGGGAAGTCCTCGGGAGGTAGAGGCACACACTCCTCGGCAGTATACGGAAGTTCAAGCTCGGGAACGACCGCCGCTGGAATTATAGACAAATCAAGCTCCATTTTTATCGCCTCACCGACGGCCTTCACGCCAGCCTTGTAACCCGCTCGGTATGCGATCGGGACCCTAGCCGTGACTTCATCATTTACCATCGATCTAGCCTCCCTTACGTACTCGAGACCAGCACGGTCGTACCCAGCTTGATAAGCTTTCTCGTCCACCTCCTTCATCCTCCTCTTCTCCCGCCTCTGGACTTGGCCAAGTTCGCGCTCGGCCTTCCTAAGTTTATCAGCCATCTCTTCTTTCTCCTTCTCAAGCTCGGCTATCTGAGCCTTCGCCGTCTTAAGACTGCCTTTATAGCTTCGAGATTTCTCGCGCTCGGCTTTGAGATCATCATAAAAGCGACCGCGTTCGGCCGTCAGCAGCTCAGCCCTCTGAGAAGCTCGCAGAATTGCTTGGCCAGCCTGCATAATTTCGGGAAAAACAAACTTAACAAGCATTCTCGAATAACTTAAATAACAGAGGAAAAGATGAGCTCGGATACTAACCTGCACAACATAGGCACTTGCATGGACCAGGCTCGGCATGAGCTCATCTGGAACCTTTGCCATGTCATTTGGCAAAGCAAGGCCTTGGAGCACGGTAGGGGCTAAACCTGGCTCCAGCTTTACACTATCAATCACCGAGATAATCCGCCCCTCGGGCGTCGCATACGAAGGTGCAAATTCAGGCACAATTGCTCGGCCACCTGAACCCCCAGATCTGTCTGCTGTCTTCGACCCACCTGCAGCAGAAGACTCAGTCTGGTCCTTTTCCCTTGTGGTCGGCGTCGGCGGCCTGTTCAGAATTGCTGATGGGACAGTCTTTTGCTTCTTGGAAGCGGGCTCGGCAATAGAAGCTTCCTTTTGCCGAGCCAAGACTCCGTCCCTCAGGTTGATCTTCACAACATTCCTTCTACCCATGTCGTCGGCAAAGTCGGGTATGAGTGTTCGGAGAGGGGGAACGCTGGCGCCTTGTAAATCAAATGGCTGACTGTCTTGGAACCAGAAATCCGCGGATTTCTTCAAAGTTGGAAACTTCACCCTCGGCTCCTTTTTCTTCTTGCTCGGATTGGGAGCAACACCTTTACCTTCTCGTTCACCGGTGGCTGATTTCTTCCCCTTAGCTTTTGTGCTCGGCACTGCCCCTCTCTCCCTTCTCTTCAATTTCCCCTTATACGAAGGTATGTAGCCAAGAAGCGTCGGCGCGTCACAACAAATCTGAGCCTTCAGCGCTTCGATGTTCCCCTCTACAGCGAAGGATTGCTGCCTCTTGGTAATTGCTCGGTGATCTGTAAGGACATAAAGTTAGCCAAATAAAGCATCAATATCGCAGTGAAAGTTAAAATACGCTCGGCAAATGAAGGAGTAGTTAAATTGACCTCGAAAATCTTTTATCTTCGGCACAGAATGCAGCCTCATCGACTGATCGCCGAACTCATAATTTCCACTCACTTCGACGTAAAAATTTGCCCACTTATCAGTGTCGGGAAGTCCGTTTATCAAAGGATCTTTACCACTACGTGTCGACAAATACCTGCGGTCGGTCTTGCCGTGCCTAGACATGATATATGTATGGAAGAGATCGGCGACTGTAAACTCGAGATTATGGAGCTCCTTCAGTTTTATCGCCGACATCACTATCCTATAACTGTTTATGGCAAAAAAATGAGGAACAATACCGAACTTGGCCAGCAGCTCCCTCAGAAATGGGTGAAGAGGAAAACGGAGTCCTGCTTCACATATTGCCATGAGAGGAACCGTTATATGTTCGGGACGGTCTTCCTTCTTATCCCTGATTTTGTTACTGGCCACCTGGCTAATAACGACATCATCGGGAATATTGTACGTTCGGCAGAAGGCGTCGTACTCGTCAGGTTGGCCGCTGAAATAGTGGGCATAAGGACAAACCTGCCCTCGCTCATATAGATCAGCAACCTCCCTGTTCTCTGATGACGTTTCGGCCGGAACAGTTCGTGAAGAAGTTGTAGCCTCGGTCTGTGCTCGGAACCTGGACTCGGCCTCAGGACCGAGTTCATGCTCGGAAACGGACTCCGTACTTGTAGTAAAAGTTATCTCAGGCGCAGTGTTGTACCCGCCGTCGTATTCGTAGTCGCGCTCGGCGTTGGAGTCACTAGATCCAGACATATTGGAGGCAATTGAAGAGGCCTGTCGTTGGCTTCTGTACCTCTCCACGTACGCTCGGATCACGAGGTCTGTGGAATCGTCCCCTGAACTTTCAGAGTCGGATGAAATGATGATAATCGAGTGAGCCAGACCTAACCAAGAAAAGAATGAAAATAATGAAAAAATCCTCGTCGTCGGCTAGAAGACAGAAACCATCCTACGATCGGCTACCTAAAGCTGGCCCACCCTATTATCACAATCCATAGATCCATATTTGGAAAACAAGGATCCGTGTTGACATGCTCAGCCGAACACGTTGTCGGACAAACTTGTTAGACAGCAATTGAAGTTCGGCCAGACCTTGTCATCGGCCCAGATCTTCAATAACTAGAATTGGGGTTCGGTGAAACATGTTGGGGCTGAAGATGAACAGCTGCCATCTCCAGTAATCCACTATTTACACGAAACGGGGCTCGGCATGTCTATACTGACAGACAAATCTATATCGATGGGCTCGATAAATCCTAAAGTCGGCTAAGCACAAGAACTCAGAGCAATCTGTGCTCGGAAGAACAGGTTGAAGATGAAGATGAACAGTGCGTTCATCTCCAGCGTTCATACTGCCCACTTAGAACCAGAAAGGCTTCAAAGGCCCAGAAGAACAAAAAGAATGCAGTGAAACCGTAAGAAAAGCATGGAGAAGCAAGGAACGAGTTCATACCTTGAATTTGGGATGAGATTTGGGGCTGAAACTGCTGGAAGACGATGGCAAAAGATGAACGGTTGAAGGAGGAAGCTCTGGCAATGGAATCGTAGAGAGAGAGAGGGAGCGTAGCTTCTCTCTCCTCGACTCACCCCTTTATATAGATCTAGGGTTTGGGATTTGAAACTCCCGCCCATCATTACACCGCCGAGCTTCTGACCATTCAGCGATTGACACGTGGCAAGAAGAGGACGACCTGCAAAGCCTGCCAACCGTCCTCTCCCTGGCCGTACCGAACCATGATGCGACACCTGGCATCCTTTCACTGAGGTTCTCCATCAACGGCTGATGTTGCCCCCCCAAAAAAAAAAAAAAAAAAAAAAAGAAGAGAGGAAAAAATAGGATAAAGCACGGCTGAATCTGCCCGTTGACAAAGAAAAGCGAAGTTCGGTAGTCTTCGTGTTCGGCCAAGTCTTGATTTCAATCCCTACCTCACGCTCGGCATCAGTAGAGATTGAGGGGCTATTGTAGCAGACCGAACCCAACTTTGGCTTCGCCAGGGTTCGGCTTCGCCAAGACACGTCAATCGTCGGCTTTTTCTTCACTTTGCATTCGGCAACAGAAAGAACCATGTCAAGCTCGGCCACCTTTGGGAGGTGGTCCCTTAAACCGTTTTTGCTTGGCTTAAAGTCCTATCAGGCTCGGCTACCCTTTTATGCTCGGCTCCCTTTTATGCTCGGATCCCCTTCAGGTTCGGCTACCCTGCGCGGCCAGTCGGGCTCGGCCACCTGCACACTCACGTGTCGCCCCGCATGTTGAGGCGGTTACGCCAAAGGATAATCATGAGCGCACGTGGGATGTGCCAGCTCATGCCAAACGGTTACCAGATTCGCCCGGTGACGTCATGGCGACGTCGCCTGACCCGTGCAAGGCACATGCCTGTGCTTGGAGAGCAAGTCAAGGAAACTCTATAAATATTGAAGGAGAACGCCTCTGGAGAGGTACGCACTCCCTAACGCGAATACTCACTCAAAACCCTAGTCTCTTTCCCCTCTTCCTACACATACTTATCCTCTCGCCGGAGGGCCTTGCCGGGCAACCCCCGGCCAGGTCTTAGTCGTGCGCTCACTGTGCAGGCGGCGTGGAGAAGGCTAGGTAACCACTGGACCAGCGGAGGAAGGACTCGAGCCAGAAGAGATCACGGGCCACACAGAATTGTTATTGGTGATTGCTTTGTGTGATGGGTCACAAAATTGGATCAAAAGTACTAGGTATCCAAAAAATATACCCCGAATACAATTTTTATTTATGACCATTAATCGACTTTTATTAGCGGTAAGAAATACTTGTTCGGGGTGATTTCGGGGTACCTAGCATTGCTCAAATTGAATTGCTATCGGTATGATTAATCTCTCGCTTACCATTTAAGAAAAATCATTCCATGGGAGATTCGACACTGTTAAACAATTCCTGCAACAATCTTAGTTTACCCTATCCGTGTCAATGCAGAGGGAGAATCGGCTATTCGATCAAAAAGAAATTATTTTGCTTCTTTATAGTAATAGAATAGAGAATGTTTCATATCAGTTAGCGTGTAAATCAAACAAATTCCTACCGTCCCTCCTACAATCGTTCGTTTGCGCGTGAAGAGGAGCTTTAACCTTAAAAAAAATCATTGAAATGGAGAAGCGTGATGCTAGTAGGAAGGCTGCAGAATTTGCAGAGTTGGAAGATGGTGATTTCATATATTTGGAGGGCGCCCTCTCTTTCGCCGGAGCTCTGATTTTTTATTTCCTTGTTTGTTAGATTTTTTAGAAGGTTTCAATCTAAACTAATTGGCAATAGGTTAAGTAGCTTCTAGATTTTATTAACCAAGCTTGGGTGACTTAGATGAGCGATGTAGAACAAGTCTAACACTCCCCCTCACGTGATGCCCGAATGCACATAGAGGTACGAATTGAGGAAACTAGGAGATTTGACTCAAGCGACCCCTCACGTGCAGCCCAGATGCACGTGAAGGTATGAATTGATGAGTTGACTCGCGCGACAGAGACTTGACCACACGATGTGAGGCCACCCAAGACCTAACACTGATATCATGTTGAATTTCTTGGAATTGAAGGTTCCTACCTAAACCAATTGGTAATGGGTGAAGTAACCTCTAGATTTTATTAACCAAGATTGGGTGGCTTAGATGAGCGATGTAGGACAAGTCTAACTTTGTTTATTGGTCAATTGGCTTGGTTTGAGGTCTAGCGAGGGTGTTGACGGTTATTTTAGTTCGATCGTTTGTTTGCTTGTTTTTTTTTTGGCATGGTTTTTGGCAGTTTTATTATGGTTGTCGGTGTTGGCAGTGTTATGCCTCGGTTTGGTCTAATGTAGCCCGGTGGGTCCATGAAATTGCTTATAGGAGCAATACATAAGGACATGCTTCGAGTTATTGTCTAAACCAAGGCTCTGAATATCGTACCGGTTAGAGTATCAGTTTTCTTACTAGTACGGTACGTACCGGTACCGGTAAGATACCGGGTACCGTTTCGAATTAATCGCTATTAGTTTTATTTTTCTACCGAAAAGAATTTATAGTATAATATACACTTTTTAATCAAAAAAAATAAAAAATATTTCGGTATTTGTCCAATACCGTTCGGTATTGACCAGTATTGTCCGGTACTTGAAGAAAAAAATAAATTTAAAAGTAGTCCTGTACTATCTGGTATTTGTCTTATACCGTCCGGTACTGATCGGTATTTGAGCCGGAACGAAACTAGAGGTGTTGGATACCGGATATGAACAATACCGGTGCATACCGGTCCGTACCGGCCGGTACGGTACAGGATTCATAACCTTGGTCTAAACTGATATTAAGCTTTTGAACTACGTCAGTTGGCGTGGAGGTGCTCTGCCTTTCTAGCCTTTTGATTGGTTGGGCTTAGGTCATCATATTTGCACATCTATAAATACATCATAAACCCACTTTTAGAGAGAGAAGAAGGGAAATGATAATGCCAAAACTATTTTTGTTGGTTCCAAAACTCAAGTGCACAAAAGCTTGTATTATGTGTAGTGTATAAGATTTTTATGCACTAGAGTTTTGGCACCAACAAAAATAATTTTGGCATTATAACCATCCAAGAATAAAAGGACTTTTTCTTCCATGTAGGGTACTAGGACTGTTCAAGAAAAAATCGAAAACAATAAAACCGGTCCGGACCAAATTGATTCGTGCCTTTTGGATTTTATCTGTGGATTAATGGTCCGGACACGGATTCGAAAATTAAAAACCATGAGATACAAATTAGGATTGGATTTTCACTTCAAAATCGTGGATTAACCAAACCGGATCGTGAGATATTTAATATAAATATATATATACTATATGTGTGTGTAATATTTATAAATAATTATAACTGCACTAATTGTTATGAATTTTTTTAACAATTTTACATTAATGTGACAATATATAAAACTTATGAGGTAAACTGTAATTTTGGAAAAAAGAAAACATAAATTTTAAACGGCCTATACAATATAATATGGACGCTGCAATTCGCAGCCCCGTATTTGCTTCCATAGCCCGCTACATTTTGGTAAATTGTTGTTGAAAATCATATATAACATTTCGGTAAATAGCTGTTAAAAACAAGATTATATTTCGGTAACTACATGTCGAAAATATATTCAACATTCGGTAAATAACTGCCGAACATACATTTTCAGTAAATAGATGTTGAAAAAAATATTATATTTCGGTAATTGGATATTGAAAATGTATCTCAATTTCGGTAATTAATTGTCGAGTATAATTGAAAATTTTTAACGGGCTATGGCAGAAAGTAAGAGGCTGCGAATAGCAGCGCCCTATAACATTTATATATAGATTACATTGTACACCGGAAAACAAGAATTGGTTTTTTTTTTTGAACCAAAAAACATGAATTGGTTGCTGCCTTTTATTTGTTTTGCTGTCTTGCTGTGGTAGGGTAATATTATGGAATGTAATATAACGAATAAGTGTTTGCACCTAATTTGTATTTTTAGTTAGCAATCACATCATTTTATTTTTATCGAAGGAAATCCATGGATAAAATCGAGACTGAACCGTGACTCATGGTTCGGATTGAAACCAAACCGTAAGACTTTTGGATTAGGATTGGATTGCATTTTTTAAAAACCATGAGATACGGATTAATAGGATTGGATTCATAGGAATCCGATCCAATCCGGACCGTGGACAACCCTACTAACTTTGCACGAAACCACTTTTAGAGAGAGAAACCTTTCCTCTTATATTCATGTGGTTCCTTAAGCATTAATAGAATGTTTTAAACTTGGTGTTTGATTATTTTTGTTTGTCAATTTAGTGTTATTCTCTCATACTCCACGAATACACTCTAGATTGATTATCTTTGTCCAAAATCTTCATCACACTCTCATATCAGACACTTGGACTTTTATTGCACCTCGATATTCGAGCCAGCTTGACCAGAAGATCAAGGTGGTTTTGCTCGAGGAGTCCATGAAGTCAAGAAGGGGCACATGGTGCTAGTCAAGAAGATGAGTTAGGTGTGACTCGGAGTAAAAGTTAGTAGTTCCTAACTTGAAGTCTTCTTGTTAAACATTTTGATTTATGAAAATTGAGTAGATTAGGCCGTGGTTTTATACTTAGGGTTTGTTGACCCTAAGTAGTTTTCACGTATATCTCGTATTCTTGTTATTTAGCTTTATTGTAATTTACTTTGATGTTGATTTGAATAGCTTAGTATGGAACTTGATTTGTGTCTTTGAATTTGTGGTTGAGCTAATTTTTAATTGGTCATCCCATTCACCTTCCCTTTGGGACTCTTTGAACGCTTTAAATAATTTCACATTCATTAGCGAGTGGAGACAGGTTAATTTCCTTGGAGCGAAGACTGAGGTTTGTTCGGAAAACATTTTGTGCCCTAAGCGATCAAACCAAAGACAAAACACACACACAAACACATAAAATTATGTGGTTTCCAAAATTGGAGACTCCACGGAGATAACCGGAGCAATTAATCAGAAGGCGGAAGCTTTACAAGTTGTTCCTCACGACGCTCAACACTCTGATCGATGAGTCTGACCATTACATTGCGCAGTAGTCAATACAACTGTCAACCTCACTAATCTCTCAGATTTCTGATTCAAATACAAAAACCTCAAGCTCTGATATACAGGCCAAGCACTACCCTGTTCTAATGCCGTGCACGCCTAGACAAAGCATCAAAGGGAGCTCAAATAGCTCTGTCAACAGAAAAATGTAGTTGGCCAAATGTGACCTGATTTTCTCTTTCGTGTGCTTGTGAGTAGGATGGGAGCTACACCCCCATTTAACCTCCCTAGTCAACAAAACAATAGGAATATATAGTGGTAGCAAACCACAAGATAAGCTGTGATTTATGTATACGCGTTCTTTGATTTGATTTGTATTCATAAATCAAAATGTTTAACAAGAAGACTTCAAGTTAGGAACTACTAACTTTTACTCCAAGTCACACTTAACTCATCTTCTTGACTAGCACCATGTGCCCCTTCTTGACTCCATGGACTCCTCGAGCAAAACCACCTTGATTTTCAGGTCAAGCTGGCTCGAATATCATTTGGCCATGTAGAATGATGGGCAACAATGTATGCTAAATTAAAAAATGTGAAGGATTTTGAAAAACAAATCAAACAAGAAAAAATACATGATTATTAGAGTATTTCTCTAGATTGATAAAAGATGACCAAAAAAGATTTTAGTCTTCTAGGTGCAATAAAAGCCCAAGTGTCTGATATGAGAGTGTGATGAAGATTTTGGACAAAGATAATCAATCTAGAGTGTATTCGTGGAGTATGAGAGAATAACACTAAATTGACAAACAAAAATAATCAAACACCAAGTTTAAAATATTCTATTAATGCTTAAGGAACCACATGAATATAAGAGGAAAGGTTTCTCTCTCTAAAAGTGGTTTCGTGCAAAACATGTATACCTCTAATTGTATTGTCAACAAAACATGTATTTTTTCTTGTTTGACTCAATCTAATTAGAGGTCTGTTTCCACTGCCCATTAATTTCTGAAAACCTCTCTCTCTCTCTCTCTCTCTCTCTCTCTCTCTCTCTCTCTCTCTCTCTCTCTCTAATACTGTATATAATTGATCTGAAGTTCTGAACAAGTACATATAGGCTAGGCTTGAACGGATCTCACTTGATTACCAATCCATTTGACTTAGGAAGAGGAAAGTAATGGGTGGATCACCAACACCAGCGGTTCTTTGTGCCTTGGCCTTTTACTTTGTTTCCCTCCTGGGCTTGGTTCAGATTGTCCGAGCTCAAAATGGTACTACTCCTCCTTCCGAAGGTACTCTCTCTCTCTCTCTCTCTCTCTCTCTCTCTCTCTCTCTCTCTCTCTCATCCGTGCCTACTATGGCATTATTCTAGTGGTACTTCCAACCATTTATGTTGTGGCAGGCGTACTATCATCAATTTTTATTGAGTAGTTGAGAGATAATGAATGAGTTAAATTGTGTGATGATGATCTTTCAATTATAGGGAGTACTATATGTCAATGTCACATGTATCGGGAGTACTGAATAATTGGCCTTGAATGAAAGTCTACTTCCTCCATCTTTTTAAGTTAAAATTAGGAAAACATGTAGAAGAGGTAGTTAGAAAAACTCAAATTCAAACAAAGTGATGTTTCTATTTTTCTTTTTTACCAAAACAATAACAGGTGCTAAAAAACAATACATCAGAAGAAAACTCTATCCCTAAACAAGGGTTCAAGAAACCAACAGTAGAGGAATATTCAGTCCTAAGACTACACCTAACTCCAACTAAATCCACCACTCCAAACAGATAGAGCACTGCAGAAAATTATAAAAAATATCCACACAGGGGTAATAGAAGCCCCACAAACGAGGAGCAATCCCACACAGGGAAACCAAAGAAGAGAACCAGAAGAAAAGAGAAAAACTAGTGACAAACAGTTGTTAGATACACGGCGAAAGAGGCGGAGGAGGGGCGGCGGATGATAGATTGGGGAGGAGGAAGATGGGGGTGAAGGGAGAATGAGAAAAAACCTTCGAGATCTAGGATCGAGAGATGGAAAAACCCCACGTGGGGGAGAAATCCCCCCCCCTCCCGTTCTTTAGGGCCGGTTAGAGTAATTGTAATGGTGTTAGTTTGGTACTCGTTGCAAGGGCAGTTCAGTTGAATTGGGGATGGGTTGGCAGTTGGCACCTTTCCAGCTACCCCTTTGTCAATGTTTTATTTATTTCTTTTGGTAAGTAGGAAAACATGGCTTTGCAAGTGGAAGCACAGTAATTGGTGTTTGGGGGCTGAATAAATATATGAGTTCTGGCATAACACATTTTTGGTTTTTGGGTTTAGAGAGCAAAAGCCAAAAAAGGCTTGTATGAGCTTTTCCCATTCACCTTTTCTACTTCTCATATTTGTTGAAAACAAAAAGACCAAATTGTCTTTTACTTATTTTGGAAATAACCACACCCCTCAATAAATAATTAAATATTAACCTTCCTATACGTCCTTACATTTTACATTTGCCGTGGAAGTTTGAAGATCAGCAGAAAGAGTGTTTCTGGATTCCTAATCGTTAACTACTTTACAAACTCAACTCATTAGTTCTGTATAGCATATATAGCAGCCCATAAGTATTGTGATTTTGGGATCATCTCTAAGAGAAGGTATAATTGCTAATCTTCTGAAATTGGCAATAACATTGGGATTTTAATCTTTGAAAATTTTCTTGGAGGCTTTCAATTACCAAAAAATAAAGTAAGAACAAAAAAGAATTCAAACCAAAAAAACATAATCTTTATTTCACATCGTTATTTTACTTATTTTTATTTCTTCCTAATTACCTATAAAATTGAAAAATAGTTCGAGATGTTCAAATAACAAAGAAGAAAACAATTTCCCAATACAACTTTAAAATTTTTATTAACAAATTATTCATACACATTACTTATATACTATAACAAAGGGGCAACATGGTAAAAATTCAATCCCTAATTTATTTTCAACACATATCTTCCAAACACTACTCCTGTTGCAAAAAGTTAGAAAGGCAGAAAGTTAAAAATGAAAAGCCAAAAAAGTAGGCTTCAAATATCCACGTAGTTTCTCTTGCTTTTTTTTTTTTCCACGAACAGGACACTTGTATTTAGTAGCGCTGTAGTGGGCACCAACATATTGCACAACGAGGAATTCAAGTGGTAATAATCGTTCAAATTCAAAAATACGGTAGTAAATCTCATCATATCATCCTAAAAATGAGAATAGTTTTAGAAGGTCGACCCCAAGCCCCCAACCTATTCTCCACAATTTATTTCCCCAACCTATGCTGTCCAAATATGTCCTAAAAAATAAGAAGTTTGCTTCCTCTGAAATTTCTTTATGTTGGAAATTCGAGGAACCAACTACACTTAAATGTTGGAGATAATTTAAAATTTTGACATTTAATATGGCTTTGGATTCTTTGCTCATTTATTGTGTCTGACCTCATTATTCTCCCCTTATCATCTTATATAACATTTACTACATGCACCATGCTGGTTTCTTGATTTTGGAAATCTACGTATATATATACCTATACCAAGTCAGTACATAGAGTGTAGTAGGCCGAACCTCACAGCTCGAACCTTGCGTCTGGGAAGCTCGGACCGAGGTTAGGGTCGAAAAGGGTGGCCATACTTAAACCCAGGCTCGGTCATAACCGGGGTGTGGCCGTACTTAAACCTAGGCTCAGTCATAACCGGGCTGTGGCAATGAACGATGACGCACCCACCTAACAGCCTGTTCCAAGAGAAAGTCATCCGGCTCGGCTACCCTCAAGGCCAACAAATCCGTCAGCTGTTTTCCCCTGCAAGCCACCTACCCTCGAGCTCGGCCGAGGGTAAGGCTTGGCTAACCATAATGCCACGTGCCACCCCACACGCTGAAGCAGTTATGCCAAGAGATAATGATTGGCATGCATGGGGGTGCCTGCTCATACCAAAACGGTTACCAGATCTTATTGGTGATATCACAATGACGTTAGCCGACTTGTGCAATGCACATGCCCGTACTTGGAGAGCTAGCCAAGCAGGCTCTATAAATACCAAAGGATAACAACCCTAAAGAGGTATATGCTTCCATACCCTAAAACCCTAGTCTCTTGCTTTGCTCTCTGCACATTCTCATCCTCTCGCCGAAGGACCTTGCCAGGCAACCCCAGCCAGGTTTTCGTCATGCGTTCACTGTGCAGGCTAGGGCAAGAAGGCTAGGCAACTCTCGAACCAATTGAAGAGAAACTTGGATCAAGGATCAACAGGCCACACAATTGGTGAACCCGACGTGAAACGCTTCTAATTCAAATGGCTCGAATCTCCTTCAAACCACCCTCCTCTTCCCAAAAACAACCACAACCACAGCCACTATGGGTGGAGACCTGACGGACGTTACCATCGATAGATCTGTCAACTGTTTCTTAAGTTAAACTGTCCACGGTCGTCTATTCTTTCGTCTTAAACTCAACTTTTTACATATCTATCGATGTCTGGACAAGCTGATTTTTCGTGAGAATACATTATTTTGCAGGCCTTATATGATGAACGGTTCAGATTACCCAAAAAAAATCACCAAAGAGGCCCATGGAGGTGGCGGGAAACCCATCTTTTCCTCCGCCTCCGAAAAGAATATTTTCTCTAAGAATTATACTATAAAACTCACGAAAGAGGCCCATGGAGGTGGCGGAAAACCCCTCTTTTCCTCCGCCTCCGGAAAGAATATTTTCTCTAAGAATTATACTATAAAACTGTAGAATTGTATTGCCAATTGACTGTTGATTTGCGTTTTGGTTTAGTTAGTATTTTAATTTCTTTTCAAAACATGATTACCATGTCAGCTCTAAATCTTTCTTTCTTTTCTTTTCTTTTCTTTTTTGGAATTTCGGGCAGTGAGTGCTTTGAACTCCGTCTTCAACCAATGGAGAATATCCGCAAAATATTATCAATGGAACATAAGCGGAGAACCATGCAGTGGAGCCGCCATCGACACTAGTGATAGCTGGGCCATCAACAATATAGATTACAATCCTGGCATCAAATGCGATTGCAATGGGACTGTTTGCCACATTACCCAACTGTAAGACTCTTACTACTCCAGAAAATACTACTAGGAATTTTCTCCACGATCCCCATATGATCCATATTATGTCTAATTGGTGTACTATTCTCAAGAAATGTTGTAATATTGTCTAGAGGTACAATCTCAGGCTTATTAACCTTTTTGGTCCCCACTGTATTACTTTTGTCTCATTTTCGTCTCCAATGTAAATATTGAAGACATTTAATCCCCAACATATCAATTTTGTACCAATCAAGTCCCCAAGTGATCAAATAGAGTTGAGTTTTGTTCACCCTCCACTTAAGAGCGTGAACATTACCCTCCTCCCTATTAGTTGAAATGATGTGGATCCTGCCATAAAGAGATGTCATGCTTACCAAAAAGTGTATTGCAGAGTAAGCATGACATCACTTTGTGGTGGCATCCATACCATTTCAACCAATAGAAAGGAGGGTAACGTTCACCATCTTTTAAGAAGGGTGAACAAATTGCACTCAGTTTAACACGATTAGTCTCATCCGTCAAAATGAGGGGCATCTTCGTCATTTCACCACCCCCGAATTTCCTGTAAAAAAACAACTGGAAAAAAGATCTTAAATCGTCATGGCCACTAACTTAAGAGCTCACTCCAACCACCAAATCCCCACCTCCAAGCCCATTTCATGAAATCCGAATTCGAATCCTTAACGGGGTTTCCATCTTTTGTACCAAAATCACTATCTTTTTCAGCTACAATCCCATTTTTTTGGCTCAAATTCGAACCCTCCACGGGATTTTCCTCTTCTATACCAAAGTCACTGCCTTTTTCAGCTTCCATATTAACCTCCAAAGCCTTCTTTGCATCAACTTCAACATATTCAAGAACCCATTATTTCTCGACGGCGTCAAGCTTTGTTGCAACACAAGAAGCACCACAAAATCGGGTGAAACCCGTAGAATCTCCTCCACAAATAGACCTGAAAGCCCTTGAACCAGCAAGCCACGAGTCCCTTGGAGAGTACCGAGTCATAATCGGCCTCAAACACGACATTCTTGTCCGAGTCAAGGTAGGCTCGGAAGCAGACCTGAGAAACACAACCCTTCACCTTGTTTTCGCTTGTTTTGAACTGGGTTTCGAGGGGTTTGAGGTTCTTGCACCCTGTCTCCCTCCCTCACCCAAACCACCATCTTTTCTCACCACCACCTCCATGAAATCCCCACAGCCACATCTCTCTATTCTCTTCTCTTCTCTTTTTTCTTTATTTCCCCGTTTTTCTTTGACAGGAATTTGGGGTTAGTTAAATGACGAGGATGCCCCTCATTTTGACAGATGGGGTAACGACATTAGACTTGGGGACTTGATTTGTACAAAATTGATACGTTGGAGACTAAATATCTTCAATGTTTACATCGGGGATAAAAATGAGAAGAAGATAATACTTTGGGGATCAAAAAGACTAAAAAGCGTACAATCCCAGCTTAGTCAAGCCTGAAAGCGATGAGTGCATTAGGGACGAGTTTGGAGTGAAACAACTACAGATTGTATTAACCATTGGAGATGGGATCATCATTTGCAACAAAGGTCAATTAAGAATCGGGTGATTTTGAATGACGACGAATGATAGAAAACGATTTGAGTCGGGATGATTTTTGAATTGTATTGAGGGTGACAAAAGAGGTAGAAGAAGGCCAACAAGAGAACTAATTACTGATTCCTGATGAAGTCATTTTGAAGTAAAGCTATCGTGATTTACTAAAATTCCTAGATTGATGCTAGGACTATGATTTGCCTTTGATGGGAATACTTCAATCACACCAAAAAATAATAATAATAATTGGCTGTGCAAAATCATGAGGTCTGGAGCCAACCGATCCGTGTTGTGCGACGGGCCCCCAAAGGACCCAACCGCAACCTAACGATTGTTGATGGCCATTATATTGGGAAAATAACCAAACCAAACCAAACAAATGCGAAAATGCAACGAAGAAACCAAACCAAATAAAGAAAACGAATAAGAGAGACCAAGATATACGTGGTTCAGCTTACGGCTATAAACATACTCCATGGGCAAGCGAGTGAGAAACGATTCCACTATGTGAAAAGAACGATGCTCCGAAAAGCTACAATGGTGACGAACAAACAAAGCCCTCACAAAGAGACTCTCACCAATCCCAAAATACAAGTTCTCTTACCAAATTAAAATCCAATTGGACTCTCTGACCAAATTCAAACTCTCTCTCATCGAGTCTCATAAAACGGAATATTGTTCCATAGACGTGACCGGATGTCACACAGAAACAGATGATTCTTATGAAACCTTACAGTTTCAACCAAAAAGAATCATTAAAACAGATAATCTTCTAGATGGCCGAAGGCCTACAGAACCCACCATAGAAGGGGCAACCAAAAGCAGATGAAGATCGAACAGATGAACTCTAAGGTTCTATAGATGAGACCCCCTAGAGCCTATCAGAGGGATTCACTCAAAAAGTCTAAACCTAATAAGAGGCAAGGCTATATTTATAGCCACAGATTGATTCCTAAAGCTAGAATCCTTGCCAAATTATGTTTCCTTTGCATATAGAGTCCAAAACCAAAAAAGAAACTCCAAAAGATTGGACTTCCTAAAGATTGGTATCTATGACGTCCGAATGTAAGCTAAGCTAAGGGATCCACCAAAAATGCCTTTTGAAATTCACAAAAGTTCTTTCTTCGAAGTTTGAACGTAGTTGATTGAAAACAACTTGAAGATGACTTGATGCGGTGAAACTCCTTCGTACCAACATGAGTGAACAGGACATTTAGTGCTCGACTGTTTGTCGCCCATTCATTTTTCTCAGTCTTTGGTGTACTTCGCACTTGGTTATGGACTGGTGACTCCAGTTTCAGTTGGAGGTGTAAATTTGACCACACATGCAGTCCAGACATCCTCGTCGATAGCCTTTGAATTGGCTCCATCTTTTCCCTCCCGTGATCGGAGTTTGTTCTGTCTAGCGGCGAAGAGTTCGTTCTTTCTAGTGGCGAAGGTGTTACATGATCTTGGGTAAAATTCGACCCCGAAAGCTAGCTATTGAAGTGAGTGAACCCTCACACTTGTATACTTCATATTACTTTGGTTCTCAGACAATGCAGGCTTTCATTTCACAGGAGGATAGTTTGAACTCGCCTCTGTTGCAAATCAAGAGTCCGCTTAGAACTCAACAATTCCACATTATAGGGGCCCGCTCTGATACCGAATGAAATTCCTAGATTGATGCAAGGACTATGATTGGCCTTTGACTAGATTACTTCAATCACACAACAAAAATACCAATCACACAAGGATCAAAGATAAATCACGGGAAGGAATCATGTACTAGAAACATAGTATGATTACAAGTATTCTTATTCACAACTGTGTATCCTCACCAAGAGTCCTAAGAACTACTTGCTGAAGCCACACTCATCGTACCCTTGCACGATCACTACATCTTGAATCCTCATACCTTTCGGAAGCGGCTTTTGAACTCCACGAAAGGTCTTGCTTTGAAGTTTGAACATAGGTGATAGAATACCTCTTGATGTCATGACTTGATTAGGTTTAGAGATCCATAGATCTTCACGTTTCTTCAAAATACACAGACACTAGCACTCCCAGAAGTTTGGAGATGGAAATGAGAGCTCTGGGAAATGAATACAGCACTTGGTACCGTAACTAATCCATTTTTATAGAGAAGCCACAACTTGACAATTTTGCTTGAGCGAAGAAAAGTCACTCGAGCGAACTCATTTTCGCTCTAGCGAAAGCATCCAGTAGACCTTGCTTGACATCTCGCCTCATGGTCTCTGGAACAAATTTTCCAGCTTCAATATTGCTTCAATATATGCTTTCCGAAAACACTGGACTAATGACTACCGGACTCATATTCAATAAAAATCAAATACAAATTCCTTTTCACAACCCTAGACAGACACTTTAGAAAGAAAGTAAAAGAACCATACAAGTCAATAAAAGGGAATACGTGCAAATGCGTGTTTTGGTCAAGAACGTGCCAACCAAAAGGTAGCTCGGCCTATAGAGCTTACATTTACCATGCAGTTGAAGTTAGAACCTTGATTTATGAACTCAAGCTCTTAGTACCGTTTGTTGAAGTCGTCTCGCTTACTGCTTGCCTTATTTACTATTTTGTAACAGCAAAGTCCGTGCTCTGAATGTTACTGGAGGAATCCCGGAGGAGCTGTGGGCTTTGACTTCCCTCACAAATTTGTATGTTTACCCACTGATGTTTTAGTTTAAACAATGTTTCATTTTCCATGCCAGAAAAAAATGTTACGTTTTGTCTATGTGAACTGTGACACACTATCAAACAGAAACCTTCAAAATCGTGATGCTGATCGTCTCCATATATCTGAACGAGAAAACAAGGTAAAAGAAATGAAAGACCCCCGTTATGGGTACTCTATACATTAGTCTATACATAGTTGATTATATGAGCTAATTACAAGGAATGAATATCACTAATTGGTACAAATTGTGGAGCAAATCATGGGATTATGATTGGGGAATCATGGGACTATGATTGAGGGAATCATAGGATTATGATTGACTTCCTTTAATATCTACATGTGTAATGCATCATTGGATAAATTGTTTTTAACTGTCATTCAAAAATCTCTCTCATCACACAATGGTTTACTAAGTTTCTTCCATATTTTGCAGGGACTTGTTCCGAAATTACCTGACTGGTCCCCTGTCTTCATCCATTGCCAATCTAACTCAAATGCAGTGGCTGTAAGCCACCTTATTTTTTATTTAATGTTGTTTGCAGGTCGTTAATATTTTATCCATGTCTAGCTAAACTCCTTTAACGGACTGACACCTCATTTAATTATTTTCAGGAGCCTGGGGTTTAATGCATTATCGGGGGAGGTTCCAAAGGAACTTGGAAAACTAACTAATCTGAGATCATTGTATGTTATTCTTGAATTTGTACGTCTTTAGGTGGTAACTTCATGTTTTAGTTTTCAATTTACAGCAATGCAACTTGTTGCCAACAAGTACGAGCTGCCCACGTATAATCATCTTGTGTCCACAACTGTGTCATCTACGTAACATTTTGTAATTTGGATTTTTTTTTTTATATCGAAATCAGTTGTTTGCAGCAATGGCATTGAGTTCCTTATTCCATTGAAAGTTGCAATCACTCGTACGTATAACTGAAAGATGAGCCTATTTTCTGATGTTGTTAACTTGGTAATTTGCAGAAGCATTAGCACGAATAACTTCTCTGGCTCTCTCCCATCAGAACTGGGGAATTTGATAAAATTAGAACACCTGTAAGTGTTGAGACATTCGGCAATCTATTTTCTTTTTTCTTTTCTTTTTTTGAGTAAAAAGGATGAGAAGGGGGCGACGGGGCATAGCAACTCCCCCTTGGGAGTGACCACAAGGACTCCAGACCTACAGCGGGCCCCGGAAGGGACCAAAAAGCCGTAACAACTACCGCCCCACCAAGGACTTGTGGACTACTGCCGGGTTTCGCAGGAGGACCAAGTTCGAGAAGGGGTTGTTAGCACGATTCGAACCGGTCATGACCTCCTGACCAAAATCAGCAGTTACAATAATCTATCCGGTTATAGGAATTAAACCAAACCAAGTTCCTAACAGAGAAACTTTAATAATTTTAGTTTTTTAATACAGTTAATAAAACTGAAGTTCTTTATATACTAGTTCGTGGCTGACTGGCTGCTATGAATTCTATGTGGAGTAGCTAGCACATATTCTAGTTTCTCTCCTTCAGATTATAAACATCATAAAGTTTTAAGGCCTGTAAACTGTAACCTCTATAAGGCTGGCATTGCATGCAAAAAGGTCGAGCATCATACTTACATAATTCTCCGCCTTGACAGCTTCTTCCACAGTTCTGGAGTTAGTGGAGCTATTCCATCTACATTTGCTGCTCTACAAAACCTGCAAATAGTGTAAGAGTTTTCTGGCTTATCCTTTGTCTTATCTGGTAAACTTGAACATGTTTTTAATAGTAGTAATTGTTTTTGTGATCAAGAAAGAATTTTTTTTGAGGATTTCAGGTTGGGTTCGGATAATGAACTCACAGGGAGCATACCTGAATTCATAGGGAACTGGTCAAAACTTAGCGTCCTGTAAGCAATGCCTACGCTGTGTCCTCTTTATTTCGACCATCATACCCTGATCATTGCTTTACTTAAAACTGGATACCTAACCGAGATGCTTTTTTAATTAAAGTATTGATACTTCATTCAGTTACCTCTATTTTATGTAATCAGTGAATTTACGTAGTTAGTTCATCTGTAGGAGGTTTCAAGGAAACGCCTTTGAAGGTGGAATACCGTCAACATTTTCCAAATTGACCTCTTTGACGGACTTGTGGGTGTTAACTCTTTCTACATCTTTTCTTCATGTTTAACATATGAATGATGTTCTCTTCTCTTCTATAACATACTGCCTTATTATATAGGAGAATAAGCGATTTATCTAACAGAAGCTCTTCACTGGCATATCTGAAAGATATGACGTCTCTGAGTATCTTGTAAGGCAACAAACACTGTTATAGTTGACAATCAATATTGAAATATTTTCGTCTTCATGATCCTCTATTATTTTTTTACAAAACTTAACGTAACTCAGTGGTTTCTCGCCTGGCAGAATTTTGAGGAATAACCATATTTCTAGTACTATCCCCTCCAATATTGGTGATTATCAGAATTTGTCTCAACTGTAAGTTATACCACCAGCTTCCATGCATTTCAACCTAAAAGTTTGGCAGTTGATAATCACGTTGATGAGCATGGGTCAACATCTCTTTATGAAGTAAAAGTAAACGTCTAGTTTTTAACGTTTTAAAGCTAACTTGTAACAAGCATGTTCTGTCTAATTTTCAGGGATTTGAGCTTTAACAATTTAACTGGACCAATTCCAGATTCTCTCTTCAATTCGAGCTCTCTCTTATACTTGTAATAAACATTCTCTCTTACTTCTGATAAACAAGTTGTGCAATGTTTTTTTTCTAAAAGCATGCATTTTAGAAAATATGAATGTTTATAAGTTGAACCAGTTCGTGTATGTTCAGGTTTCTTGGCAATAATAAATTGAATGGAACTCCTCCCGCGCTAAAGAGTCCTTCTCTTCTACATATGTAAGTCAGTATTACATAACCATTCATAGTTCAAGCAGATTGTAGCAGGTGGTACATGGACGTTTATGGTCATTATGTAGAGTTCCTAGAATGTCGTGGTTAGATGATTTCAGAAGCATAACCCACTACTGTACAGTCATATGATTTGATTACTTATTAAATTGTATAGGTTCAATTTTGGGCGAATCATTGTGGAGTAAATTGTTTATAACTTTAAGGCCGCATCGTTTGTATTGATAGTTCCTTTAGACGTAAAAAGGAAACAAGTAGGATTGCCAACATGTCCATCATTCGTTGCTTGGAAAAAAAAAATAATGTTAATGCGCATCTTTGCTACTATGTTTTGGCGCACAAATATGAGAACCTGTACAGTGGCGGAGCTAGGATTTTGATACCGGGGGGCCGGCTTAACATTTATATGTTTTTATCGGAACGTAAACTTATTATATTTTTATTGAAATGATTTTTTAAGCTATTTCAACTGTCACGTGTTTACTTTTTATTTACGAAAGAAATCGATAAATGAGAATGTAAAATAACCAATTTTTAATCTAATTGAAGCAAAATTATTAAGATTATCTGGTATATAACTATACACGAGTAATTATCAATAATATTCACAATCCGGTATATATAAAAGGAAAATTTTAAAACTCGGACGCTTGGGGAGCCGGAGCCCCCCCAGGCCCCTACATACCTCTGCCCTTGAACCTGTATCGTAAAGAAGTGTTTGGGAAATGGAAATCTTGATTCATGCAGTCATGGTAGTATACTGATATGTAAGTTGATGACGACATCTGAGGCTTCAGCGGTCAAATGTAAGACTGAACAATTTATCGATTCTCAGTAGAACGAAAATCTCAACTAAGCATCCCCATTATGTCGTTTCCTGCAGAGATGTGTCATACAATCAATTATCGCCGGCACTTCCATCTTGGGCGAACAACAGGTGATTCTCTCTGTGTTGTATGTTTTTAATGGTATTCTGTGGTCTCTGAACATTTAGTGATACAAAAAGAAAGTTGTGTAATTTCCTATATACAATTCAAGTGTTGCACAGCATGATTATGCTGCTGTTAATGCACGAGTTTGTCAGCTTTAGAGGATGTATGATACTAATTCCTAAATGTAAACGGAAAACGGATATTTTTCAATTTGTTCTGATATCAGATACCATGTTTGAATTCTACAGTTTATTTATTCACCCACAATTTCTGTACTCAGCTGAATGAGATTTACCGCTTAGTTTTTGTATCCCTTTCTTATATTCAGTGTTCTTGAGTAATGGGACCGGACCCTTGACGAAATTGGCTGGCATCTGTTTTTCACTTTCTAAACCGCAGATGAAAATTTTGCAATGTGATTTGTGCAAACTGTTTGTTAGAAGTCCAGCAAATGGGGCCTATGTAAGAAGTTAACTAGACAACTTTGGAAGCATTTTGTAGAAACGTTATATCCATCTCAAAACCAATTGGAATGAGTGGAGAGGTCCCAAATATTATTAACTGATCACCCATTCTACTCCCAAGCAATGTGGGAGACTCTATTTCTTTAACACCCCCCTCACGTGCAGCCGCATTTGAGGTCTGTCACGTGTGGCCACTTTTTGGGTCCTATCAACATGCAGCTTTTTTGCTGGTCTATCATCGTGGAGTGTGAATTGTGAATTTTTTTTATAAAATGTGGGGTGGAATGGGCGCTGCTCTGATACTGTATAGAAACTTTATATCCATCTCAAAACCAATTGGCAATGAGTGGAGAGGTCCCAAATATTATTAAGTGTTCACCCATTCCACTCCCAAGCAATGTGGGAGATATAGAATTGCAATGGTGTGAGATTTTGAACATCCTCCTCCAGAATCCTGATAAAAATAGCTCATACCTGGCATCACAAAGATAATGTGGAGAATCCATGATACATGTCCTTTAAAACAAGTACTGGAGTAATAATACTTGAAAGCTTAAACATTGATTAGTTATACTCCATGCTCATGTTCTTTGTTTCCACAAGATGTTGCTAACTGTACCTGATGAATCATTCAACTTCAATTGCGTTAATTATGTGGCAAATTCAACTTGCACTAATCAATATCCATTCTTCTTCTGCATGTAGTGTTATGGCTACAGGATTTGACTGTATTCCAGAGAATCTTCCCTGCCTTGGGGATATTCGCAGTTCTCTTAAGTGTAAGTGCAATTTAGAACCTCCCCTTACCCTTTATTCTGAGACAGGACACATAAATTCTATGATGCTAGAAAGAGGATCTTTGAGTTTAGTGTTCTTTGAATCATCAAATCCTTTTAATAATTCTAAAAGTAGGTCAACTTAGACCGGTAACTGTTAGCTGATTTGGTACACAATGCTGGGCCCTTTTCATAATTGTTTAAGCTTTTGGAATAATTGGTGACTTGATGGTATTAGAGCTTCAGTTCGTAGAGGTCCTAAGTCAATCCAAATCTCGTAACTTCTGTTCATTCCATTGTTTTATGTTACCATGCGCTCTCTATGTGTGCATCTGTACACCTTATTCGGTGTTGTTTTGATTGCCTCTTGATACATGGGAATGGGCCATACATGGTGGGGTGTTACATACTTTGATATTGATTTTGGTTTACTGTGTACTGTTCTGTATGTGGTCATGCAAAATCCTTTCATGCGGTTAATTTTTTTGGAGTCCACTGGATTGAGTTTCATTGTCGTACTACCTCTGAGATTTGAAGCCTATGTGGATTTATTTAATGCTCCTTCACCATTTTTTCTGCTTTTATTTCCACCAAGGGATGTTGCTAGTCAATGGCCTATTTTCTAAGTTCCAATCTTACAATGCCCTTTGCCAATGAAAGGCCATAAGAAACCTTCTTCTTCTTCTTCTTTCAAGGTGACAATTTTATACTTGTCAGATGAAGTGAGAAATTCCTTTCCTTGTTAATGTCGAAACTTCGCATGTAAAATGCAGCGAAGTCAAATTTGTCTTCATAAAGTGTAATTCCCACTTCTAGAAGTTCATTAAACCCATAAGATGCATCACATGATCAAGGAGATGTGGCAGTTTTTTCTTTTTTTCTGGTGCACCTTTTTGAACTCTAATCTGATGAATTCCTCTTCCCCGATGGTTTGCAGATTCTGACTTTGCGATTAATTGTGGTGGTCCAGAGATAACATCTAGTAGTCAGATTGTATATGAGCGGGATAACGAGACTCTTGGTCCAGCTACTTATTATGAGGCTAGTACAAAAAGGTGGGCAGTTAGTAATGTCGGGCGCTTCAACGAGCTAAACGATCCCCAGTATACGAGTTTCTCTTCAATTCAGTTCAATAATTTGGATTCGGAGCTGTTACAGACAGCACGAATATCACCAGGATCACTAAGATATTTTGGGCTGGGACTTGAGAATGGTAATTACAATGTGACTCTCGAGTTTGCAGAGACAGCATTCTTAGATCCCCCATCTTGGAAAAGTCATGGAAGGCGTGTTTTTGATATATACATCCAGGTCAGTGCCGCGTTATCACAATTGGTTTTTTTTCTTTTTGATAGTCCTAATCTTTTTTTGAAAGAAAAAATAACTACAAAGAACAAGGAAGGCATTACAATGATGTTCGTGAAAAGATTTGCCACAGAACTTCCCTACTGTGGCCACGTAGTCCTTTAAAAAGGGCGGCTAAAGAAAAGGTGGTACATGTCTTCATTAGGCAGATTACAGAGAAAACATATAGGGAAGATTCGCATGCCCCAGCTGATGATTTTATCCTATGGTCTGTTATTTTCGTAACAAAAATATATTTTATAAAATAAGGAAATACTCCCTCCGCCCCATAATGTTTGTCCGGTCCGCAAAACGGAGAAGTAAAAATAATACTATTTTTGTAATAAAAGTTGGAAAAAAATTCAAAATTTACTAGATCTCGATGAGCTTTTTTAAGTTATGTAAAAAAATTTGAATTTTTTCTTGAAAGAAATGCATTATTTTGTAGTCCTCGTTTCGCGGACCGGACAAACATTATGGGACGGAGGGAGTAGCTATTATTCCGAAGAATAGCGGTTAAGTTTGAGATCGGGAAGTAAAAAGCTATTGTACTTCCGAATTCCAATCAATGTCTAAACTTCATTCAAAAAGTAAATGGAAGTTAGATTTTGATTTGAGTAAACTAAAACTAACTAGAAAGCGATTAAATTTTGGAAACTGATTAGAGAATTAGGACTAGGGTTTTGATTCAACCTTCCCTTGCATTATAATTGTGGCGAAGTCTAGGGTTTTATTCACCTTGTAACCAGACCACCGATAGGGTAGCAATTCCTATCAATAATCCCCAAAAGACTATCTCAATACGGCACGGATCGTCTCATTGAATTTAACCAACGGCACAACCCGTCTCACATTGTATAGTCTATCTCAAAGCTTATCACGAAATAATGAAAACGATCGTACAACGGTGCTTGATATCATGAATACAAACACAAAAGATAAATTGGAAAAATAGTGACTTTTATAAAAACTGTAAATAATCCAACGTCATATAATTAATTGTTAAATAAAAATCGGCCCTTGAAATCTAAACAACGATACTTACTTGGAGAAGCATCCTCGTCGCCCTAGCGAGAGTGTTTAGCCGATCATGAAGTTTTTCCTTCTGCCGCAGCCGCGGCTGTTATGCGTGTAAAAAAGATCCCCCGGAGTCCGGTAGCTGTCCCTTTTTGTCTTGATTCTATTGCCTTCACCAATCATCTTCCAAATAATCTTCTCTCGTGCAAGCTCAAACCATATATTCTTTAATTAATTGGTGGAGCATAGGGCCCACCATTAAGAAATATTTTAGACCACTTAACCGGCCACATGCTACGTGACACTCACAAGCCTAAATTATCGGTTCAACTTCTGGACCATCTTTGCACTAATTAAATCGAAGGCCAAATTGGTTGGACTGTCACCATTTGTTCGCTCTTCACATTTAACTCGTCAATTTAGCTTCGAATGTCATCCAACGGCTCCACAGATCCTGAAACGAGCAAAACAAGTATCAAGCCCCAAGTAGTGCGCAAAATGGATATAACAAGCCTAAGTTAAGGGGCCTAAATAAGTGTATTTACTCACTTATCATCCTTAATCCTATGGCATCCTCTAATGGCCATCCAAAGAATGAAAAGATGTCGAGGAATGGACATGAAGTACCAGATTAGGTGATGCAAGTGTACAGTAGCTTGGTGGATTCTAATAGCATATCAAATATATGCAACCCTAATGGTAGAATGTGAAGAGAATGTCCATGGAACTTGATCAAGTCTAGCATAGTTAGGATGGAAATGTGGAAGACGAGATGTTGGTAAAGGCCAAGTCCATTGAGTGATATAAACAAGATTTGAACACTTCAGCATCAGTACGGATACCTGATGAAGGGCCAAAATATATGCTTAGGGGTCCTTCAGGCAGCCAATTGTCATGCCAGAGGAATGTGCTATTCCCATCATCAATAATATGCTTGATAAAGGGTCTAGCAATAGCCCTAAAGGCTAAGAATTTTTCTCCATGTCCATGAACAGCTAGAAGGAACTTCTAGAGTCCAGAAACTCTTTCTTTGAAAAAGATGCTTATAGCACCACTTAACCCATAGATTATTATGATGAGAGCAAATATATCACAGCTGTCTTAGGAAGTATGCATGATTCCATTCCTTAATCCCTCTTAAACCAAGTCCTCCTTTTTTAGGCGAGCAAACATTGGCCAAGTAGCTTTGTTAGAGTGGGAATATGCTTCAGTACCAGTCCATAGGAAGTTTCTGAAGAGCTTATCAATATTCAAGCAAACTGAGTTGGGAAGAACAACATGCATGGTCCAGGAAACTTGTATACGAAAAAGGACTGACTTTATGAGTTGCAATCTTCCAGCGTATGATAAAGGACTTATTGGCCCAACTTTTGATTTTATCCTGGATTTTAGAAATGAGACCTTTGCAATCTGCCACAAAGAGTTTTGGAGGATAATAGGGGGACATCCAAATATCTAACTGGAAGTGTACTCATTTGGAAGCCCAACAGAGAACACATGATCTCCTTGTCCTGATTTTCCATGCCTAAAAATACACCCTACTCTTGATCTTGTTAGGCTGCAGACCAGAGTGATAACAACTTCTTGAAAAGACTGATTGTTGGGGTAGCACAGAATAAACAAGTCATCGGCAAACATATGTGAGTAATCCCTAGTTCTTTCTTCCGAGGGTGGTATAAGAACTGCTCTGAATTAATGTGAATTTGGAAGATCCTGGAAAAGAATTCCATGACCAAGGTGAATTGGTATGGGGAGAGGGTTTTGGGTAGAACTCATCTCCAAAAGTTAGCTATTGAGTGAGGGAGCCCTCGCGCTTATATACTTCATGTTACTTTGGTACTGAGGCGATGTGGGACTTTGCTTCATACCCTCCCTCAAGCGCAGCGTGGTCACTTGGCAGCACCTACCATGTAGGCCTGAGACACGCGCCCTACCTATTTTTTATACCTAGCATTGATACCATGGTACGCGATTTTGGATAGAAGTCTATACCAAAAGCTAGCTACTGAAGTGAGGGTGCCCTCACACTTATATATGAGTAATTCATACTATTAATTTGGTACCCTATGAGACTTCGCTTCACAAGGGGATCCCTTTAAGTTGTTACTATTTGTTTGGTTCTTAAGTTATCAACCTCTTCACTATAGGGGAATCTGGTTCAGAAAGATTTCGACATAAAAAAGGCTGCCGGTGGGGTCTCTTTACAAATAAAGATGGTTTTTCCAGCTGAGGTATCAAAAAACTACCTTGAAATCCATCTATTTTGGGCTGGTAAAGGGACTTGCTGTGTACCTACTGAAGGTACATATTGACCTTCTATTTCAGCAATCAGCGCTATCCCAGGTAATACGTTTTGTAAATATTTGATACAAGTTTAAAAATGTTAGTTCCAATTTTCTTACGACTAAGATTTTCTATAGATTTCGTCCCCACTGTTGGTAAAAACCCTTCATCTGGCAAAAAGAGTAAGACAGGTTTGATTGTGGCGATTGTTATTCCTGTTGGAGTTGTAAGCTTTCTATCTTTCCTTGTGCTCTATTGGTTTGACTTTTGCCGAAAAGGGCCGGGATGGCACGACGATGAAGGTAAAAATACTCAGGAAAATAGTAAGCCGAGTGTATAATTGGGCTATGACTTTTGCATCACAACAGATTCGTTGTTGTCCCGTGTGTGGTTCTGCTATTGTTTATTTGTAATGTCGTTTTAGATGTATGGGTCCTATGCTAGTTATTTTTGTGTTCTTAGTAGCGTTAGGCTCACTAAATTCTTTTTGTCTGATTCATGGCATGTTCAGACATGATGGAGGTATCTGTAAATGTTCTCTTAAACACTCCCCTTTCTAGCCAACCAGCAATCCTATGATAAAGCAGCCCATCCCTCCCCTTTCTTTCTCACCATCGAGTACCTGAAATCCTCTGGTTTTCTTTGTCTCTTTGTTGAATGAGGGAAAAGAAGAAAACCCATAGTTGAAGAAACACATTTTGGCACTGCCCTTAGTGTTCTGCCCAAAATTAGTATGTTGTAATATCCACTGTCTTACATAATATGCTACTCCCTCTGTCTCAATTTTTTTGTACACTTTGACTTTTAATTGTTCCAAAATGTTGTATATTTTTAAAGACTAATGGATCAAAAGCTACACAATACCCCTTTTACACCTTACTATTTGAGTTAAAGTAATCATTTTCCAAAAGTTGGAGGGTAACTTTTGGAACATCGAGCTTTTATAGGTGTAATGATTATGTTCCTTGAAACGTTTTATTCTAAATTGGTTAAACAAATGGGGATGGAGGGAGTAACAATGTGCTACAGAATGATAATGATCATCGTTTAAGCATAATAGATACCTAAGTTGAGTATTAACTTCCTTGTATATTCACAAACACTGGTTTTAACTGTACTTGCAGAGCTCCAAGGGATGGATGTTAGGCCCTACACGATCAGTTATGCAGAACTAAAGGATGCAACAGAAGATTTTAATCCTGCAAACAAACTTGGGGAGGGAGGCTTTGGACCCGTTTTTAAGGTAAACATCCTTCTAATAAAAGACAGGTTGTCCTGGAACAACTTCATATTGCTTTTATGAAATAGCACCCATCAACGGACTCTCTTGAATATTGCCACTTCACCTCTGCTTTTCCCTTTTGTATTCATTATGGATGGCAGCAGTAAGCTTGTACCATCACATTTTTGCATTGTTTTTCGTTAAAATAAGACCATGGAAAATACAAACGTTGTTGTTCTAGATTACTTGCTTAGAATTGCGATTTATTGGTCCATACCATTTTTGCTTTTCATCAGATCAGAAACCATGGTCGAGACTACACAATATTTCTCAAATTTTTAAAATTTTCATATTCTCTAGGGAACACTTAATGATGGGAGGGTTATTGCTGTCAAGCAACTGTCTGTGACCTCCCGCCAAGGAAAGGATCAATTTGTTGCAGAGATTGCTACAACATCTGCTGTTCAACACCGAAATCTTGTGAAATTGTACGGATGCTGCATTGAGGGGAACAAACGACTAATTGTTTATGAGTATCATGAAAACAAGAGTCTTGATCAAGCATTGTTTGGTACAGGACATCACCTTTACTGTCAATGCAAATTGTAGATCTTGAATATGGTGAATAAGTGAAACGTTTAACTGTTTGGCATTTGTTAATCAGGGAAGACAAGTTTGTTTCTTAACTGGCCCATCCGCTTTGATATATGCTTGGGTGTAGCAAGGGGTCTAGCTTATCTTCACGTGGAATCTCGGCTTCGCATTGTACACAGGGATGTTAAGGCTAGCAATATTCTTCTTGACTCTGACCTCAACCCCAAAGTTTCTGATTTTGGTTTGGCCAAACTTTTTGATGACAAAAAGACCCACATCAGTACCCGTGTTGCAGGGACATTGTAAGATTCTCCACAGTCAATCTCCATGTATTCTTTCAGTGTTATTGGTTTCGATATTCTATTTTGGTACTGTTTATAGCTGAAGTATTAACTTACATGTGAAAAAATTTCAATGGTTACTAATGCAGTGGGTATCTTGCACCTGAGTATGCTATGCTTGGGCAACTTACAGAAAAGGCCGATGTGTTTGGCTTTGGTGTTGTAGCTTTGGAGATTATCAGTGGAAGGCCAAATACTAACTCGAGCTTGGAAGAAGAAAAGATCTATCTTCTTAAATGGGTATGTTTCACTTTCTTTTAGGCACTCATTAGTTGTTGATCCTTCGAAAAGTTCCAAATAGCTGCATATTCGGTTGTAGGCACAGTTTGTTTTGCCTGTGGTTACTGATTCGGCTACATCTTTTTATAATTCTTTTATTTTTATAATTCTTTAAAAAGAAGGAAGGGTTATTCTATCTTGGAAACTTTAGGATGTTTGCTTGAGCATCATTAGAAATAAGATAAGTTGTTCAAATACTACACAAAGAAACTTATAAGTTCCCTGTATCTCTGAAATTGAATTCTAGTATTCTTGGTGTTAAAACGTGCATCAATGGCAATGAATATCTGATCCACTCATCCTCTCATCCAGCCCAGAATGGGTGCTTCTCACTCTGGTTACATGATTCTATGACATTCCTTTCTTCCCTCTTTAGGCCTGGCATGTGCATGAAAACAACCGTGAAGTTGAGCTAGTGGGTGCTAGATTGTTAGAATTTGACGAGGAAGAAGTAAAAAGAGTTATACGAGTAGCTCTTTTGTGTACCCAGACATCCCCACAGCAACGCCCCTCCATGCCGCGTGTAGTGGCGATGCTTTCAGGAGACATTGAAGTTAGTGCAGTTACTTCATGACCTGGATATTTTACTGACTAGAACTTCAACACAACTAGTTTTATGAATACGGATACTCCAAGTGCAGAAAACGAACATAGCCAATTCTGTTCATCAACGAGTCGGATACTACAAGTGCAACGAACATAGCCAATTCTGTTCAACAACGAGTGCAAGCATGGCAGCGAATCCGAGGTTAGAGATTTTCAACGTAATAAATGGGTTTTTATTTGGGATTTTTTGAAAAAAAAAATTCATTTTTGTAGTATGATTGATATTTGTGAAATTTTGCAACACCTTTAATTTCACATGGATTATGACTTTATGTGAATAATTATAATGCTCATTAAATTGGAATGTGTTTATTCAGAAAGGATGTGTAACATGGGGTGCCTACTAGGGGCATCGCCCTTCCCAATTAATTGATGTCTACTGGAGGTATGGTTCTATGCAAAAAGGTGCCCTAGTAAGAGGCATGATTTTTCCTAATTAATTGTTTTCAAAAGACGTGATTTTTTTTAATATGTGTCTAATAAAGACGTGGCTTTTCACGAAAGGGTGTCTGTAAGTATGTAAATAGATCCTTTGTACAGTCATTCAACCTATCAAAAACTTCATATTGAGTTCTTCTCTCCACACACACTCTCTGTATTTTAGGCTTACTAATATTCTGCACTACTACAAAATGGTATAAAGATCACGGTCCAAAAATTAAAAAGATCTCACTTTTTGTAAAACCATAATAAAATGTTATGGACTATAGTTTTAATCTCAATTATACGAAAAAACTGAGATGGAAAGATTTTTAATCTCAGTAATCTAAAAAGTGAGATTGTAACTTAAAGAATAGATCTCATTCTCAAAAAACTGAGATTATATATGAAAGAATATATCTCGTTTCGAATAAAACTGAGATGAAAAGATTTTTTAATCTCAATAATCTAAAAGTGAGATTATAACTTAAAGAATAAATCTCGTTTTTGAAAAACTGAGATTGTATATGAAAGAATATATCTCATTTCGAAAAAACTGAGATAAAAAGAACCTTTAATCTCAATCATCTAGAAACTGAGATCATAAGTTAGAGAATACATTACTTTTTTTCGGACTTGAGATGAAAGCTCTTATATAGGAAAAGTTGAAAGTCGTTTACCCCTTAATCGACTCCGCACGCAATACCCGTAAATAAATCTCACTCTCAACCATTCTACAAAAAAAATATTTCGTCAAAAAATGGGGTACTTTCGGCGATGAAAATATATTTCATCACCAAATGAGTACCTTTTGGTGACAAAATTTATGAAAGTTGCATTTCGTCGCCAAATGTATTTCGAATATAACTCTATGCTCAAAACTTCATTAATTGAGATAATTCAAATTGGGTTTGAACAATAACACAAAGGACTACAACTTTCATGTTTATCCAAATTTCTAATTTTAATATTTAAAGGGTCAAAATGATGTTCGAAATATATTTTAATGTTAAACGCATATGTTATATATTAAACATTTCAATTATATATTGAAAAGTGTGTGTGGTGTAGTTGGTTGAAGCTTCTATGTAAAACTCAAGAGACTTAGGTTCAAAACTCACCAGGATAAATAAAGTGCGCGACTACGCCAAATATCACTTTTACCAACGGTATTATTACCGACGGTAAAAAAACTGCCATTAAAAGCTATTTTTACCGGCATTAGTAAAACCGCCGGGAATAACTACCTAAAACGGCGGTTTTTTTAAAAATGCCGTTTTTACAAACTTTTACCGGCGGTTTTTTAAAATACCGCCGGAAATAATAGAATATACGGTTTTTTTAATACCGGCGGTTTATTACCGCCGTTTATAATAATACCGACCCATATAATATAAATATTATTATTTATCCTACATGACACAATATGCGAGTCAGCCCAGTTGGTAGCACGCGCGCTATAGGATCCGGAGGCTCCGGGTTCGATTCCTGGGAAAGCAAAAAAAATTAACCACCGATTTTATTGCCGGCGGTATTATTACCGGCGGTTTTCTAATGCCGCTTTTGTTTTTCCGACAATTGTTTTCCCGGCGGTTTATTTCCGGCGGTTTTTGAACTATTACCGGCGGTTTTGAGTATTACCGGCGGTTTTGGGACTATTAACGGCAGTCTTCTCATGCCGCTAATACTAAAATTTGGCGTAATTGGGATTTTTTCCCTTAGGAAAATGCCACATTTAATCTCGGTTTTTTCAAAAACTGAGATTATTACTCTCCAAACAACTACGGTTTTATAATGAAATTGAGATGTTAAGCTATAAAAGGTCACGGTTTTGTCATTTTTAATCACAATTTTTATGTTTTTAGTCACAGTTTTAATGAGTTTTAATCACGGTTTTTATCCTGTGGTTAAAAGATGGGGACTTTTAGTTACACCTTGATAGACCACAGTTTTGAATGCGAGATTAAAAGTGAAAGATCACACCAAATGACCGATGTCTTTATCTATTTTTGTAGTAGTGCTGGTATTTTGAAGAAATAGAATATTCGTTCTTGTTTCCTTTACGTTTGCTTAGTAGATACTATATCTATGATCTCCGTTATGCAATTGCAAACAAAAAGAACTCTGAGTTCGAACTTCGTTGTGACCATGCATGTATTTCCATATCTCAAATTAAAACAAAATTTTTACAACTACTGCATAGGAAAAGGCCAAGTTGTATCAATTTCAACTAATTTCTACTTCAATTCGAGAACGTGATTCAATTTAGTTTTTGTATTTTAAAACTAGGAAATCGAAAGAGTTTCGATTTTTGTAAAGCAGTTGGAAAAAGTTAAAGGGTACGTATAGAATCTGATTTTCTCCTTCAGCTTGATTATGAACTGTCCATTAATATCGATTCAAGAGCTATTAGAGTAATTTTTTATACTCCAAATAAACCCACGGGTCTCTCGGCTATCAAGAGTTTACGAGCTTGCATGTGAGCAAAATATCATAGACGCATAGTTCAAGTCATCTTATTAGGATGAGCTGTATCTAAGTACGCTTCGTTTAATAGCACGCCTTGACTTATAACAAACATGTGTACTTGTTTGACATGTAGAACTTGAGTTAATTCTGGGCCAGTCCTAATATTGGATTCCATAGCCCACAAAGTCTTATGGGGTAAAAGTGCAATGCTCATTAAGTCTTGTGGGTGTAATTTTATTTCTTTACCCCACTTTAAATAGCAACAAATGAACACAGCCCATTATTTAGGGTTTCAAATGAATGCAACCCCCCCCCCCCAGTCAGCCCCGCCACCATTGGCTACTCCTCCGCCGGTCTCAGCCACACCACCGACCACTCCTCCGCGGGTCTTAGCTCCACCGTCAGCTACTCCTCCCCCGGTTGTTCCACCCCCGCCGCCTCCATGGACGTCAATGCCTCCGCTGCCACCTCCGTCTGCCGCCTCCATGGACGTTGATGCCTTCGTCGCCTCCGTTTGGAACTGCAATCGCCGTTCTTACAATTAACAGTGTTAATTTTAAATTTGGACAGAATTTAACACTGTTAATTATAAATTTAGACAAAATTTGACACTGTTAATCGTGGTTGTAATTAACACTATTAATTGTAAATTTGGACAAAATTTAAGACTGTTAATTATAAATTTAGACAGAATTTAACACTGTTAATCATGGCGGTGGTGGTGGTGGCATGGTGGTGGTGGCGATGGAGTGGTGGTATATGAGGTTATATAGGCCAACTATTAATTAACACTGTTAATTGTGGTGTAAATTTATATAAAAATTAGCACCATTAATTTAGAAAGGAATTAACACTGTTAATTTAGATAAAAATTAACACTATTAATTGTGGCGGCAGCGGCAGCGGCAACGACATGGTGGTGGTGATTGTGGTGGCGATGGTGGTGGCGACGTGGTGGTGATGGTGATAGTGTTGGTGGATGGTGGAGTGGTGGTGGTAGTGGTGCCGGTGGCGGTGTTGGGGTGGTGGTAGTGTAGGAAGTTGTATGGGTTGACTGTTAATTAGACAAAAATTAACACTGTTAATTGTGGTGGTGGTGGTGGTGGCAACGGCGTGGTGGCGATGTGGTGGTGGTGGCGACATGGTGGTGGTGTGGCGGTGTGGGTGGTGGTGGTGGCGGTGGTGTTGGTGGCATGGTAGCGACATGGTGGCGTGGTGGCGATGTAGTGGTGGTGATGGTGGTAGCAATGTGGTGGTGGTGGTGGTGGTGGTAGCGCCGTGGTGGTGGCGGCGGCAGTGGTGGGGTGGAGTGGTGGCGGCATGGTGGTGGCGGCAGCGTGGTAGTGGCTGGATCGTCTATCTCCAATCTTTTTTTTTACGAGGGGTATTTTTGTCAACAAAATAATGAATAGGACTTACTGGGCTATAGGCTCTTTGGGTAGGACCTAGTAGGCTATTCTTTACCCAGACAAGACCGGCCAAGAAGTTCCCCTTAGAACTTCAAGTTCTTAGGATTGAAAGTAGAGGTGGCAATTTAGATCCAGTATTGTGGTTTCTCATCCAAACCCATCCATTTATAATTAGCTCAAACCCACCCATATTTAAATATGGGTTGTAATTGGGCCAACTTAATAAAACTACTGATTTTATGGGTTTAGATGGGTTGGATATGGATTGGAACTAAAAGATCCACTTGCCATTATTTTTAATTTGCACCCACCCAACTCAACTTATTTTCACAACTAAACTCCCGTTATTTTTAATCCATAATCTCTCTCTCTCCCCCTCTTCAATCCCGTTATTTTTAATCATTGCTCTCTCTCTCTCTCTCTCTCTCTCTCTCTCTCTCTCTCTCTCTCATCTTGGATTGTGTTTTGTTGGAGAAATTAAAATTCTACGAATTGGGGGATGGTGATGTGCAGTAGTGTGCGCGGTACCGTGCTGCGCACCTCCGAACCATCGGATCGTGCATCTGACGGCGCAAATCTCATCTCAGCAATGAACGACTCTCGATCGTTAGTTGCCGATATGAGATCCGAGCCGTCAGATGCACGATCTGACGGCTCGGAAGTGCATAGCATCCGAAGTCCAAATTTCTACATGGTGAGAAGGGAGAGAGGGTTTTACTTTGGACTGTCCAACACACTTTTGGAGTGACTTATTTTTGTTTTTATTCAATTTTTTTTTGCATTTGTTAGATTTGCCTCAAACTTTTAGGACTTATAATCGAAAAAGGATAATTTTTTTCATCAAAACTCTTAGTTTTCTTATAAAAAAAAAAGAAGTAAAAAGCTGTCTTTTTTGATTTATATTTGTCCTTTTCAAAACAAAAAATATGAGTTTCAAACAAAAAAAAATTAACTTTTTCAATTTCTCTCGCCGAGACGAATCAATAAGTCACAAAAGTTTTATGCAAAATTAAACTAACAAATGCGATTTTTTTTAATAGAGAAAAAAAGTCACTCCTTACTTTTTAATCCAAACCACCCTAAACTATTTTGAAAATCAAAACTGACTTTTTTTCCGACTCGACGCATGAAATAAAATGGGAACGTCAGCCAAATGCCATATATATAAAAGGAAGGAAACGGGTTGGGTCGGGTTTGGGTATGAATTGACCCATATTTGACCCAACCCGTTTTAACACGTCTAATTTTGACCTGTATTCAACCGGCTCATATTCAACCCGCCTAAACTCGCTCATTTGCCACCTCTAATTGAAAGGCATCCTCCTTGAATTTCCTCCTTGTTCTTCTTTGGCATTAATGTTTTATTTTATAGCCTTGTTTCCAAATTAATCTTTTGCTTATATATGTAGATTTTTTTTGGGTAACCGAGGTGTCTAGGCCAACTTACGCGTACCTCGAGGGATACTAGCACAGCAACCCACCGCTATGGCCCCCACTAAAATCATGATTTGCTTCCGGGGGGAATCAAACTCTGCCATGTTGCAGCCTTGCAGACTCATATTTGCCCTCACCATTGGGGCAACCCATGGGTGGGTATATTTTGCTTCTATTAAACAACACCAAACAAGATTTTTGTTTTTGCAAACAAAAATAAAGCTTTTTTTCTTTCCAATAAATTATAGTAAGTATCACATAGAAAGTACTCCCGATTCTCTTCAGCCTTTGACAACCACAACTGAGAAAGCAATTTAGACTCCTTTGGAGATGGGAAATTTCAGCTAGTAGCCTAAAACAGCTTGGAAAGCCCTTTAGAAATAAGAAGAAATAAGTCACGAGTTCACGTTAATCTTGTTAAAAAAAAAATCAAAAAAGTCCCCTAGTTCACATTCGTTTTGCGTCTCTTATACGCGATGTAGGCCTTGAAAGATGATAAATTATTCAGTGCCGGGTGGGCACGGACCACGTGGTGCCGAGCACTCATATCGGCTATCCAAACGTGTTTTGAATGGCCAGGTCTGTTTGGGCTTGGGGGGATGTTTTGGTAATTTTACACTAAAAAAATTACCTAAACAGATTGAGCTTCGCTATATCTTGGAGATGGCTTCGCGGTAACCTGATGCACACCTGATTGATCACTCAAATTGGTTGGGGCGAATATCATTTTGTGTTTCTTTTTTATTTGGAATGAACTTAATTAGTAGTCAACTACTTGTTGATTTGTTTTTTTTTTCATCGGCAAAAAATATTTTATTAATCTTTTAAAAGACTTATAAAGATTAAACCAATTGTCGAATTTGGTAGTCAACAATGATTTTAGAAAAATGGAACAAATTTTTTTAAAGAGATGTCTTATAAAAGGAAATGAGTTGGACTTTTTAAATGGTGCAAATACTTCGTTCAAGTTTTTAAAAATAATAACTGATACCAAAGGAAAGACACAATTTGACAAGAAATTATTTATAATTTTGAATAAAAATGTAAAATGTGTACAAATAATTAAGAGCTCTTTCGGAACAGTTGAAATTCCAAATTTTGTAATTTTGAGCCACATAAATATTAGAAAAGTTGGATCAAAAAAAAAATATTAGAAAAGAGAAAAGGTTAATTTGAACAAAAATTAAATCCATTAGAAAAAGTAAAATCATTTTCAGAGCTTTATCAAAATAGTTAAATGTAACTTATTTTTTGAATAACTTGTCATTTGAAGAAAGAAATTTTACGCATTAAAAGAATGAATGCAATAGCAAAAAAGTCATACCGTTGACACCAAGGTTGTCAATACAGCACCGTACCAGCCGGTACGTACCATTGTTTCATAAAACAGGAACCTCACTACTCTAGCTAGTTTCGTTCCGATTCCAATACAGTTCGGGTAACGGCCATATCAGAAAATACCGATCCTGGATGAAGGTATAACACAGTTTTTGTTTGGATTTTGCTATGTTACAGACATATTTCCATGGCTCGTGATCCTAGGGTATTGCGGGCCCGATATATGATTTCTATTGAAAAATAGATTGTGGAGTGGAAATTTTGTTGATTCAACTTATGAATTTTGTGGACTCGTATAGACTAGCTTTAGAAGAGTTGGTAACACTTGAGAGATTTCGATCTTAGAGATCTGAGAGCTATTTTTAACTCTCCGGACTTGACCACCAAACCAACCGCAACCATGTTTGCGAATCAATTAAGAAACGATCCCACACTAAAAATCTGAATTATATATATAACCAACAGATTGGAGATCAAACAATATCCAGAAAACAAAAAGTTTACTCTTGGTTCGTAAGGAGTACCGGGCCACTACCCCCTTTTGATTTAGCAATAAAACCGATCTCCATTCCGGGTTTAACAAAAAATGTGTGAAAGCCCACAACGACCCATGCATGATCGGTGCATCTCCTATTGCGGTAATGAGTAGAAGCAAAATAAAGTAAGCAGAGCAAGAACCAAAACAGAGTACTACATCAAAAAACCATTGGAGAGAGAGAGAGAGAGTAATGCATACCCATTGCAGACTTCGGTGGCCATTGGGAGAGTGTCTTCTGAGTTTCTTTTGTTCATCCTTCCCTGGAAGTTATGTTTTTGTGAGTGAAACGTTGACCTTTGAACTTGTCCTAATTTACAGTTTAAACATTGTAACCTTCTTGTTTTAATAATCAAATTTCTTTATTTTCTGTTCAAAATAAAAATATAGTAGAGGACACTCCGGATCAGGTCCGGACTCCGTGATATAAGCTTAGGTCCGGACTTTTACTGTAAGCCGTTGGATTGTGTTTTCAATGGTCCGGATCTGCGGAAGATTTATGACTGGTCACAATTAACATTTTTCCCTAAAAAAGTTTCATTAAAATCTGGACCACTGAAAACACGATCCAACGGTTGAGTGGTGGTACGGACCTAAGCTCTGGTTAGGGCGCCTTGATAGAAATCAGACTGTCGTAGAGGATGTGTATTTATAGGTTCAACTCAACTATGGGTACCAAAGGGTTGCGTACCGATTGTGTAAGAACTCCGTGCGTAGCACGGGCATAGCACGGGTCATCGCTGGTAGCTAGCACTTCTCATGATTTATGGAATTGGTCAAATCCGATACCTAGAGTGACTCCATTTGAATTCAGATATTCTCTATATACTAGTTGTGTGCTTAAGATTATATTCCTTAATCAAACTACTATAGACGATAGCAAGTCCTGGCCTAGAAGCTTTTGGCTCAATGGCATTAGATGTGCAACTAGCTAGGTGCTAGGAGTATAGATGTCAGGAGTCCAACTTCTCTTCGGCTCTTCCAACGTGTTAATCTAATTTATTCTAACAGTGCTAACTTTCGCCAATAAAAAACGATAGCAAGTCGTGATTTTGAAAATTAAATTCTTCCATGATCACCCTGCTCATTCTCACCTTGCCAAACACCCATTCACCGTCAATTCTCCACGGAGCACAGCCCGCCCACTTCTGTTCCTCCCTTATTAAGGAATCCATCACCGCGAACCATCATCGAGCAATATGAATTGTTATGCTGGCCATTGATTATATTTAGGAGCAGTACTTTTGCTGATATTAATTCATGTTAGCTCCGATTGGATTGGAGCTAAAAAGCAAATACTATTTGTCTTGTGGGTCTGTTAAATTGTTGTTCTAGAAAATTTGGATTTTGATTGATATTACAGACCTCTCCTTTTGGAAGGTCGTACGATGCACTCTTTTATAGGTGGAGAAACCTTTTGGCATAACATAGTGAAAAGGGCGAGTGTGTTAACGCTTATGGATTCCATGAATATCACTGGTTATTGAATTCTAGTACCACATATTCACAAGAACCTGGGGAGGTGCTGTGCGACGCCGTGCATATGCGGACCGTTGATCTCGGCAATCAGCGGTCCAGATTGCACGGTGTTGTGTGCAATCTCAACCATCCAAATTTTTGTTAATAACCTGTGCATAAGCACGGAGCATCGTTAGGAGTAATTTTGTTGTAGGGAAAAGTGAGTAATTAATGCCGATAAAATAGAAAAGTAGTAATTAATTACTAATAGATGAGCCTTCTCAGTCTTTTTACGGTGCTTTGATGAATCCCAGTTTAATGGGCCTACTCCATGCCTCATGGAGAGATAGTTGATGCCTATATATAGTAGGAGTATAAAGTACTATTAAAGAAGGTGTTTTTTTTTTTTTTAGAAGCATCCCGAATTTGCCACACGTCACCTACTTATAATTGTTATCGTATTTAACTAACATATAACTCGTGCTATTCTATGCACAGGGAAAATCCAATTATCCAAATGCACCCTGTTGGTGTACATCACACAAATTTTCGCTTGATGTACATTAAACAATTAAGTAAGCTTTTGTACTTCAAATTCGGGGAAAAAATATTCAGAAAATGTGATAAGATTATGTCACATGTATCACATTGAAATTTAACTAACAATCCAATGAATTCGCGGGACTAGTCGTATCCACGTTCCTTCTCACGAAAAATCATTATGCAATAATATATAAGATATATGTGCGTGCATAAGGGTCATCATTTAGCCCGGAGGCCCGCAGCCCGCCCCGCCCATCGGGCTTTTATCCGGCCAGTGGTTTGTAATGGGCGGGCTCGGGCCTATGAATTTTTACTTGGCCCGGCCCGTAGGCCCGTCCGGGAGCCCGCCCGTGGTACCCGCCCAATAGCCTGCCCACGGGCCCACCCATTAGCCCAAAATTCCACAAAATCTTTTCTTTTTTCCCTTGCCCAAGGATACGGTCTGTTCGATAATTAACTTGAGAGTCCCTGAATTAGTCGAAACATTGTTAGTAATTAAGCAGGTCAACCTTTAACTTTGGAGAAAAGTATTTGTATACGCATATTTGTGCAAAAAAAGAAAGAAAGAGAAAAAAGAAAGAAAGATGAGTTTTCCCACAGCAGCAAGTCTAGAAGGTGAAGAAACATGCCCACTAATAAACAAAGCCATGCCTCCTATTTTCAGCTAAAGGAAATTATGTACCACTCTTTCACTTTTTCACCATGTTACTGTCTTCTTCTTTTTTTCCACCCGTTGGCACACCCGGCTTTTGGCCCGCTCATTGGCCCGCCCGGTTTTTGGCCCGCTAGCCCCGTTAATTGGGCTAACCCATGGGCCGGGCTTGGGCTTCAATTTATGATAGGTAGCCCAGCCCGCCCGTCCCGCAAAAAAGTAAAAGCCCGGTCGGCCCGGCCCCTGAGCGGGCTTGGATAGTGACTTGGCGAGCTGGGCCAGCCCGGCCCGGCCCGATGATAACCCTTATGCGTGCATGTCTGTTGTTCAAAGACTCATAAAAAATTTATTTCGTATCTAATTTCTATTCTCACAATCTTCCATGCGACGTTGGTGTAGTACAAAAAGGGACTTTTACACCACTAAAGTAAAAGGAAATTGATTTTCACACTTCTCTTTTATCTAAATGCACTCCTTCTTCTTCTTTTTTTTTTTTGTAGTGATGTGAAATTACAATATTATCCTTTTTATGTCTGAAGAAAAATGTATAAAGGGTAATTTTGTAATTCTACATGAATAAAGACAAAAATAAAGTGCACTAGAACAATAGGGGAGTGTGAAAATCAATTCCCAAGTAAAAATTGGCATATGTGGGATGGAAGTCTATTTGTAGATGAAGATATAATAAGGACGAAGCATCGGACACATTTGTCGAATAAATCAACAGAGACTCACTCACCTATCAAATATAATACCATATAAATACCTACAATCGAGATAATCTTCTTCGTCTTCTTTTCTCTCATTTTTTTTTTTATAATAAAAGCATCGGATGTCTCGAGATTGGAGTATGTGATCGAATGAATAAATAGTTTGGAACTAAATAATCTATTTGTAGGATGATTCCACCGTTATCAGGCATTGTTTGACTCTGCATTTTTTTATTCTCTTTCGAAAATATTTTTTTCGATATTCCTACTTGGATCAAGAGTATGCATATTACCTAGGAATAGGACCCTTAATTACTCCAAACCCAAAGTAGTAGTACTACTCCATAAATTTATGGCAACAAAGGTCAGAGCGTAGTTATTTTAAATTCAAATGTTTCTCACAATGCAAATGTGGACTCGAATAATTGATTTGTGCCTGTCAAAGAATGCAGATGTTCGTTTGGGAATTTTGAAAGTAATAAGTAGAGAGAGATAGAAAAAATTTATTGAAATCCGTGCCTAGAAAATTTGTATCCTCTAAACGAAAAGGTCATTATGACCTTAAAATAAAGGAAACAAAAAGAAAAGCAAATAATGTTAGGGTTTTGTCAATGTGTGCCCCTAAGGTACATGATAAAGCACTTGATAATGTTCATTAGATGAGGTTAATTAAACCCCACTATTGTAGAAAGTAGTGAAAGTAATTTGAATATTGGATGAAGAGTAAAATTTATTTTGGAGACCAAAATACCCTTAATTTTTCCCTCCCCTCCATTTCATTTGTGTTCATACCTTTTTTATTTTGCCCTTTCACATTCTTGTCTTTTGACTAAGTAGTGACATTTTTCCTACCAAACACAGTAGAAACCCGACATGTGAAAGGATTTTGCTTCGTGTAACCATAAAATGTAATTTTATGGTTTGAAAAGCTTCTTAAAAAATGTCCCTGAAAATATGTACATGAAACTTGAAGGATTTTGTTTTGCGTAAACAAAAAATAAAAACTGGCGATTTGAACGAGTCATACCACTGTAAAGGGTGACGATTGTCTCTATATTAGTCGATATAATAATATTGCAAGTGTTTAGAGAATAAAGGCTCACACACAGAGCCATTAGATTGCCGTGTATTTATAATACAATTGGTTACAAGAGATAAACTTCACCATGGTCTAGGATACATACAACTGATAAGGATACAAAGATTAGATAACTAAACTAACTCTTCTTATCTTTATTTAACATCCCCGCAAGCTGATGGGGGTCGAGACCTCAACTTCGGCTTGGAAGAAAGCTCACAGAAACGGCTAGTGGGGAGGCCTTTGGTAAAGAGATCGGCAATTTGATCCTTAGTACTGAGATAATGGACCAGGAGATCACCACGGGCTACCTTTTCGCGAACAAAATGGTAGTCGATCTCGACGTGTTTGGTGCGAGCATGAAGAATGGGATTGGAAGTAAGATATGTCGCACCAATATTATCACACCACAACACAGGGGAAGATGGTAAGTACAGGCCGAGCTCAAATAGTAGAGATTGAATCCAAGAAAGCTCCGCAGTTGCATCGGCGACGGCCTTGTACTCGGATTCTGTGGACGCGCGAGCAATGCTTCGTTGCTTGCGCGAGGACCAAGAGAGCGGCGATCATCTGGGCTGTTGGAAAAATGGCTGCTGCAAATTCTGAACTGTTGGCGAAAACTCCACCGAATCTGAAACACACTTCGAGTCACAACTATGTCGCTTTCCTAAAGACAGTATTTGCCCCCACCAGATGGTATGCAAAGGGTAACAGCAAATCTGCCTTCAAGATAAATCGAAGCCCGAACTCAAAGTTCTTCCGTTTGCGTTTGCACTAACGAAACGGACAGAATACCTGCTGAATGGAAAATGAGAACCGAGAACCACTGCGTTCTGTTTTCTGCAGCAAAACAGAATGCAGAATGAATGCTAGAAAGTATAGAGAGAGATGTGAAATTTCGGATTTCTGTGTGTATATGTCAGCACTGGATTCTGCAAAGTAGTGGTCTATTTATAGGCCACTACGCACCCATTGAGAATGGGTATGCACCCGATCTAATCTGACCGTTGGATCAAATCCTATGGTCCAGACCGACCAGTCACACCCAGTCACACCGAACTGGTGTGCTGTTTCACTCACACCCAATCGGATTTGATCCAATCCGTTGGATCGAGCCCATTCGCGGCCGACGGCTGCGATCGCAACTCCACGGACCAGCGCACCCGTACACACGAGTCGCACCCGATCGGAACCACCCCGTGTGACTCACCTGCCATGCGTGTGACACGCGGCATCCACGTCAGCGCAACCTTATTGCCAACTCGCAATAAGAAATGGCGCCAATAAGGACGTGCTAAGTGCAAAGTGCGCCGCTAAAGCACCACAGCCCACGCCGCGCGCGCGCGTGCGTGTGCGTGTGTGAGTGTGTACCGGCTCTGCCGGTATGGTGCGAAGCACCAAAGGGCTGCACCACACTAGATCATTAGTTACTTACATTAGGAATGTTTCCTAATATATACCACTCCAACATCTCACAGCTTACCAATGTGGGACAAAGCTCACAAAGAGGAAAACAAGCATTCTAAGGAAACAAAGGAAATTTACAAAACCAAAAAGACGACTCTTTTATTTTGAAAATCTCTAACAATCCCCCACCATTTTCGAAATACAGATGAAATATTCTCGGTTCTTATTACAAGGTTTATGTATACATAAATAGTGTCTTGCGACTTCAACTATTCACTTAGTGAAAACATATCAAAGTTGGTCAGGGCAGCATAGTAGACGTGTCTTTGAACTAGTTGTCCTCTGTCGACCAACCGGACGTGTCTCACACATAATCCTCCAAATAATGCAGATATCTTAATCGGTTGACCCCGTGAACTGGTCTTGGGTCTTTTATCTTGATTTCATGAACACTCTAAGGTCTAGCCCCTGTGACCTATAGGAAGCGGCACCACCTCCACATTCACATAGGTAGATCGCTATCCGTGCTCCTATAACATTAGCACAAAACAATCTATTAAGAACTAAGTAGTTCAACCTCCTTTGTATTCTCATTATAGGTACAAAACACTTTACCTTGGAATGTGTAAAATAGCTTTAAAGTGTTTACAATCACGACATATAGTGTAGTTTCTCATTGAACTCAAGAGATTGAGAGTATCAACCGGTTTAGTTGAGTTTCCACCAAGAGTGATTAAACTAATTGGGCAAAAGTCCCATTCCCCTTGATGTTTTTAACACCAAATCCCTTGCAAGGCCTTTCGTAAAAGGATCCGCCAAGTTTTGACTTGACTTAACAAAATCAATGGTTATCACCCCATCAACAATCAATTATCTCACATAGCTATACCTTAGTCCAATATGCCTGGACTTTCCATTATACACTTGGTTATACGTTCGCGACAACGTAGCTTGACTATCACAATGCAGTCTATGTCTTGCAGACGAAGTTATGTATCACGTGTTGGGTGATGAATCGCCAGTTGGGGTCTGGACTAAACTGGAGAGCAGGTATATGTCAAAATCGTTGACGAACAAACTGTTTCTAAAGCAGAAACTATTTGGGTTGAAGATGGCCAAGGGTGCTGATTTGATTCAGCATATCAACACGTTCAATCAGGTTATGAGCGACCTGCAACGGATTGACGTAAAGTTTGAGGAGGAAGACCAAGCGCTGATGTTACTGTCACTACCGATTTCTCTCGAAACCCTAGTCACAACCTTACTTTGGGGGAAGGAAACCCTAGAACTGGAGGAAGTCACTGCAGCCCTTCTGGCGTATAATCAACGCAAGCAACAAACAGAATTGCTGCAGGGTGAAGGTCTGGTGGTTAAAGGGTACGGGGATCGTGGCAGGAAGAATGAGAGGGGTAAATCAGTTTCGGGGCGTGGGAGGTCTCAGTCAAAGAACAGGTCCGAGGGCACGTTTGAGTTCAAGTGTTACAGGTGTCATGAACCGGGGCACATGAAGAAAGACTGTCCGCAGAAGAGTAAGGGAACTGACTGGAAGAAGAAGGGAAAGGCAGGGGAGAGGAAAGATGGATCAACTTCTGCAAACGTTGTGGAGCAGGAGTCAGATGATGGTGATATGCTTTCGGTCTCAGCAAGTTCAGATCACATGGCAGATTCGTGGATTATGGATTCAGCATGTTCTTTTCACATATCTCCTATCAAGGAATGGTTCAACACATACAGGTCAGTGGATTGTGGTAATGTTCTTATGGGTAACGATGCATCGTGTAAAGTCATAGGAATAGGCACAATTAAAATCAGAATGTATGATGGTGTTGTGAGAACTTTGGGGGATGTTAGACATGTTCCAGAATTGAGAAAGAATTTAATTTCGTTGGGAACCTTAGACTCCAATGGCTGTGGGTATAAAACAGAGAGTGGAGTCATGAAGGTAACAAAGGGTGCTATGGTGATGATGAAGGCTTGTAAAGTTCCTGGTAATATTTACAAGTTGGTAGGGAGTACAGTTGTAGGTGGAGCTGCTGCCACTACAACAGACGATACTGATGATACTATGCTTTGGCATATGCGGTTGGGACATATGGGAGAGCGTGGGATGTTAGAGCTACATAAGAGGAATCTGCTGAAAGGCGTTAAATCGTGTAAATTGGATTTCTGCAAGTTTTGTGTTCTGGGAAAACAGTGTAAGGTGCAGTTTAGGAATGCAACTCACATAACAAAGGGAATTCTTGACTACGTTCATTCAGATGTTTGGGGGCCAGTGAGGGTAGCTTCGAAAGGAGGATCTCTGTATTTCTTGACCTTTATTGATGTTTTTCAAGGAAAGTTTGGGTGTACTTCATGAAGCACAAGTCTGAAGTCTTTGCTAAGTTCAGAGTGTGGAAAGCTGAAGTGGAAAACCAGATAGGGAAAAAGATTAAGTGCCTCAGGACAGATAATGGGAAAGAATTCAAGAATGGGCCTTTTCTGAAGTATTGTGAGGAACATGGGATTCAGCGACACTTTACAGTTCGAAAGACACCACAGCAGAATGGGGTGGCAGAAAGAATGAACAGAACCATTGCAGAAAGGGCACGGTGTTTAAGATTGAATGCGGGACTTCCAAAGGTTTTTTAGGCAGAAGCAGTGAGTATGGCATGCTTTGTTATAAACAGGTCACCGAGTGCTGCTTTGGATGGGAAGGTAGCTGAGGAGATGTGGACAGAGAAAGAGGTTGACTACTCAGGGTTGAGAATTTTTGGGTGTCCGGCCTATGTTCATGTTCCCAATGATGAGAGGTCAAAGCTTGATGCGAAGTCTAGACAATGTATCTTTCTTGGTTATGAGAAAGGGTTCAAAGGGTACAAGCTTTGGGATTCAGAGACAAAGAAGGTGGTGATTAGTAGGGGTGTGGTATTTGATGAGGACTCTATGATCAAGGCACATCAGAGGGTTCAAAATTCTAAGTCAGAGGAAGTGAACAGCAAACAACAGGGCGTACAGATTGAGCTGGAGAGTTTTGATATAGGTGATACTCAGCCAGATGAACAGCTTGATCAGCAGGAGCAGCAGCAAAGCTTGGCCGCTGGGAGAACCAAGCGCACTATCAAGCCACCAGTGAGGTATGGGTTTGATGACTTGGTTTCTTATGCATTGACTACTACTAGTGGAGATCCATCTACTTTTCATGATGCTATTACGAGTTCTGAAAGGGACCAATGGATGGAAGCCATGGTAGAGGAAATGGAGTCTTTGCATAAGAATAAAACTTGGGAGTTGAAAGAACTGCCCAAGGAAAAGAAGCCAGTGGGTTGTAAGTGGGTATACAAGCGGAAAGAGGCAGCAACAGAAAAGGAGAGGGAAAAGTTCAAGGCTCGGTTAGTGGCAAAGGGGTATTCACAGAGGAAGGGGATTGATTTTGATGAGGTCTTTTCTCCAGTGGTGAGGCATACGTCAATCAGGATTATCTTGGCATTGGTGGCTAGCTATGATCTGGAGTTAGAGCAGATGGATGTGAAAACGGCATTCCTCCATGGTGATTTGGAGGAAGTCATATACATGGAACAGCCTGAGGGGCTCAAGCAGCCAGAGACTGAGCATCTTGTTTGTAAGTTGAAGAAGTCCCTTTATGGGCTGAAACAGTCTCCAAGACAATGGTACAAGAGGTTTGACTCTTTCATGATACGGATTGGGTACACACGCTGTGAGTATGATTGTTGCATTTATGTTAAGAGTCTTGATGATGGTTCCTATATTTTCTTGCTTCTTTATGTGGATGATATGCTGATTGCTGCAAAGAGTATGGTTGAGGTAAACAGGTTGAAGTCTTTATTGGGTAAAGAGTTTGACATGAAGGATTTAGGAGCGGCTAGGAAGATACTTGGGATGGAAATTCGCAGAGATAGGTCGGCTGGTAAGTTGTGGTTATCTCAAAAGAATTATGTGGTGAAAGTGTTGGAGAGGTTTAGTATGAATAATGCCAAACCGGTCAGCACTCCATTGGCAAGTCATTTCAGATTATCTTCAGCTCAGTGTCCGGTGTCAGATGAAGAAATTGAGGATATGTCAAGGGTGCCTTATGCAAGTGCAGTGGGTTGCTTAATGTATGCAATGGTTTGTACGAGGCCCGATTTGGCACATGCAGTTAGCACCGTCAGTAAGTACATGGCCAAACCAGGCAGAGAGCATTGGAAGGCAGTCAAGTGGATGTTCAGATACTTAAAAGGTACTTTAGATCGCGGGATTATGTTTGGTAGGCAACGGGGTCAGATTTCAGTTGTTGGGTATGTGGATGCGGATTATGCTGGGGGTTTGGATGACAGAAGGTCTACAACTGGTTATGTGTTTACACTTGTGGGTGGGCCTATTTGTTGGAGATCCATGGTACAACCTCTGGTGGCTTTATCCACTACTGAGTCTGAGTATATGGCGGTGACTGATGCAGCTAAGGAAGCATTGTGGTTGAAAGGGTTTGTTAAGGAGCTTGGCATAGATCAAGGTGGAGTTCAGTTGCATTGTGACAGTCAGAGTGCCATTTATTTGGCAAAGCATCAGGTGTATCATGCTCGAACCAAGCATATCGACGTGAGGTTTCACAAGGTGAGAGAGTTGATTGATGCAGGAGATTTGATACTGGAAAAGGTGCACACTTCTGAGAATGCAGCTGATATGTTGACAAAGACGGTTACTGCAGACAAGTTCAAGCATTGCTTGGACTTGGTTAATGTCTCCCGGTGCTAGGAAAAGGGAGGCATCCCCCCAACTTACTGGATAGTGATGATTATCTTCTGAAGGGGTGAGAGTGAAATTCGCCAAGGTGGAGATTGTTAGAACTATGGCTCATATGTTATTGGGGGGTGCGGGGGGCGTTATACGGTATGGTTCGTATAGGGGTATTTTTGGGATACAGACCAAATACCAGTTTAGGGTTAGAATAGAGTCAATATAAATACTATATGTTGTAAACCCTAATTCATACTGTGATAATAAAGAACAGCAGCCGCTCTCGCTCCCGTGGACGTACCCGGTTTTGGGAAACCACGTATATCTCTGTGTTGATTCTTTACTGTTTATACTCGTAAATTGTGTTTGTGTGTGTGTCGATCCTAACAGGTATGTTTGCGCAGGGTCATGGGATGAGTGGGTCGTTTAATGAGGAAAGGAGATTTTGGTGGAGCAGAGAGGTCAACAACTAGCTTCAAACCACTTGAATTGGATATAGGAATTGGATCCTGGGGAGGAGTAGTAGGTGGTGAGGATAAGGATAAAGTGGTGGACTTTGGAGTTGATAAAGTTTGATCAGGTGGGTGAGGGGATAAGGGAAGAGTTGGAGTATTGATGTGGGAAGGAAATTTGAGTGGAGTGGGAGTCTGAGGGGATAAATGTGGTGGATTGGAATTTGTTAGAGATTGCAAGATATTGGGTGGAAAAAGGGGAGCAAATGCCCAAGGTGAGGGCGTAGAGGACAACGGTTTCGGGCCCAGTAGAGAGGGTCCGGAAAATGGGAATGTATACTCATCAAAACAGATGTGGCGAGCAGTATAAATGCGATTGGAATTGATATCTAAACAATGATATCCGAGATGTGAGTTACTGTACCCCATAAAAACACATAGACTTTGCTTGCGATATGGACGGAGGTGGGGAAAACAAAGACAACCCAAAACCTTCAAAAATGAGTAATCTGGAGCTTTTTGAAATAGACGTTGAAATGGATTTTCTTGAGAAATGGCTGTAGATGGTAGGCGATTTATGAGATAAACGGCTATTTCAAAAGCATAATTCCAATATTTTGCAGGAACCAAACTATGAGCCATTAGAGATAACCCAGTTTCAACTATATGGCGATGACGACGTTCAACAGCCCCATTTTGTTGATGAGTATGTGGACGAGGCAATCGATGGACCATTCCAAGTTTTTCAAAATAAGTGTGGATCTTGCGGTATTCACCACCCCAATCAGATTGAATGTACTTGATTTTAGAGGAAAAAAGACGTTCAACCATTGCTTGGAATTTTGGAAAAATAGTGAACACTTCGGATTTATGAACCATGGGATAATACCATATGAACTTGGAAAAATCATCCACAAATATAACATAAAAACGATATCCATTATTTGAATAGATAGGAGACGGGCCCCATACATTAGTGAAAATGAGCTCCAAAAGAGCACTACTAATTGAATGGGTAACAGGAAGTGACAACCTAGAAGACTTCCCCAATTGACAAGCAGAACAAACAGAATGAAAACGACTAAAAGAACAAGGCACTTTATTTTGACGAAGCACATGACGGAGAGCCTCCCGATGAGGATATGCCCGAGACGGCGGTGCCAACAATCTAAAGAAACACGCTCAACAGCAAAAAGAGAAGGTGGAGACGACACGGCAGATGAAGGAGTGAAGTGATAGAGGCCATCTTTATTCTGCCCGGAGAGAAGAGTTTTCTTGTTGACTTGATCCTTGACAAAGAAAGACGATGGGTGAAACTCAAAAAATACAGAATTGTCTTTGCAAAATTGATGAACATATAGAAGAGATTTGGTAAGAGCGAGAACATGGAGAACATTAGAAAGTTTAAATTGAGAAGAAGGAGAAGAAAGAAAGGAAGTACCAGTGTGAGAAATAGGAAGGCCCTTACCATTGCCAACGCGGAGTTGGTCAGTACCGTGATAAGGTTCAGGATGAGTGATGGTAGAGAAATCAGGCGTGACATGGTGAGTGGCGCCGGTATCAGGGAACCAATCATAATTATGGGCTAGACCATTGTTGGAGAAGGCCGCAAGATGCGCGGCAGGACCTTGCTGAGCATGATTATACCTTTGGTTGCATGTGGACGCCATGTGGGAAGCACCATTGCAAATTTGGCAACGAGAACGATTGTCACCATAAAAAGGGCTAGAATCTTGACCACAACCACCCCTGCCTCTACCACGAGAGCGGCCACCAGAAATGAAGGTACCGCGATCGCAGTTAAAGTTGCGATCACAGTTAGAATTGGAGGTACCGCGATCACGATTAGATGGGCCATTGCGCTGAACCAAATTGGCCATAGGGGAGGGGTCAGGAGCAGCAGCAGAAATTGTAACAGCCGACGCAAACGAATCAGCATTCAGAAACTCATGACTGAGGAGAAGGGCATGCAATTCAGCAAAAGAAACAGGATCAGGACAGGCTGCAAGTGTGGTAACAAGGTCCTTAAATTCTGAACGAAGGCCCTTGAAAACATAGATGTTGAAATCAGTAGGGGATAACGGATGACCAGCAGCAGCCAGTTCATCATAAATGGATTTAGCCCGATGAAGAAATGAGGAAACAGATTTATCCTCTTGCCTGATTTGTTGCAATTGCATGTGAAGCTGTAGGATACGGGTGTTGGACGGAGACGCCAATGACGCCTCGAGAGTTTCCCATATGGCCTAAGATGTGGTGAGGCCAACAGCCAAGGGAAAACTTCATCAGAAAGGGAACCGATGAGAAGACTCATTAGCATCTGATCTTGACAGACCCAAACATCGTAGGCCGGATTTTGTGGTCCCCAAGGATAAGCATCATTGGGTGCTAGGTGAGAAGGAGGACACGGATTGGTGCCATCAACAAAACCCATCGGTTTGTGGCCACGAAGAAAGGGAGCAACTTGTGTTTTCCAGTAAAGGTAATTGGTGGTAGTTAGCTTGAGAGTGAGAAAATGGTGGGCACTCGGAAAAGACGAGGTGGAAGAATTGCAAGATATATATGGAGAGGAAAGAGGCAAACTGGTAGCAAAAGAGGAAGAGGATTCAGAAGCCATTTGACTTTGAAGCTCTGATACCATATAATAATATTGCAAGTGTTTAGAGAATAAAGGCTCACACACAGAGCCATTAGATTGCCGTGTATTTATAATACAATTGGTTACAAGAGATAAACTTCACCATGGTCTAGGATACATATACAAAGATTAGATAACTAAACTAACTCTTCTTATCTTTATCTGACAGTCGATAAATTAACATGGGTTTTCTTTCAAATGGCGGCTTACAACTGTGTTTGGTAGAAAAAATATTACTATTACATAGGTTTTGTTTCAAATGGCGGCTTACAACTGTGTTTGGTAGAAAAAATATTACTATTACATAGATGCCAAAAGACAAGAAGGTGAAAGGACAAAATAGAAAAGGAGGGAACACAAATGAAATGGAGTGGAGGAAAAATTAAGGGGTATTTTGGTCTTCAAAATAAATTTTACTCTTCATCCAATATTCAAAATTCTTTCACTACTTTCTATAATAGTGGAGTTTAATTGACCTCATTTAATAAACCTTATCATGTACTTTATCATGTGCCTTAGGGGCACACATTAACAAATCAGTTTTAGGGTTAATAATATTACACTACAAGAAAAATTGCATTGGGTGACGAATGAAAATCGTCGCAAATTGTATGTTTTTCGTCACAAATAATATAGGTGACGAAAAAAAATTTGTCGACTAAAGGTTGTCGAGGATTCCTACCTGGTGACAAAATCTATTTTTCGTCACCTATAGTGCCTTTTGGTGACGAAAAATTTCGTCACGGAAAAATGACTTGGTGACGAATTTTTTTCCGTCACCTATTGTGCTTTTTTGATGACAAAAAATTTCGTCACAAATTATTCCCTTTGGCTCGTCAAAGGTGACCCATCGGTGATGAAATTTTTCTTCGCGAAAGACATTCTTATATGTGAAAAAAATCTCACTTTCTTGCTCCTGCGGGGTTTCGAACCCGAGTCTCCTAAGTTTTGCATGCAAGCTTTAACCAACTACACCACACAAACTTTTCAGCAGATGTTTGAAATATCTAATATATAACACATACATTGAACATTAAAATATATTTTGAACGGCATTTTGAACTATTAAACATTAAAATTAGCAATTTTAATAAACATGAAAGTCGTAGCTCTTTATGTTATTATTCAAACCCAATTTAAATTATCTCAATCGGAGTTCTGAGCAAAGAGTTATGCCCGAAATATATTTGGTGAGAAATCGTAATTCATAAATTTCGTCACCAAAGTATAAATTTTTCGTCACTGAAAACATAAAAAGAAGGCGAAAATATTTTTCGTCGCCAAATTGGTTCATTTGGCGACAAAATATTTTTTCCGTCACCGAATAGTAATCTTTGGCGACAAAAAATAATTTCGTCTCTTTTTTTACTCTTTTGGCGACGAAAATTTTATTTCATCGCCAAATAGGAGCCTTTGGTGACAAAAATATCTTTTTCGTCGCTAAATAGTTATAATTGGTGACAAAATAATTTCGTCAAGGAAGTTATCAAAACAGTGACGAATTTATTTTTTTGTCGTCAAATATACTCATTTAATGACGAAATTAAATTTTGTCGCCATTTTTTCGTTACTAAACATACTTTTTCTTGTAGTGTTATATGGTTTTAACTTAATATGATATGGTCTATTAACTTGAGTGAAGATCGGAAAAAGAACTACGAAATCACTACCATTGGTGCAAATAAAGTTATAATCGTGGCAACGCCATATTATCAGAATATAAATTAATTTGGGATATTGGGGACTCTGATGTCCCAATGAAACGGTTTTGGATGGCAGAGTGTTTCAACCCATGAAACAGCACCGTTTCGGCGCCATCACATGGGTTTGAGGGAGTCTTTTTGGTTGTTAATAATAATAATAACCACCGGATATTCTGACTAGCTTCTTCCGCGTGCACCTCAACTAATTTTGGTATCCTGAAATAACGACTGGGCAAACCCTCCAACAGGTCGAAGGTTTGAATGTTTGACCTCTGTGAAATTCGAACATGCAACCTCATGGAGGACAATCACTTGGAGTATTGCTTTTCTCATTTCTATTTGGCCAAACTTCTTAGGCTTAAGATTGCAAATTTTTAGATATCGGGTCCTACATAAGTTTCATGAGTTAGGTTCCGGTGAGGGATCCCTCATTTTATTAAAATGCGGGACTCCCCTTCCCGATTGAATTTCGATGATCCGAGCCGCTCAAAGTGATCAGAACGTGATTTTAAGGGTCCTCGTGAGAAATCAGCAAAAAAAATGATCGGGAAAGGCTTTATCAGAGCAGTTTTCATTGAACGGTTCAAAAAAACTGCTCGGATGACGCCCTTCCAGGTCATTTTTTTTGCTGATTTCCAGCGGGGACCCTTCAAATTACGTTTTGCACACATTGAACGGTTCGGATTTTCAAAATTTGACCGGGAAATGAAAGTCTCTCATTTTAACAAAATAAGGGATCCCTCACTTGAAAATTCCTCTAAGTTTCATTCTTCAACCTATAAGATTTTATTTATCAATTAATGCTTTCTTTACTATTTTAACATTTTACTTATTTATACCAAACTAAGGAATTGGCTAAAAGAAATTATGCTCGGTCATATGTTTGATTACTAACGATCATGTAACAATCTCAAAACATTAAATATTAGTGAATGCAATTGGAAAAAGTGGTCTACGAATGGAAAAGTACATTGAATTTACAATTTTCGACCACATTTCAAAAGGGTAATTTTGAAAAACCATAAATTTTGAAGACTGACGATGGCATTGCCTTAAATTCACAATTTAAGGCAATTTAAAAGTATTTTAGCATTTACTTTATACCAAACCAAAGGGTAATTTAGAATTTTGTTGACACGGATGATTAACTTAAAAAATAAACCGTGAATTCAACAAAAATACAAAAATAAAAAATACTGAAATGAAAAAAGAACAAAAAGGTAGCTCGAACTCACGTTACTCACCCTCATATAGGGTTGTAAATGAATTCAGCCGTTTGTGAACTATTCGAGGCTCAACTCGGAAAAGACTCGTTCGAGTTCGATTCATTTACTAAATAAACCGAACCTGAACCTCAATTTTAGGCTCGTTTCATAAATGAGCCAAACATGAACGTAGCAGTATTCGGCTCGATTAGGCTCGCGAACCTGGAATATATGTATATCATGGGAATTTTATATAGTTACATAGTGAAAATTTTAAAACTTGTACAAGTCTTAAACATTTACAATTAAAAAAAACTTACTTATGTATATGTTTTTATTATTTTATATGTATATGAACGTATTTATGCACATATTAAAAATTTTATTTGTAGCTTTAGACCTGTATGAGAGCATAAATATATGATATTATTTGGTAGGCTCGTGAACAAGTTCAAGTTCGACCCAAACCTAGGCAAAGTCGGTTCGAGTTTGGCTTGCCGTAATTTCATTGAGTTCGGCTCGAGCTCGAGTTTGCTAAAAAACCTAATGAACGAATCTGTGCATTCTAATATTCAGTTCGTTTACAGCCCTACCCTCACATGAGAAGTTCATGTTTTGGATGGGTCGGTCATTAGCCCATTCCTCTAGACGTCAAAGTTTGGTGAGGTTCGGACCAAGCAATCAGGCCTGAATTTAAAGTTGGTCCAAGAAGCCCAAACACGGGTCAACCCATTTGGTTCTGTATTCTTCTCTTGATAATTGAAGTGATTGATATTTGGGCCATCAAAACAGCATGCACGCATAGGGGTGGCTGTCCGTTCTCCATGTATGGTTTTCGTATCAATGAAAGTACCCTCTAAAGATTGAAAAAAAAAAAAAAAAACGGCATGCACGCATAGCGGCCGGTTTGGCCAATAACATGACGAAAGAAACATGAAACAAACAAATTCAACTGTTTAAAGCTGACTATTGTCTAGCTACAATCACCAATGGAGAAATATATTTGAAAACCCCATGAAATGTAGCCATAACTCACACTACTTGTTTCACTCATAGAGTCATAGTAGAAGATGTTAGTAGGAAATAAAGACGAAAGTTGTGATCAGTGCTTGCGAGAGGTCTTCTCTTGCAGGTTCTGGAGGTGGCGGTAGCTAATCGGTGGGGGCTGCAGTGGAGTTTTTGGAGGTGGCGGTTCTATAGTAGTCGTCGGTCTGTGGTGGCGTCTTGGGGCTAGCGATGGCTAGGGTTTGTAGAGTAGGGTTTGGTTTTCTTAAGTTTTTTGGGTTTGGGCTTGGCCCACTTGATGTTTGAGCTTGGCCCATTAAGTGTATGTCTAGAATTCGGGCTTGGCCTATTTGGTGTTTGGGCTTCGGCGATATGGTGTTTCATTCAATACTCTATTGGATATTGATGTACCCATATCGAGTTAAATAAAATTTAGGGAAAATGACGTCCAATGACGTGTTTTGATAATTAATACCCGTCAATGACATTTTGTTCATTAACAAATATTTTTAGCATGTCCTTAAAAGGTACTGTATTAATTATCAAAACACATCCTGAGCCGTCATTTTCCCTAAAATTTATCTTTTGCCGATAAAAAAATAAAATACAAAAGTTGTGATTTCAGAGCCAAAATCAATAATATCGTCTCTTGTAAGAAACGCATTACATTAACCAGAAAATAGATTCACGAGTTAATCCAACCAAATTCTAATAGTTGTTTTGTGCTGGAGTTTTACCCGACAACATTAGAATTGGTATTGGTGATTGCTTTGTGCAATGAGTCACAAAATTGGATCAAAAGTACTAGGTATCCAAAAAATATACCCGGAATACATTTGTTTATTTATGACGACTTTTGGGGGTTTTCACATACACCTAGAGATACATCAGACCAAAGTCACCAAACCAAGGCAAAACACAGCCAACACCGACAACCATAACAAAATTGTCTAAAACCATGCCAAAAAAACAAACTAAAAGAACCGGTGAACCCATTACCGAAACAGGGAGAAGTTAGAACTGGCCCCTTCTTTGTCTCTCTTCTCTCTTTGACCAGTTTTATCACCAAAGATTGCAAAATAAATAAATAAATAATAATAACCACCGGATATTCGGACCAGCTTTTTCTGCGTGCACCTCAACTAATTTTGGTGTCCCGACAACATTAGAATTGGTATTGGTGATTGCTTTGTGCGATGGGTCACAACATTAGATCAAAAGTACTAGGTATCCAAAAAATATACCCCGAATACATTTTTTATTTACGACGACTTTTGTTAGCGGTAAGAAATACCTGTTCGATGTGATTTCGGGGTACCTTGCATTGCTCAAATTGGATTTCGATCGGTATGATCAGTCTCCCGCTTACCATTTAAGAATAATCATTCCATGGGAGATTCGACACTGTTAAACAATTCCTGCAACATTCTTAGTTTACCTTATCCATATCAATACAGAGGGAGAAGGGTGAAATTGCTAATAGGAAGGCTGCAGAATTTGCAGAGTTGGAGGATGGTGATTTTATATACTTGGAGGGCGCCCTCTCTTTCACCGGAGTTCTGATTTTTTATGTCCTTGCTTATTGGTCAATTGGCTCGGTTTGAGGTCTAGCAAGGGTGTTGACGGTTCTTTTAGTTTGTTTTTTTGGCATGGTTTTAGGCAGTTTTGTTGTGGTTGTCGGTGTTGGCTGTGTTTTGCCTCGGTTTGGTGACTTTGGTCTGATGTAGTGTATGTGAAAACCCCCAAAAGTCCCACATCGGTGATCCGGTGGGTCCAGGAAATTGCTTATAATATATAAGGACATGCTTCGAGTTATTGTCTAAACTGATGGTATTAAGCTTTTGAACTACGTCAGTTGGCGTGGAGGTGCTCTTCCTTTCTAGCCTTTTAATTGGTTGGGATTAGGTCACATATTTGCACATATATAAATACATCATAAACCCACTTTTAGAGAAAGAAGAAGAGAAATGATAACAAAAGGCTTGTATCATGTGTAGTGTGCAAGATTTTCATATATTGGAGTTTTAGCATCATCAAGAAGAAAGGTCTTTTTCTTCCATGTAGGGTACTAGGGTTCAAGAAAAATCGAGAACAATGAAACCGGTCCGGACCATTCTTTTTCTTCCATGTAGGGTACTAGGGTTGTTCAAGAAAAATCGAGAACAATGAAACCGGTCCGGACCAAAACCGATCTGTGCCTTTTTAATTTTATCCGTGGATTAATGATCCGGACACGGATTTGAAAATTAAAAACCGTGAGATACGGATTAGGATAGGATTTTCACTTCAAAATCGTGGATTAACCGAACCGGATCGTGAGATATTTAAAATAAATAAAAAATATACTATATGTGTGTGTAATATTTATAAATAATTATAACTACACTAATTGTTATAAATTTTTTTTTAACAATTTTACATTAATGTGACAATATATATAAAATTTAAGAGGTAAACTGTAATTTTGGAAAAAAGAAACCATAAATTTTAAACGGCCTATGCGATATAATATTTATATAGGGCGCCGCTATTCGCAGCCCTCTATTTACTCCCGTAGCCCACTAAATTTCGGTAAATGATTGTTGAAAATCATAAATAACATTTCGGTAAATTGCTGTTGAAAACAAGATTATATTTCGGTAACTACATGTCGAAAATATATTCAACTTTCGGTAAACAACTGCTGAACATTCATTTTCGGTAAACATCTGTTGAAAAAAATATTATATTTCGGTAACTGGATGTTGAAAATATATCTCAATTTCGGTAACTAACTGTCGAGTATAATTGAAAATTTTTAACGGGCTATGGGAGTAAATAGAGGGTTGCGAATAGCAGCCCCTTTATATATAGATTACATTGTACTCCGAAAACAAACATGAATGGTTGCTGCCTTTTAGTATTTGTTTGTTGTCTTGCTGTAATAGTGTAATGTTATGGAATGTAATATAACTAATAAGTGTTTGCACTTTGTATTTTTAGTTAGCAATAACATCATTTTATTTTAATGGAAGGAAATCCGTGGATAATATCGAGACCGAACCGTGAGATTTTTTGATTAGGATTGGATTGCATTTTTTTAAAAACCATGAGATACGGATTAATAGGATTGGATTTGTTGGGAAAAATACGGAAATGCTAGAGGCACATCGGTGTGGCTGAGTTCAGCCACACCCCTCTCACATGCAGGTGGGATCCACTGAAGCGGGTTCCACCTGCATGTGAGAGGGGTGTGGCTGAACTCAGCCACACCGATGTGTCCCTAGCACTCCCCGGAAAAATATGCTGAATTTTCCACAAGTAAATCACGAAGAAAATAATAAAACTGCAGCTAGTGAACGTAATCCAAAATGCGCAAACCACAGACCAAACGAACACAAGGAATTTTTACGTGGTTCCCTCAAAAAATGAGGTACGTCCACGTGACCAGAGTCCAATTCCATTATCAACAAATGTTCTTACAAATGGATTTACAAGAGATTCAAGATCTCACAAACACCCAAAGGTGTATCCAACAAACTCCAAATACAAAAAGAAAAGACCTCACCAAATAGATGAACAAAACCCTTCAATGTAGCTGAACGGAGAGCCCAAAATCAGAGAACAAATCAGCCCCCAAAGTTGACGAAGAAGCTGCCGAAATCAGGAGAACACAAGGGCTGCACTTGCTTTCCTTCCTCCATCGAAACACACTCTCACACACAGGGCACTCTCTCGTTTTTTTCTCTTTCTGGTAGTGGAGATAATTTTCAAAGCAGACAAAAACAAATTAGCTTCCAAGAAAAGCTTTTCTAATCCCAACAAATCATGTGCCAAACATGTGCTCCAAAGTGTGTAGAATATTTCAAAAACTAGCCCACACAAATATAACTCATTTGGGCTAAACACAAATTATAATTGGGCTAACAAATATTGGGCTTCCACTAAGGAGGGGACCCAACATTCTCCCCCTTCCCGACTTATGTGGAAGGATTGACCAAACCTGACAAAGCTCGAAATTTATTATGTTTGTCCTTAGACAAAGCCTTAGTCATCATATCTGAAGGATTATCATCCGTGTGGATTTTCTCAAGTTGCAACAACTTCATGTCAAGCGTGTCCCGAATCCAATGATATCTAACATCAATGTACTTTGATCGAGAATGGAAAGTTGATTTCTTGCTCAAATGCATTGCACTTTGACTATCACAAAAGAGAACATACCTCTCTTGATTCAAACCCAACTCTTGCAAGAACTTCTTCAACCACAACAACTCCTTGCAAGTTTTGGTAATTGCAATGAACTCCGCTTCCGTAGTTGATAGAGTGACACATTTTTGCAAACTTGATTGCCAATTGACAGCTCCCCCTGCAAAGGTCATCAAATACCCCAAAGTGGACTTCCGAGAATCAACATCACCCGCCATGTCGGCATCCGTGAATCCATCCAACATAGCTTTACCATTTCCGAAACACAAACAAACTCTAGAAGTACCCCGGAGATACTTGAGAATCCATCTAACAGCTGCCCAATGTTTTTTGCCCGGATTTGAAAGAAACCGACTAACAACTCCAACCGCGTGAGCTAAATCCGGCCTAGTACAAACCATGGCATACATCAAAGAACCAACTGCTGAAGTGTAGGAAAATTTTTCCATCTCCGCGTTGTCTTTTTCACTTGTAGGACATTGTTTCAAATTAAACTTAAAATGATTCGCAAGCGGACAACTAACAGGCTTTTCCTTACTCATGTTGAACCTCTCAAGAATCTTTTCAACGTAACTTTCTTGAGACAACCAAATCAGCCCCTTCTTTCGATCACGAGTAATTTTCATGCCCAAAATTTGCTTTGCCGGTCCCAAATTTTTCATAGCGAAGGATTTATTCAACTCCAACTTCAACTCGTTGATCTTTATAGAATCTTGTCCCACAATTAACATATCATCGACATAGAGCAAGAGAATAATAAAATTTCCATCCGGAAACTTTTTCACAAACGCACAATGATCCGAAGTGGTTCTTGAATAACCATGATCCACCATAAAAGAATCAAATTTCTTGTACCATTGCCTCAGAGCTTGTTTTAAGCCATACAAGCTCTTCTTCAATTTGCAAATAAGGTTTTCCTCCCCTTTTTCTTTGAAGCCTTTGGGTTGCTCCATATAAATCTCCTCCTCTAAATCACCGTGAGGGAATGCGGTTTTCACATCAAGTTGTTCGATCTCAAGATTCAAGCTTGCGGGCATACCAAGAACAACACGAATGGAAGACATTTTCACAACGGGTGAAAAAATTTCATCAAAATCAATACATTTTTTCTGCCCAAACCCTTTCACCACGAGGCGTGCCTTGTACCTCAAATTTTGGCCATCATGCTTCAATCGGTAAACCTATTTGTTTTTCAAAGCTTTCTTACCCTTAGGTAATTTCACCAAATCATAAGTGCGATTTTCAAGTAAGGACTTCATTTCATCTTGCATAGCCTTAGCCCACTGACATTTCTTATCATGCTCTAAGGCTTCTTGGTAGCTCTCCGGCTCCCCCTGTTCCGTTACCGTCACAAATTCATCGAGAGAGTACTTTCTTGATGGTTGCTTGTCTCTAACGGATCTCCTCAACTCCGATTGCGGTGGTGGCTCTTGAATTGGTTGCTCCTCCTCATTTTCCAACTCAACTTCATTCGGAACATCAACAGTTTCACCAACTTCAAGAGGAGGCTGCACATCGTCTTCATTTTCAACATGTGTCGAAGGTGAAGGAGTTGGCTTCAAGTCAACAAGATCACTAACAATTTTCTCCGGTTGATCATCTTTGTCAAAGTCTTTAATTGTTTGATTTTCAAGAAAGACAACATCTCTACTCCGAATGATTTTCTTGTCAACCGGATCTCACAGTCTATAACCAAATTCCTCATGCCCATAGCCAAGAAAAATGCATTGTCTTGCCTTGTCATCAAGCTTGGACCTTACATTTTTTGGAATGTGAACAAATGCCCAGCAACCGAAAACCCTCAAGTGATCATAAGTGACTTCTTTGCCCAGCCAAATTTTTTTCGGAACATCGCCATTCAAAGGAACCGAAGGAGACAAATTAATCAAATCAACCGTCGTCCTCATTGCCTCCGCCCAAAAAGACCTTGGCAATTTCGCATGTGAAAGCATGCATTGTATCCTTTCCATCATAGTGTAGTTCATTCTCTCGGCGACTCCATTTTGTTGAGGAGTTTTCTTGACGGTCTTTTGGTATTTAATGCCTTGGCTATGACAATATTCATCAAACGGCCCAAGATATTCACTGTAACGACCCGGATTTTTGACCCAATTTTTTTTTAATACAAATTTATATTGTTAAATTCCTTATTCAATAATTAATTGGATTGAATAATTAAAATATATTATTATGTGTATAATTGATATTATTTGCACTATTGAATAAGATATGTATTTAAACTTTAGATATACAGAAAATCAGTGATTCATATTCATCTCTTATCTTTCCTATCTAAACCCTAAGTAGAACTCTATTCAAACTAACTCTCCACTTCTCTCTCTCATCCTATACATAAAAGTGTCCAGATACATTCTCACCTTGTACATACATGCGTCCACATACATTAGAATTGAAACCCCCCACCCCCCCCCCCCCAAATGTGACACTTGACCCTTATCTTTTTATCATTATCAGTATCACTCTCCTTCCTCATTCCACCACTTCTATACTTATCCTCTCACCTTTTCACTACCTTATTCTCTCTCATTATACATACCCACATAAATCCAAAAATTGAACACCAGTATATTATTTCACTCCCAATTCTATTGTTGAGTCTAGAATAGAGAGAGAGAGAGAGAGAGAGAGAGAGAGAGAGAGTTGTGACTGTAGGTGTGTGCACACCGTGAGTTTCGTGGGCACACCGCTGCTGCGGCCCTGTCGGAGTGCCGCCGGACGCTGCCTCGAGATTTCAGAACCACCACAGCGATCTACGGACACCGTATAACACTTATTCGGACTTAGAATCGCGTTTGAGGTAGTTTTCCGGAAACCCAAAACCTTTATCTGCATTTTAATGGAGTTACTTAGATTTAAAGTTTATTGAAGATGATGATCTGCTGTTAAATTGTTAAATTATTTTTAGTCCCGTTTATATTAAAATTTAGTCCGGTTGTGCTGGAATGATTAGTGTTATACCCTGTGAAAATTTATGATTGTTTAACAAGTGTTTGATTGTGAAATTATTATTGATGTTGCATTGTTAATTTGTATTTGAGTGGACGTTTACGTGTTTAATAAATTATTGGAGTAAATAAATGTTTATGAAATATTCACAAGAATATTTTACTAGTAAAAATTTATTTAGATTGTAAACAAGAAATATTTTAGATTATATATTAGTTAATCTTTAACTCTAATAAATATTAACTAGAATAGCCTCGCATAATTTTGTTAAATCTCAAATTAATATTTAATATTGTTAGTAAATACTAAATTTAGCAATAAGTATTTTCCAATAAAAATAATTAGTTTGTAAAATCTATGAATAATATGAAAGTTAAAGAAAATGTTTAAATAGTAGAAATGTTTTATAAAATTTCTAAACAAGAGAAATAGACTTAATTTTAAGTGTAGTAATTAATTGTTTGACTGAATATTATTTTGTTACTCGCATGATTAATTCAATGACATGATTAATTTTATCGCATGTTTATGTGTTATTAGTACTTTTAGTTGAAATGTTGAACCGTGTGATATTTTGTTGTGGCTGTAGATTAGACAAATAGGTTCCGGGGGTGGTTACGAGTAGTGAATCATGTAGACGATGATAAGTAAATGGAAAATGATAAAGTGTTGAAAGTGTGAGTACTGTGGGGATTGTGAATTGAGCCATGGCGATGGCAAGGGTAACCTATGGGGCCCTGTGTTGAAATGGGTTACTTGAGGGGCCCGGTGTTGTGACACTAACGTATGATACGTCATGGGAAGTTTCTCTTCGAGGAAGAGAATGGGTCCCATGAGACGATTATAGTTAGTGAGACGCTAACGTATGATACGTCATGGGAAGTTTCTCTTCAAGGAAGAGAATGGGTCCCATGAGACGATTGTAGTTAGTGAGACGTTAATGTATGATACGTCATGGAAAGTTTCTCTTTGAGGAAGAGAATGGGTTCCATGAGACGGTTATAGTTAGCGTGGGGTAGTGGATGTCCGACCCTAATGTACGATACGTCATGGGATGGCTCGATCCTCCTGTTATGGTCTTAAGTGAGAACATACTCGGTACATAACTTAGGTGCGCTCACCTAGGACCCTGGTGCAGGATAAGCAAGAGGAAGGGTGGACCCATGAGATGATTGTAGTTAGTGGATGTGGGAGGAAAGGATCTCGCGGAGATGATCCTTAGATTACATGTAAGATGATGATAGTAAAGAAAAAGACGATGTGTTATTATTTTGTACCTTTGGTGTATTATGAATTATTATATTATTGATCTGCATATTGTGGTATTGGGTTTTAGGATTTCTACTTGGTGAATTATCACTCAGGATACGTTTGTATCCTGGCAAATCGTTTGCTTCGGCGTTCAATTTGCCAGAGTGTGCAGGATTCCACAGTGGAGCAGTTGATACAGGTGGGACCCCTGAAACGGAGTTTGGGCCAACATTGCTTGGAATTTTGTGTCAAAACTAGAGTCGCTCTGGAGTTGCTTTTGTTAAATAAATGTACATAGATTTTTGTATTATTTTGAAATTGTAATTTTTGTATAAGGATAAATAAGGGCCTAATAGTTTGTAAAATTCAGTGTATTTTAGGGTTAATGCTTCCGAAATTTCTTGAAAAATCGGGGCATTACATTCACCACCGTTGTCGAAACGAACACATTTCAACCTCTTTCTGGTCTCTCTTTCAACCTTGGCCTGAAAATCTTTAAACACATCGAAAACTTGATCTTTAGTTTTTAACGGATAAGCCCATAATTTTCTCGAATGATCATCAATAAAGGTAACAAAATAAAGGGCACCACTATAAGATCTAACTTTCAAGGGACCACAAACATCTGAATGAACCAAATCCAATACATTAGGTTTTCTAGTAAAAGACTTGAAACGAAATGCAACTCTATTTTGTTTACTAGCCAATTAAGCAATGAACACAAGTTTTAAGAGGGGTACCTTTGATATCGGGTATGAGCTCTTTCTTGGCAAGAACGTGCATCCCCTTTTCACTAATATGCCCAAGCCTATTATGCCACAATTCGGTAGAGGAGCCATCGTCAAGTGTATTTACAAACCCCTTGCTAATTTTTCCTTTCATCATGTAAAGTGAGCAAGTCTTGTTCCCTTTAGCCACCACAAGAGAACCCTTCGTGAGCTTCCATTTTCCATTACCAAAATGGTTGTTATAGCCTTCATCATCCAACTTTCCGGTAGAAATCAAATTGTGATGAATGTCCGGCACAAGCCTCACATCTTTAAGCTCCAACTTGCATCCAACACTTGTTTCCAAGCAAATATTACCCATGCCAATAATTTTCGACAAACCTTCATTTCCCATATGAACACACCCAAAATCTCCTTCATTGTAGGAAGTGAAGAAATCGGCTCTTGAAGTGACATGGAATGAAACACCGGAATCAATCACCCAATCGGTATCTTGGCTAACCAAATTGACATAACTCTCATCACATACAACCACAAGTTCACCATTGGAAGAGACCGCCGTGAAGTTTTCTTGCTTCTTTTCACCATGCTTCCCTCAATTTTCCTCCTTGAATTTGAGCTTTAGGCATTCCCGCTTCATGTGGCTTTTCGTTTTACAATAATGGCACTTTATATCTTACTTTGACGGTGATCTTCCCCTCAAACTCCCACGGCTTTGATCACGATTGAGGGGAGTGCTACTTCTACCTCGAGATCTCCCCTCTTGGGTTAGCAACAAGTGCCTCCGAATGAGAAGAACCGGTTGATTTCCTTCTCATCTCTTCATTCAACAAACTACTAGCAACTTGGCTCATAGAAACAACTCCATCCGGCGCCGAGTTTCTAACCGTAACAACCAAAGTTTCCCAATTCTCGGGTAGAGAATTAAGAAGCATCAAAGCCTGCAATTCATCATCAAACACAATCTTCATAGAAGCAAGTTGATTAACGATACTATTCATTTCGTTCAAATGTTCTGCGATAGACTTGCCCTCTTTAAATTTCAAATTCACCAATTTTTGAACAAGAACGCTTTATTAGTGGCCGATTTTCTATCATAGTGACTTTCCAATTTCTTCCACAAATCATAAGCCGAAGTTTCGGTGGAGACATGATGAAAAACACTATCGTCAATCCATTGACGAATAAGCCCAACAGCTTTTCGATTCAATGTGGTCCAATCCTCATATTTCATATCGATGGGTTTAGCCGTATCACCCTCTACAGGCCCATGTAACTCTCTATAATACAAGAGGTCTTCCATTTAAATTTTCCAAGTCACCCAATTAGTTCCGTTGAAACTAATCATTCTACCCACATTTCCTTCCATGATTTACACCAAAATAATAAACCCTAGCCAACCGTCGGCTCTATACCAGTTGTTGGAAAAAATATGAGGAATTTTCCCCAAGTAAATCACAAAGAAAAAAATAAAACTGCAGCGAACGTAATCCAAAATGTGCAAACCACAAACCAAACGAACACAAGGAATTTTTACGTGGTTCCCCCAAAAAGTGAGGTACGTCCACGGGACCGGAGTCCGATTCCACTATCAACAAATGTTCTTACAAATGGGTTTGCAAGGGATTCAAGATCTCACAAACACCTTAAGGTGTATCCAACAAATTCCAAATACAAAAAGGAAAGACCTCACCAAATAGATGAACAAAACCCTCCAATGTAGCTGAATGGAGAGCCCAAAATCCGAGAACAAATCAGCCCCCAACGTTGACAAAGAAGCTGCCGAAATCAGGAGAACACAAGGGCTGGACTTGCTTTCCTTCCTCCACCGAAACACACTCTCATACACAGTGCACTCTCTCGTATTTTTCTCTTTCTGGTAGTGGAGATAATTTTCAAAGCAGACAAAAACAAATTAGCTTCCAGGAGAAGCTTTTCTGATCCCAACAAATCATGTGCCAAACATGTGCTCCATAGTGTGTAGAATATTCCAAAAACTAGCCCACACAAATATAACTCATTTGGGCCAAACACCAATTGTAAGAGCATCTCCAACCCATACTCTATTTTTTTATTTTGGAGGAAAAACATTCTCCAACCCATCTTCTAAAATTCTCCTCCATTTGGGAGGATGAACTTTGATCCTTTAAATATAGAGGATGAAGGAAAAAATAGAGGATCTCCTCCAAATATTTGTTGGACTTAAGAAATAGAGTGTTGGGTTGGAGTTGAGATAAATAGTATAATCCTCTAAATCTACTTTTCAAATAAAATAGATTAATTTGATCCTCTCAAATAGAGATTTGGAGGGTGTTGGATTGGAGATGCTCTAATTGGGCTAACGAATATTGGGTTTCCACTAAGGAGGGAACCCAACAGGATTTACAGGAATCCAATCCAATCTGAACCGTGGACAACCCTACTAACTTTGCATGAGACCACTTTTAGAGAGAGAAACCTTTCTTCTTATATTCATGTGGTTCCTTATCCATTAATAGAATATTCTAAACTTGGTGTTTGATTATTTTTGTTTGTCAATTTAGTGTTATTCTCATACTCCATGAATACACTCTAGATTGATTATCTTTGTCCAAATTATTCATCACACTCATATCAGACACCTGGGCTTTTATTGCACCTGGAAGACTAAAATATTTTTTAGTCATCTTTTGTTAGTCTAGAGAAATACTCTAATAATCATGTATTTTTTCTTGTTTGATTTGTTTTTCAAAATCCTTCACATTTTTAATTCAGCATACATTGTTGCCTATCATTCTACATGGCCAAATGATATTGGAGCTAGCTTGACCCGGAGATCAAGGTGGTTTCGCTCGAGGAGTCCATGGAGTCAAGAAGGGGCACATGGTGCTAGCTAGTCAAGAAGATGAGTTAAGTGTGACTTGGGATAAAAGTAAGTAACTCATAACTTGAAGTCTTCTTGTTAAACATTTTGATTTATGAAAGTTGAGTAGATTAGGCCGTGGTTTTATGTATAGGATTTGTTGATCCTAAATAGTTTCCATGTATATATCGTATTCTTGCTCTTTAGCTTTATTGCAATTTACTTTGATGTTGATTTGAATTGCATAGTATAGAACTTGGTTTGTGTCTTTGAATTTGTGGTTGAGCTAATTTTTAATTGGTCGTTCCATTCACCTCCCCTCTGGGACTCTTTGAGTGCTTTATATAATTTCACATTCATTCGTGCGTGGAGATGGGGTTAATTTCCTTGGAATGAAGACTGATGTTTGTTCGGAAAATATTTCTTGCCCTAAGTGATCAAACCACAGCCAAAGCACACACACAAACACATGGTTATGTGGTTCCCAAAATGGGAGACTCCACGGAGGTAACCGGAGCAATTAATCAGAAGGCAGAAGCTTTACAAGTTGTTCTTCACAACACTTGTAGAGACCCGTAATTTCATCATTTAATTTTTGGTATTTATAATGCAATTGGTCTATAAAAAATAAAATGTATATATATATGAATTTAAGGTTTGAACAAAATGTTGTTAATGTGTGAGGGTGTATGAGTTGGGGGTTATAATGTGATGTTTGTTGAATAGAGGGGTGTTAGTGCATTAGGGCTATATGTATCAACACACACCAAGAGAACACTTCACTTTCCCCTTTTCTTTTTTTTAGCCGAAGCTCTCTCTCCCTTTCTCTCGGTCTCCTCTCTCTCACTCCCTCAACCAAATTCTTGCTACTCCACCATCAATCCTTGAAAACCCACGCACATCTCTTCATCCTCGGCCCTCGGATCGCATGGGAAGAGCTCGGTGGAGGCATATTTCGGATTTGGAGGCTAGGGTTTGGTTTGAGCTCAAAGCTTGGTCTTGATACTTGAGGTAGGGATCTCCTGCCTTCTTTATATGTGTTAAGTGTTGGTTTGATGTGCAAGGATTAAGTTTGATCATCTATTTTGAGTCTTGAATAAATCTAGTGTATGCTGAAAATTTCGTGGGTTCTGGTAATCTGTCTTTTTGGGGCCTTTCTGCTAGGAATTAATTTTTGGTATCTTCATAACTGTTAAAGTACGTTTCAATACGAAGATTTCGGTACCAAGATCATGCAAAACCGATAATCACACAATTAGTTATGAATTTTTGAATACTGGCTGTTTGCTGGATGTGCGAATCTGTGCGTGGCTGTCTTCTTTTAACTTTCTGGGCATGACGAACATTTTGGGTGGCTTTGGGTCTTTTACAGGATGTGCATATTTAAGTTAAGAAGAGATTGGCGTTGGAATCAATTAATTTGGTTAAGTATACAATTTTTGGTGAATTTCTAAAACTGGGTTGGTTGATAGGTGCGAAAATGGTTGCGAAACTGTTTTTCTTTTGATTGTTGGGTTAATCTCCTCTTGTTTCTGAACCTGGGATTTTTACTGAGTGTAGGGCTTGTTGTGGTGCAACTTTTGGCTTTGGTTTCACTATTTTTGGGTTTAAGATGAAAGAGTTATGATTTTTCAATCAATTTTACTTATTCCCGCGTAGAATCTGACAGCACCGGCGGAGTTAGGTAAAATGGCCATAACTCCTAGCTCGGGACTCGAAACAACACACCGTTTGTTTTGGTAGAAACTAGACACATAGAGCTTTCCAACGATACATCCCATGCATCATGGGTATGTCCGAGCGATAACAGATTTGCATTCAAAGTTGACCTAAATTCTGCCTTTGTACCAGTTTTTACTGTTATGTTGGAGCTATAATTGAAAGGCCGTAGTTAAGTTACCCGAACTCCGTTTTTGATGTATGATCTATGGATTCAAAGGAGAAGCCTACTTTTCAATGGTTTAAATGTCGTTCTTAAATTTATGTTATTTGATCGGATATAGTCAGAACTTCAAGTGTGAATGATTAATTTCACCTATTGGATATGTGGGGATATGATGAGTCGATCTAGATGATTAATTATTGGGATATGAGAATTAGTGAGCATAAGGGTTAAAATACTTGTAAACGATTGGAATAGAAAATGGATTGGATGGATGATACGATCGATGATAAATTAAGTTGTAGAATGTTTGACACGATGTGTAAATTATTCGATGTCTTTCCATGAGATTGAGTCTTTGGGCTTGCGGGATACTTGCAGTGAGTTAAACAAGATTTGGTGAATCACTTGGCATGAGTGCATGGTTGTTAAGCACTGATGGGTACTACAAAGATGAGGATCTTTATAAGTATTTGCAAATTAGACTCTTAATGGAGATGTCACAAAGGGGGTCCATTAGGTGGTAATATGAGATGTGAATCAAAAGGATTTTAGTGGACGTACGGGGGTCCTTAAAGCCCGGAATTGAATCAAAAGGATTTTAGTGGACGCACGGGGGTCCTTAAAGCCCGGAATTGAATCGAAAGGATTTTGGTGGACCCACGGGGGTCCTAAAAGCCCGGAACTGAATCAAAAGGATTTTAGTGGACGCACGGGGGTCCTTAAAGCCCGGAATTGAATGAAAGGATTTTAGTGGACGCACGGGGGTCCTAAAAGCCCGGAACTGAATCAAAAGGATTTTAGTGGACGCACGGGGGTCCTTAAAGCCCGGAATTGAATGAAAGGATTTTAGTGGACGCACGGGGGTCCTAAAAGCCCGGAACTGAATGAAAGGATTTTAGTGGACGCACGGGGTCCCTAATGCCCGGAAGTGCACAAGAAAGCCATGGATCCACCGAAAGGTGTGATGCCGGAATGGACATAGGACGCACGGGGTCCTTAATGCCCGGAAATGAAATCGAAACATGTGACAGTGAAAACGGAGAATCTTCATAGTATTTAGCATCATACTAAGATTGAAATGTCAGTTTGAGTTGGTAACTTGGATTGTCTAGTATGTCAATACATGTTTTACATTCCTTCTTTTAGACCTCCAAATCATTGTGGCTTGTTTTCCTGATATGTGGTGGTCAACTTGTTATGTGTGAATGCATATTTGGTACCTTGTGGTGCTATGCATTGCGAGAGTTTCATAAATCTTATTGTGAAGAGATTTTTACTAGATGTTAAACTTGAGATTTGAAGATTGATTTGGGGTTGACGGGTGAGTTTCGTTGTTGTTGAGGTGCGATATTGTTTGACTTGTTAGTGCTTACCTTATGTTCTAACTCCACATGCCTAGCATGTATATTTTGGGGGTGAGGTTGGCTAGTTGTATGAGAAAAGAAAGTGAAAACATTTCGTTAAAGTGCTAAGATTAATCTTTAGGTCATTGAAATGGAAATGAAAAAGCAAGGATTGATTTGGATAACGTCGTAACGGTAAGCTGAGATTTTTAAGAGTATTGGTGTGAGTGGGTGAGAGTGTTGGTGTTTGAGAAATGGAGTTAAATATTTTTCAGCGTGAGTATGAAATTTTGAGCTTCACTTTTGACAAAACAAGTATGCTTTTGGAAAATGTTTTCCCTTGTGATCTGTCTTCACTTCTGCATGTAATTTAGGTATGGATATCTCTACGAGCTAGTGTAGCTCACCCTATCCTTTCAGGTACTCGTCATGACACTTAGCTTGGATTGCATGGAGTGCACATTGAGATGTCTCGTGAGAGCTTCATTGGTATCATTAAGGAAGTGTTCATCAGCTAGTCCAATTCATGTTGTGTACTTTGCTCCCAATTGAAGGTTGTGCCCTTTTGATTAGAATATTTGTAAAGCCATGTATAAACTCTTCTCCTTGACTATTATGAAACCCATTTAATTGTAAACGTTTGGGAGACTTTATGTAAAAAAAAAAATTAGAGAGAAGAGCTTTGATTCTTTGCTTTGATTGGCATTACATTTAAGGGTATATATAGTTGAGAGAGAGACTTTTATTTGTAGAAAATGTATTATTATTTTAGTTGAAAATCGAGGGCGTGACAACACTCAACACTTTGATGAGTCTGACCATTACATTGCTCAGTAGTCAATACAACTGTCAACCTGGCTAATCTCTCAGATTTCTGATTCAAATATAAGAACCTCAAGCTTAGTGACGGCTCCAGGAATTTGTAATAGGGTGTTCCGAAATTATCTTTAACTCTACTAGCTAATCTCTTAACCAATATAAATATAAGTACAAAATGTCATATACTAGTATAAATAGTGCGGTAAAAAAAATAACCTTTATTCTAAAAAAAATTAACTACGAGGCAAAATGATAACTTAAAAATATATACTTGTTTTTTCAAAAAAAATAATTTGTTTCTTAAAAGTTGCATAGTAGGTATTGTTTTGAGAATGGATGAGGACTTTTTTTTTTTTTTTACAATTGTCCTAGATGAGATCTCATATTTTATGCCAACGTTTAATCGGTGTATTAATTTACTGAAACACTTTTAAAAGAAATTGCAGAGAGTATGTTGAGACTGACCTTCTCTAAAATATGATGTTCTTTAGGATAACATGATGAGATTTAATTTTCTATCGTCGTCTAAAATTTAAAGAAATATTATTCAAGTTAACGGAGTTTGCAATGGAGTTGAATTTCTTTAAAGCTTTGTCCATAAATTCTATTAGCTCATAAGACAGAAACAAATAAAATAGTTATAATTGTCATGAATGCGAAATTAACACATTTAGACCATCGACAATAAAGATGGAGTGGTAACGCAGAACATACTGACACCACTAAAACCGGCTTTTTTCGCATTCATTTTCATTTTCTTTTTTCTCTTTCTTTTTGAGTCAAGTCTTCAATTCTTTTTGAGTCAACAGAAAAAGTTGGCCGTTCTGGCCCGTCCAACAAGTGGCTGAGACAGATGTGACCTGATTTTCTCTTTGGTGCATGTGCTTGTGAGTAGGATGGGAGCCCCACCCTCCCTGGTCAACACAGCAATAGGAATAGTACGTAGAACTCCATCTGTTCCAAATTAATAGTTTATTTCGGTCTCCAATGCATTTTTTAGATTGTTAACATCTTTAAATCTATAGTGAATTTTATGTGTAATATGGATCTCATATGATAAATTTCAATTAGTTCTATTATACAAAGTTTTTAAAATTTTTAAAGACATTGTAGATTGAAAGATATTAACATTTTAAAAGGAAAATTGAATTCTACACTCCCTTTTTTGACATCTATACTCTTTTTTTTGTCTTCTAGGGAAAAAATTACATACACTTTCAACACTAAAATCCAAAAAAAAGAGTGTAGATGTCAAAAAAAAAGAGTGTAGAATTCAATTTCCTTTAAAAATTATATTGAGACTGAACCGGAGATTAATTTGGATCGAAGGGAGTAGCTCGCCAGCTAGTATACCATTCCACTTTTGAAAAAGTTTACTTTTTTTCAAACGGAGATAATTTCAAACTCAAATATAATAAAAAGAAAAAATATTTTTTCAATTTTTTTTGCACCGTTTAAAAGATCGTAATGAGATCTATCAAACAAGATCCATATTGATAGAAAAATTATTTAAATAAATACATAATTTTTAAACTTGAAATTATCTTCTTTTTCAAAAAATTCTTTTTCTATAAAACCTGAACACCCCTGTGCATACGCGTTCTGTCCTTTGCCACTGTCCACTTTTGAAAGACCCCCCCCTCCCCACGCGGCACACACCCCCCTCTCTCTCTCTCTCTCTCTCTCTTTAATATTGTATATAATCTGAAGTTCTGAACACGTACATATAGGCTAGGCTTGAACGGATCTCCCTTGATTACCAATCCATTTAACTTAGGAAGAGGAAAGTAATGGGTGGATCACCAACACAATCAGTTCTCTGTGCCTTGGCCTTTTACTTTGTTTCCCTCATGGACTTGGTTCAGATTGTCCGAGCTCAAAATGGTACTACTCCTCCTTCCGAAGGTACTCTCTCTCTCTCTCTCTCTCTCTCTCCTTCTATTTATCTTTGTACCAAAACAATAACAGTTGCTAATAAATACTCACTCCGTCCCAAAATGGATGACAATTTTTGAAACTCGTGTCATTTTTCGTCGCTTATATCTTTTAATCCATAATATTTTTCATGAGTTTGAAAACTTTGTATAATAGAACTAATCGAGAACTATCAAATAAGATCCATATTGCATATTTTTTGAGATCCATATTGAAAGATATAAGGAATTGAAATTGGCACGGATATCAAAAATTGACATCCAATTTGAAACGGAGAGAGTAATACATCAGGAGGAAACTCTATACTTAAACAAAGGATCAAGAAACCAGCAGTAGGGACTCAGTCCAAAAACTACATCCAACTCCAATTAAATCCACTACTCCAAACAGACGGAGTACTGTAGAAAATAACCAAAAACATCCACCCATTGGTGATAGAAGCCTCACAAACGCGGAGCAATCCTACACACGGACACCAAAGAAAATCAAAAAAAAAAAAAAAACCGGTAACAAACAGTCGTCGGAGACACGGCGGAAGAGGCGGAGGAGGGTGGCAGATGGTGGTTTGGGGAGGAGGAAGATGGGGGTGAAGGGGGAATGAGAAAAAACCCCGAAATCTAAGATCGGGAAATGAAAAAACCCCACGAGGAGGAGAAATTCCTCTCTTCTATCCCGTTCTTTCGTTGAATTGGGGATGGGTTGGCACCTTTTCCGCTACCCCTTTGTCAATGATTTATTTATTTATTGGTAAGTAGGAAAACATGGCTTTGCATGTGGAAGTGCAGTAATTGGTGTTTGGGGGCTGAACAAATATACTCCTATGAGTTTTGGCATAACACATTTTTGGTTTTTGGGTTTAGTGAGCAAAAGCCGAAAAAGGCTTGGAGCGGCTTTTCCCATTCTCCTTTTCTACTTCTCCTATTTGTCGGAAACAAAAAGACCAAATTACCCTTTACTTATTTTGGAAATAACCACGCCCCCTAAATAAATAATTAAATATTAACCTCCCTCCATGTCTCTACATTTTACATTTGCCTTGGAAGTTTGAAGATCAACAGAAAGAGTGTTCCTGGGTTCCTAATCGTTAACTGCTTTTCGAACCCAACTCATCAATTCTGTATAGCATAGCAGCTCATCAGTTTTGTGTTTTTGTCTTTGGGATCATCTCTAAGGCCATTCACAGTGGTATAATAAAAAATTGGTAACCAAAAGTTGATACATCAGCTTTTGATTATTCATTTAAGAGGTTGCTAAGTTTAACAATGTTGAGATTCACAATGGTTACTTTTAGTCCATAACCAAAATAAGAGGTCTACTACAATTTGATTCTCTCTCTCTCTCTCTCTCTCTCTCTCTCTCTCTCTCTCTCTCTCTCTCTCTCTCGTTTCCCACCATTCATCCATTACGTTTTTTTGGGCAAAAATATATCGATTCCCTCCCTTAATTTTGGGGAAAAAATCAGTGACTTTCTTCCCTCCTATTATGATTTTTTTTTTTTTTTTGGGGGGGGCCCAAAAATAAGAAGTGACCGGCCGTGAACCATAAGGCTAACCCATGGAACACGCAGCCTGAAAAAATCAAAGTAACCGAAAATCAAATGATCGTTTTTTCATTATTAATCAAATCAAAAGCCAAATATGCTCATCATAAACATGGGGCACAACCATCCCATGAACCAAACAATATCCAATAATCCAACAATAATTAAAAGAATTTGTTATCTAACAATTGTTTCAAATACGGAAGCGATTTTTAAAATAAAACTAGAATAAGACACCCTAAGGAGGTCAACAAAAGAAAATCCTCGAGATGCCGCCAAAATCCTTTCCTAACTCCCCAACATGCCTGAAAGAGAAGTTAGAATAAATCCGTCAGCTGACGAGCTCAGTGAATAGCAAGTATGTGCATATTAAATAAAGTTGAAAGCGGGGATGAAAATAATTTACCATTAAACATAATTTGGCATACGAGGTGTCCAATAGAATAATAATTAATCAATGAAGTATTTAATCAATAAATATTATTGGTGGTGATCACAACATTAACTCCATCAACAATGGAGAACCACATTCAAATAGTACCATAGCCAAAATAAATCTCATCAAAATTGGATCCAATATTGAACTTAGAGTCACCAGGGTTGGCAGCCCGTGGTACTTTTCCCTAAGACGATCCGGCGAAAGAAAGCCGTTGAGCATTAGGGTCACCGGCCTAACACGATCTTTTTCCTAATGGCCAGGGTCACCAACACGAGAAGGAATAAGTTCCCTGGACTTCCGAAATAAATGTTCCCATTAATATCCACCAAGTTCTCACCAAAAAGAATTTACAATTGATCTCAGAAAATTCATCGCATGCCAACTTATATAACAACTTTTAAACAGTTTTGAGTTTTTGAATAACATTCATATAAATTTCTGAAGGAAATACTTTTAAGGGACACTGGGATCTTTCAAAAATACCTAACATATTTAACTACTCACCTGGGTCCAAATATAACGCAACTCGAGTACGCAAAAAGATGCTAACCTGAACAAAGAGAATCATATAACATTATTATCGCTAACTGTATCAACATATCTAATATACGACTACCTAAAAAGATGAAACCAAAAGCTTTAAACCCCACTTAACTCCAAACTCAATAATTTGTTTTCCTCAACGAAAGGGCTAGACACCTGTTCCAAAACTAATAACTTCACCTTCCAATAATCAACTACAATCTTGTTCCCAATATACTGAGCACATCCATAGCCATTGTCATTCATTGACATGGCATCAACAACCCCATGGCAAGAACCATATACGGCCAAAACCCCACTGATGACAACATTTAAAATGGAACTCATACCAAAGTCATCATTCACAGCACACACAAACCACCACACCGCCACACACATCGCACATCTCTCTCTCTCTCTCAAACTGCATCTGGGTAAATTAGACACTAAGAAAAAAAAAAAAGTTGGGAACCAGTTAACTTATGTGGTATAGGGTTCACAATTTTTGATTATTAAAAAAAGTTGCTAGTTTTGGTAATCCAAATTTCAAAATTTGATTATTTCTAAGGATATTGCTAAGTTTAATTATATCATTGCGAGCCATCTTTTGCACCAACATTGTTAACTTTAAAAACAATTTGCTTTTGATTATACCATTGTGGATGGCCTAAGAGAAGGTATAATTGCTAATCTTCTGAAATTGGCAGTAATATTGGGATTTTAATCTTTGAAAATTTTCTTGGAGGCTTTCAATTACCAAAAAATAAAGAACAAAAAAGTCTTCAAACCAAAAAACATAATCTTTTATGTCACTTCATTATTTTACTTATTTTTATTTCTTTCCTATAAATTGAAAAATAGTTTGAGATATATGTTCACATAACAAAGAAGAAAACAATTTCCCAATATAACTTTAAAAAATTATTAACACATTATTCATACACATTACTTATATACTATAATAAAGGGGCAACATGGTAAAAAAATTAATCCATAATTTATTTTCAACACATATCTTCTAAACACTACTCTTGTTACAAAAAGTTAAAAAGGCAGAAAGTTGAAAATGAAAAGCCAAAAAAGTAGGCTCCCAAATATCTACGTAGTTTCTCTCGCTTTTTCTTTTTTTCTTTTTCCACGAATAGAACACTTGTATTTAGTAGCGCTGTAGCAGGCACCAACGTATTGCACAATGAGGAATTCAAGTGGCAATATTCCTTCGAATTCAGGAATACGGTAGTAAATCTCATCATATCATCCTAAAAAAGAGCATAATTTTAGAAGGTCGGCCCCAAGCCCCCAACCTATTCTCCACAATTTATTTCCCCAACCTATGCTGTCCATAGATGTCCTTCAAAATAACTAGTTTGCTTCCTCTGAAATTTCTTTGTGTTGGAAATTCGATGGACCAACTACACTTAAACTGTTGGAGATAATTTAAAATTTTAACATTTAATATGGCTTTGAATTCTTTGCTCATTTATTGTGTTGACCTCATTACCCTCCCCTTATCATCATCATATATAACATTTACTACATGCACTATGCTGGTTTCTTGATTTTGGAAATCTGCGTATATATATACCTATACCAAGTCAGTACATAGAGATACACACTTCCCAGCATATTACTCTTCTACAGGAAAAGAAAAAACCAGAGAAGGTCATGGGGCGGAACACAAATGATTTTTTGGTCTTGAGTTTCACTACATACATATTTTCATTGTTTTGAGCATATGGGCGGTTTTTGGTTCAAAGAAAGTTTTAGCTGCACACAAACCTTTTTAGGATTGTTTTATCTTGGGAGTGGAACGTCATACAACTTGGTGCAAGAGGGGACGTATCTTCTCTTACGACAACTCTTTATGCGTGGCTCGATCTACATAAGTTTTCTCTTAAATTGCTACTTATGAGCTTATATTATTCTCTCAATATTTTTGTTGTTGTGGTGTTTTTTCTAGTTATTATAGTTTGCAAAAATTCTAATGAATATTTCCCACATAAACAAGTAGGAGAGATTTGAAGGAGGAGATAACTCAGTATTTGTGTAATAAACACTTCACGCTAGTTCATTTACACATAGACTACTTCATTGTGGTGCATAAACTCCACTCAACCTCACTCTTTCTAATCACTCTCTCTACTTTCCATCACCTTGGTAACACCTTAGAATCACAATCACTAGAGTACATAGTTTATATAGACTCCGCAAAAACTCAGTGTTGCGCAAAGTTTTTAGATTGGTCCAGAAGAGCTGAACAAAAAATGAGCTTAGAAATAGCATAATAAAATTTTGAGGTTGAACCAATACTTGATGCAGCGTCCCATCATAGATCAACATGAACATCACTAACTGCTCCATAAGAAAATCAGTTATTGCTGCTATCTATTTCTAGATGTCTTTTTTGAAAAAGTTGGATACAATGAAGAAATAAAGTTATTGAAACCTAGCCAACTATACAAACTACTAGATGTCTCTTTACACGCATACATGAACATTTCAACTAGACTCATGAACTACATACATAAACTGCACCATTCATGGATCACGTGTCTACTAAAATCAAGTTTTGATCTTTTCAACACTTTCTTCAACGAATTGAGTCACCATCCAAATTTAACTCCTTTGACCTTGTCTTAAGTAAAGCTTTTGACCGAAGTGTGTTATTTTTTTTTTTCAAGCGGTAGTAGAAGTATAAGAATTAGAGAATGAATTCTGTTCGGCGCCGGCGAACAAGGGGTTTTCCGCCACCCTAGTGCGGGCCCCCACCGCACATTTTTTTTTTTGGGTAATCCGAACTGTGCATCTTGTAGGGCCTGCAAAATAATGTATCCACGCAAAAAATTAACTTGTCCAAATATCGATATGTGTGTCAAAAGTTGAGTTTTATTCGAAAATATGGACGGCATGGATCTGTCAACTGTTTTTTAAGTTAAACTATCCACATTCGTCTATTCTTTCATCTTAAACTCAACTTTTGACATATCTATCGATATCCAGACAAGTTGATTTTTTGCGTGAATATATTATTTTGCAGGCCCTATATGATGAACGGTTCGGCTTACCCAAAAAAAACCACGAAAGAGGCCCACGGGGGTGGCAGAAAACCCCCCTTTTGCTCCGCCTCCGGAAAGAATGTTTTCTCTAAGAATTATACTATAAAACTGTAGAATTGTATTGCCAATTGACTGTTAATTTACGTTATGGTATAGTACTTTCTTTTCGAAACAACAAGATTACCATGTCAGCTCTAACTCTTTCTTTTCTTTTCTTTTTTGGAATTTCGGACAGTGAGCGCTTTGAACTCCATCTTCAACCATTGGGGAATATCCGCAACAGATTATCAATGGAACATAAGCGGAGAACCATGCAGTGGAGTCGCCATCAACACTAGCGTTCTCTGGAATCCCGGTATCAAATGCGATTGCAATGGGACTGTTTGCCACATTACCCAACTGTAAGTCTCGATCTTACTAGAAAATACTACTAGAAATTTTCTCCACGATCGATCCCCATATGATCCATATTGGAGTATGTCTAATTGGTACTATTCTCAAGAAATGTTGTGCTAATATTGTCTAGTGGTACAATCCCAGGCTTATTAACCTTTTTGGTTTCCAATGTATTACTTTTGTCTCATTTTTGTCCTCAATGTAAATATTGAAGACATTAATTTAGTCCCTAACATATCAATTTTGTATCAATCAAGTCCCCAAATCTAACACCATTAGTCTCATCCGTCAAAATGAGGGGCATCTTTGTCATTCACCCACCCCTAATTTCCTATAAAAAAAAACAACCGGAAAAATGATCCTAAATCATCATGACCACTAACTCCGGAGCACAGTACTCCAACAACCAAATCCCCACCCCCAATCCCATTTCATGAAATCCGAATTCAAATCCTCAACGGGGTTTCCGTCTTTTACCAAAATCACTCTATCTTTTTCAGCTACAATCCCATTTTTTGAGCTCAAATTCGGACCCTCCATGGGATTTTCGTCTTTTTATACCAAAGTCACGGCCTTTTTTAGCTTCCTTATTAACCTCCAAAGCCTTCTTTGCATCAACTTCAACATATTCAAGAACCCATTATTCGTCGACGGCGTCAAGCTTTGTTGCAACACAAGAAGGCAGAAGCACCACAAAATCAAGTGAAACCCGTAGAATCTCCTCCACGAACCGACCCGAACGCCCTTGAACTAGTAAGCCGCGAGTCCCTTGGTGAGTACCGAGTCAAAATCGGCCACAAACACAACATTCTTGTCCGAGTCAAGGTAGGCTCGGATGCAGACCTGAGAAACACAACCCTTTACCTTGTTTTCGCTTGTTTTGAACTAGGTTTCGAGGGGTTTGAGGTTTTTGCACTCTGTCTCCGATCCCTCCCTCACCCAAACCACTATCTTTTCTCACCACCACCTCCGTGAAACCCCCACAGCCACATCTCTCTATTCTCTTCTCTTCTCTTCTCTTTTTTTCTTTTTTCCCCGTTTTTCTTTGACAGGAATTTGGGGTGAGTTAAATGACGAGGATGCCCCTCATTTGACAGATGGGGTAACGACATTAGACTTGGGGACTTGATTGGTACAAAATTGATACGTTGGGGACTAAGTATCTTCAATGTTTACATCAGGGACGAAAATGAGACAAAAAGTGAAACAAAAAATGAGACAAAAAGTTAATAAGCCTACAATCCCAGCTCAGTCAAGCCAGAAAGTGATGAGTGCACTAGGGAAGAGTTTGGAGTGAAAACAACTACAGATTGTATTAACCATTGGAGATGGGATCGTCATTTGCAATGTAGGTCAATTAAGGAGGGTGATTTTGAATGACGACGAATGATAGAAAACTATTTGAGCCGGGATGATTTTTGAATGAGAAATGATATAGGTACCGACCATGGAGGAGAGAAAACGTACCGACGGCCGCCGGCGGGCCGTCTTCGGCCACCGGACGGCCGATCCGAGCCATCCAAAAATTCTAAAAAAAAAAACCGATGGGGCCCACGCGAGAATCAATGGCATCCGAGGTGTGTAGGGTGCTTGATCCGAGCACCCTTTTTTCTTGTATATATGTATATACATGTATATACACAAAAAAAGGGGTGCTCGGATCAAGCACCCTACACCCCTCGGATGCCGTTGATTCCCGCGTTGGGCCCCTCGGTTTTTTTTTTTAGAATTTTTGGACGGCTCGGATCGGCCGTCCGGTGGCTGGAGACGGCCCGGCGCGGCCGGTCGGTACGAAATCCCTCCCGGCCGGTCGGTACGTATAGCACGACTCTTTTTGAATTGTATTGAGGGTGATAAAAGAGGTAGAAGGCCAAGAAGAGAACTAATTACTGATTACTGATGAAGTCATTTTGAAGTAAAGCTATCATGATTTATTACTAAAATTCCTAGATTGATGCTAGGACTACGATTTACCTTTGACGGGATTACTTCAATCACACCACACACACACACAAAGAAGGTTGTGCAAAATCATGAAAACCGGTCCGGACCTAAGAGATCCGTGTTTGTGCGGCGGGCCTCCGAAGGACCCAACAGAAATCTGACGATTATTGATGGCCGTGTTATTGAGAAAATAACCAAACCAAACAGATATGCGAAAAAGCAACGGATAAACCAAACCAAATAAAGAAAATGAATAGGAAAGACCAACATATACGTGGTTCGGCTTACAGCGGTAAGCCTACTCCACGGGCAAGCGAATGAGAGACGATTTCATTATTTGAAGAGAACGATACTCCGAAGAGCTACAATAGTGACAAACAAACAAAGCCCTCACTAAAAGACTCTCACAAATCCCAAAATACAAGTTCTCTTACCAAATTAAAAGCCCAATTGGAATCTCTCACCAAATTCAGACTCTCTGCTTGACCGATTCCTAGACCTAAAATAATGGGTTGCCCCAAGCGTAGGGCGGAAACCGACGTAGCACAATACCCGGTAAGACCGGAGTCGAATCCACTAAGGACGGTGATGTGTGCTAACTAAAAACTCGGGTTGATTATAATTTAACTGGCTCTTAGGTAGCCACCCCTTGTAGTTTGATGATGAGATTAACTAAACTTACGAAATAATTGAACTTTTCAAATAATTAAAAAAAGAGGTACGGTCGTAGGATTCATAGCACTCGCAACCAGTTTCGGACTTATCTGCTCCATTCAGTATTCTTAAAAATATTCGACTTTAGAGAGAAAAAGATGCACCGAAAGATGCGAATCTTTATGGTCGCCGTTTACCCATGCGCAGCGGAGAATGAGTTTTGGACCCCCATTCTCCCGTTCACATGGGCTCCGACGATGCCCGGGTTCGTCCAACGAATGTTCTCTAGTAACCTAAACTTGCTTTTGCATTATTATTCCAAAACAGGAGTAGAACGTGTCCGACCTGACCACGGTGTGCTAATCACCCCGCGACCCTACCTTTACGACTACTCACTCATAATTAAGAAAGAAAGAAAAGAAACCCTAGATTGCATCATGCTTCTATTGCTTGGAATGAAAAATAAACAAGAAATATCAACTAATCAAAAACTAGTGAATAACTTTTATAAAGAACAAGAATTAAAAACGAGTTACCGGAGTATGAATAATTGAACAAAGCTTCAAATAAAAGTTGAAAGGAAAAAGAAAATCGGAACACAAGTCACGGCTCTGACAGCCCCGTTCTTCGTTTCTGCGCAGCCTTCGTCTGTAACTTGTCTTTCTTTTCCACGGCAGCCCCTTTCACCAGTAGGTTAGATGGTTTATATAGGTATTGAAGACTTATATCACACAAAGGCCCTTTGACTTTGTCTAATATTAAATTAACCATCAAAAATTTCAATGCATTTTGCACTTCAATCCCAAACTTCTTTAAAATCTTCTTTTTATCCAAAGTCTTGGACAACGGGCTCGAGCAACCTATAAAATCAAAAACAGTTAACAAAAATAAAAGACTAATAAATGTAGATTGGAGGGCCATCACTCTCTCATCAAGTCTCACAAAACCCCTAGGGTTTAAACCAAGAGACACATACGGAATATTGTTCCACAAACGTGACCGGATGTCACACAGAAACAGTTGATTCTTACGAAACCATACAGTTTCAACCAAAAAGAATCACTGAAACAAATGATCTTCCAAATGGCCTGTTACCCAAAAAGACAACCGGGGGGGGGGGGGTTGGGGGCATGTGAATAGGGTTGCTAATTAAAATTGCCAATAAAAATAATCTCTAACAATTTTTTAATCGAAACAATATGAGCAAGTAAAAGAGAGAGTTAGAGAGATAGAACCCGATTATAGTGGTTTGGTCCAGATTTGTCCACGGTCCGACTTAATCCACTTCCACTAATCTCTAAAAAGATTACAAGTAGTAAGTATTGCGGGTGCTTACAACAACCGTACACCTCTAGCTTTCCCAAGGAGCTAGTGCAACCGCAAGAGTTTTCTCCGAAAGCTCTTGAAAACAATAACACCCAAATTCAACACAGATTTGGTCTTCTAAGCTTTCAAGTGTTTGACTCAAACACTCCCTTAGGATTTACAAGTTTGTGAAGAAAGTATAAAAGATGCTCACGACTTGTATAGATTTTCTCTCAAGGAAAATATGAAAGTGGAAGAACAAGGAGAATTGTAGGCTTGATCTTTTGAGGATTTGCTCTTTGAAAGATGTAGAATGTTGTAGATTGTCTCTTGGTGCTCATCAATGAATTCTTCATCCCTTCTATAGTTATCCATCCACCTACTAGTCGTTCATAAAATATTGGAGCTGTTGGAGAGTTGATCAGAGGAAAATATAGCCGTTGGAACTTTACTGATCAACAGAAATTACTCTGATCGGTCGTCTGGGTGGTCGACCAGGCTGTCGTCCGATTGTTCGTCCGGTGCCCTCCGGTTGACACACTTCTCTGGTTTGTCAGCCAACCTGTCAGCCGGTTCGTTAACCTGTTCCTCAAAAATTCATCTAAATAGATTCGTTAGTTCATGTATTGAACTCACTAAGTCTATATGGGAATAGTACATTAAATCAAAGAGACTTGTGCAATATTTTAAGGTCAAGGGAGTTTAGTTCAGAAATATCTTTGTGACAAGTAATTTGTATTTTGCCGAGGAATAAAAACACATCATCAAAAAATAAATAATCGTAATGCATATAATTTTCCAACGTGGCCGAAGGCCTACAGAACCCATCATAGAAGGGGCAACTAGAAGCAGATGAAAATCAAACAGACAAACCCTAAGGTTCTACAGATGAGACCCCCTAGAGGCCTCTCAGAGGGATTCACTCACAGAAGTCCAAACCCTAATAAGAGGCAAGGCTATATTTATAGCCACAAATTGCTTCCTAAAGCTAGAATCCTTGCTAGATTATGTTTCCTTTGCATATAGAGTCCAAAACCAAAAAGAAAACTCCAAAACCAATCTTTAGAAGGTCTAAAATATAACCAAAATCAACTGAAACGCGCACGCTGACCAGCTTCAGACGAGACATGCTAAGAGCAAATTCTTCCTCCCCGGTGACCCCTAGTCCAGACCACCAAAACCTTGGTCCGGACCAAGCCTGCTACGAGCTCCCAAATCACATGTTGATCGCTTGTCCAGACCACCAAGGCCATGGTCTAAGCTACGGAAGCTGGGAAGACCAAAATCGAGTCGAATCCAACAAATCTCCACCTCAGCGAGATATCCAAGTACCATACCAACAAAGGCACACCAACCGAAATCCCACAATCCATACCTTTTGAATTTTATCCGTGGAATAATAGTCCGGACATGGATTGAATAATTAGAAAACCGTGACTCACGGTTTGGTCCACAGATTTTCATTACGAAACCGTGGATTAATCGAACCAGACTGTGAGATATTTATTTTATGTAAATAATATATATATATATATATATATATATATATATATATATATATATATATATATATATACATATATAGATATACACACGGGGCGGTTCCGGGGACATCTAAAAAAACATCTCAAATCTCAATTTCATAGTTTCCGATCAAATTTTTATGATCCAAACCATTCAATATGTGTAGAATGTGATTTGCACGGTGTCCGCTAGAAATTAACAAAAAAAATGACCGGAAAAGGTTTGATTTGAGCAGTTTTTATTTGAACCGTTCAATAAAAAACTATTCGGAACTGTTCAGATCAAGCCCTTCCAGGTCATTTTTTTTGCTGATTTCTCGCGGGTACTCTTAAAATCATGTTCTGATCACATTGAGCAACTCGAATCATTGAAGTTTGATCAAAAATTATGAGAAGTTGTTTTAGACATTTTTATAGATGTCCCGAGAACCGCTCTGATATATATATATACTAGTGCATGCCCGTGCCTGAAGGCACAACTCGAACGATCGACACAAGCAAATAAACACTGGACTCATGCACAATATATCAAACCCTGTCCAACAAATTCAACTATGCAAAAAATAATGACCCAAGCATATTCATGAAATCGCCCGTGCCTAAAGGAATGACAGGGAGATGTTCGGGGAGATCATAATTATAGGCTAGTACTAAACTTCTGGAAACAATGCCCAATTTAAAGCCATCTAATTCATGAGTGTAGTACTTAAAAGGATGTAAGGATTCAACTTGGCACATTGATCACGATGACGCATCACAATTTTGTACATGAATCAACCAACCTAAGATAGTTTCAATTCACGATTGAAGAAAGATAAACGACTAACATGAAACACCTACAAATTCCAATATAGAGAACACAATTAAATGAAAGGGTCAGCTTGACAAAGCTACAAAAGGGTCAATAAGCAACACCAAGTATTCTACTGTGACTGAAGCCTTAAGGTACATCTCCTCCCCATTTTGAAGCCAACAATTGATCCTACACGATTCTAGCTTTAAGGAACAAATAAATCCCCGAGGAACAATCTTGATAAGTTAACTACATCATGTAGCCACAATTTTACCTAAAAGCACTTGCTCATATAGGAGAAACTCACACCATAAAGGTGACAATCATACCTTTTCTGCAAAGTATGTTGTTAAGTGTGAAGTACATTTGTTGTGGTTTGTTGTTGTTGTGTTGTTGCTCTTGTTACTCTTTGGTCTCAAATTTGGCTGTCACTTTTGCTGCATATAGACTTCCATATGGTGTCCTTTTTTGTTGCTGCTATTGGGCTCTTCCGTGCTCATTTCTACTGCTACTATTGTCTTCTTTGGTGGCAAGTTCTGATGCTGTTCTTATTGCCTAGAGGTGTTTCAAGCTGCAATTTGAAGGTGTCAAATGGTTTTCTTCAGCTGCTGAAATTTCCATCAAAGGAATCTAACCAATCAGGTGGTGTACAAACAAAGGGACATAAGGATTAAAAAATCATCAATATCCGAAAAAACTCATGCATAACCGAGAAAGTCAATCATAATTCAAAATACATAGGAGCAAACCCAAAATAATACATATTTTCCCAGTCTCTGAAAGCGTGTTAGTAAAACGCAGAATGCTTGGCACAATTCTACATCCTAAACCAATGATAGAGGCTTGTTATGATAAGGCCAAAATGATAAACTACCGGAACAAAATTGCAATTTGGTAATTGGCTAACCATTGTCATCAAGAACTCTATAGCAGCGTTTCCATTCCGTAGAGGATTGTGATATGAACTTCATTTTCGGGGGTGAATTTAACCTCTCCTCTAGGAAAATTCAGGACTTGATACAGTGAGAGATTTCAAAAATATAGATAGCAAGACTTATAGTTAGTTACATACAATTGCACAATGTAAATCCTGAAAATTTGACATAAATATGGAGTCTCATGATTCTTTGACAAAGTAGGATGATTCCTGACAAAAACAAAAAAGCAGACTATTAAGTCTCTAACGTACGATTGAGGAGAAACATCCCTCATTTTAACTCTGGCAATCAATTTCTCTAACAAAGAACGTGCTTGATTTGAATCCAACCTCATAGCAAACGAAAAGCCCCTTATCCTGGTTGATTCGTTGTGTAAATTCTATGTTACTTAAAAGGTCTTCATAGGATGTCCCTGCTATACACCATTTTTCCCATTTATGTGGGATCGTACGGGAATTAACAATCACACTTGGGACAAAAGAAATCCCAAACTCCCACTCTATCAAAGGACTTGGAAGCTTCAGAGATAAGTTTCAATTTGTTAAAGGAATGGCTACCATCTAAAAAAGCTAGATTGATGAGCAAGTGACAATATAATAATCTTAGAACATGAAACTCCTATTAAACGGCATGAGAATGGTTCTCACTAAAAAAGTAAAACTGAATGGTTCATCAAAAGTGTGTGTGGTAATCCGTGGAAGTCATCTTGTACGGTTGTACCCAATAAATCCATGGAAGTTGTCCACTCTTAAGAATCCGAAACAAAATCATATAAACTAAAAGCTTATTTGGACATAAAAATTGGATAACACAATTGCAAAAATAAAAACAAAAAATGTGGTTTTCCTATTGAAGTGTTCAAATCAGATATTTCATTAAATTGGGAATCATCGGAAAAACTAAGTTAAATAGAGCATAAAGAACAAAAATATGAAACAAACACGTGAGATGCATGTGTGTAAAAATAAAAACACATCCAATATTGACCACAAAAAAAAAAGAAAAAAAACATCCAACCAACATGGAACTTTCTTTTTTTTTAAGAAGATACATACAGGAAGTATCAAAACTGAGCTCTCAAAACAGAGGTGACAAAAACAATATGAGTCAAAGTCATTAGATGGGGAATCTGATAACTTGTCTTACGAATGTGAAGCACAGTGCTTTCTCCAACCAGTGTACTGCATTTCGAATGTGGTGAAATTTAGGAGAGGACCATCAAAATATACAAAACTAAGCTCTCAAAGTCATTAGATGGGGAATATGAAGCACGTACTGCGTTTCGAATGTGGTGAAATTTACTAATTCCAGTGAGGCGTAGCTTATCATTATAGTGCTAGCTATCCACTTCTCTAAGTAAAACAATTAGGAAATCCTTATATTGATTCAAACAACAGCATATGGAAACATGTAATCAAGCAAAGCAACCAACAAAAAAAAAATTACTATCTTAGATGCTCTTTAATGCGCCCAATGTGGGTGTCTTTGTTCCCAGTCTACCTCAACCCATTTTTCCTCAAATATACCTACATTGCTCCACTTTCAGTTTCTCCACCTGCCCAATTGCCACCAACGAACCAAATGAGTTTGAAAACCATAAAATTTGACTTTTTTGCAACTTCAAAAACCTATTCAATTTAAAACTCGAGAACAAAACTCAAAATAACCATATGAAACCCATTTGTTTACCAGTGATGGTGGAAGAGTGGTTACCTTTGACCTCGGTTGTTCCCGCTACTTGGGTGAGCGCAAGTTCGATCGGCCACAGTTGGCGGTAGAAGAAATCCCTTGGTGAGAGAACAACCATAACCTGAGAAGTACTCATACCTACGACAACATGAATCATGTAGGTAATCGGTGTTCTTTCGATCTATGCCGTGGGAATGAACAAACCCTAAACCCGTACTTTTTTTTTAGTGAAAGATGTGAAGAAATACAAACCTTTTGGGGTGAAGAAGAACTACATGCCATCGATTCGAACCCTGAGAACCTCGAACGGTGGTGGTTCCAGGGGTGACTTGTCACGCCGGTCGGTGGTGTTAGTGGTGTCCAATTGGGATCGCTAGAGAGGAGCGATTGGGATTCGGTTTCCGAGGGCTTGCGGTGGTGTTGTAGGTAGGAGGGAGAGAGGGATGTGGTGGATCTATGGTGGTGGGTCGATCGAACAAAGAGAGAGGGAGGGAGAGGGAGACAGCCGGAAAGTGATTTTTCCCAAAAGGAAAAAGAAAAAAAGGACAACGGGAGTGTGAAGGATGAGAATAACGGTGCGGGTAGGGTTTCCCACAAAAAGCCGTTTATGGTAACCCTTGGATGGATCAAGTATCTACCAAAATGCTATTGTAAATTGAAGGGTAGAGATTTATGGAAGGATAGGGATAAATCTTGAGCGCTGGTTATCTATTAAATTCAAACACAGCTTTGTTTTATTATATACTAGCGAATGCCCGTTCCTGAAGGCACGTCGCAACACATTTTGAAAAAACTATGGCTACTGGTCGAACAATGAGCAAAGGGAGGACATGTTGAAAAGAAAAGGGTACAAACAAACTAAACTTTGATGAATGTGCAGGACAAATCGAGGTGCAAATAATATTCAAGTTTTACACAAATTTTCAAAATCCATAAATCACCCAACATACGTAATAAAAATTAATTACTGTCAAACCAAATATATTTTTGTAAAACTTTACCTAATAAATAAAATGTCATTATAAAATTTCCAATGTCTTAGAAATACATGTCACATAGCCTCCTATTTTGAGTGATCAGGCGGTGGTCACATGGGGTAAGTTCCATGCAAGTGTATATCCCATGTAAGAAAACGCTATAAATATATTAATGAAATTTTGATAAGTCAGTGTCTAAGTACATTGAAAATCGAAATACATGCACATATTGGATCATGCTCAGATTCAAGCAGACCGTACCAATTTTATTATAATAACACACCCCGCATGACCAAGAGGCTAGCGGAATCCCTCAAATGTGACCAATTTTTCATATCGGATAAAAATTGTACACTATGCCAACACACTCTTCAAGTGAAAAATAGGGATAGCATTAATACCCGTTATGTAATCGTAAGAAAAGTAGATTTTTTAGCTATGGACCTCGCAAAAGAAAAATAGGGATAGCATTAGTACCCGATATGATATCCCATCTTCAAAATCGGACATGAAAGTTTCTTTTTAACCGGTTTCAAATTAGTGAGTTCTCCCATTTTCCTTAATTTATTCTTCTTCGTTTCGGATCAAAATAAAATTTCCAAACCAAGTAAAATAAAAGGTTGCGCTTATGTACATCAGATACTAAAACCGTAACTCTTGAATGAATCTTAAAAGCATTGATCCTAATATGAAAATTAATACCCTGTGTTTTGCCCCATAGCCTCATAATCTTTGAAGATGATTCAATCATCAATGTAGCAGTAAAGTGTACCCTAACTAAAGAAGCACATTCATGAAACAATTTTGCAACACCACCACAATAAGATAATGCACTTTTGCAAACCCCTCTTTCCTTGAGCCATGGCCAGTTTTACTAAGATCGACTTGCACCCACTCCAACCATTGTTATCCTTTAATTTCAAAGCGAAAAAACATGAGAGTAGCCATCAGCAACCACAATAAGCGTTAAAATCAATTTCGAAAATCAGCCCCATTAATTTAGAATTGTGTTAGGCCAATTTAGAACTCAAAAAATCCAAATTCGGTACCCCAACTTGTAGCTTATACTATAAAGAGAATGAATTGAGCGAAACTACCTTCTAATGCACGGTACTCACGGAAATGGCCTTAATGGTTTAGATTTCAGCATCACAATAGCTGCAAAAAAATAAAATAAAAAACCCATAAAATCAGAACTTAAAACCAACATAACTTAAAAGTAGGATATTACAGTAAAAGATATAAAAATTATAAATTGAGCTAAAGAAAGCTAAAGATAAACTCGATTGTGATTTCGTATTTATACTACTAATTTGAAACACCAAAGGAATCCATTTTCATAGTAGCATATACGAAATCACATTCGCTAGATAACCTTACATATCCGCACAACATGATACTACACTTTTGTAAAACCTGACCATGATCATTAACCAATAATAATAACAATACACAAAAAAATAACTCTAGATTCTCATTCCCAATTTGAGTTCATAATTTCTAGAAAACTCAAAAGACCCGAAATCCAAACTTGCAGATTGAATCATGAAGGGAGTGAATTGATTTAAAATACCTAGATCTAGAAGCTCGTAGAAGTGACTCAATTGGCCTTTATAATTCCAGTAAGAACTTAAAAGCAGACTACCTAAGGGGAAACAAATTAAAGCAACAAAGTTACACCAATACAAAAAAAGGGAGCTATTTGTTGAAAGGGAAAAACTTCTAAAGAAAGAGTAAAATAAATTCAAACCTGCAACCACAATAAAATTTTCAGTTGCTGGGAGATCACAAAACACCTAAACATTGGAAAAACAAACACGAAAACGATAAGAAAATTGTGTTGATCCCAAAATAACAACATGAATAATCGATAATATGGCTATGCTATAGGGCAATACTTCTTTATGAGCTTTCAAAAGTTATCATTTTTTAGGAGAATTGAAGGAGGAAATTCAAATTGTAGGCTAAATTTTGGGATCAATTATTGAACATTTGTCTCCATTACCATATTGCTCTATTTAAAACAATTCCTAATTAGGAGTATAATTTAAGATCAATGCGCAAAATTTTTATCTATAATCTATTTCCAACATTTGCAATGGCCAATTTGGATATAAAGTCCTTTTAAGGAAAGACGTGAAAATTCATGAATTCTATTTACTATATAATATCGTTGACCCCACCATTAGAATGTAATGAATGCTTCGTAATTTTTTGTTGAATAAGGTAACAAATAAGATACGTTAAACATGATTCTCCGCGTTAATGGCAATTCAGCCAGCGGTCTTGATTTATGATTCTACCGTATTAGGAGATGGTTCCTTTCTATTTACTTTATCTCGTTAATGATTTTACCGTACTAATGTCAATTCAGCCGACCTTCTTGTTCTCTAGTAATACAAATCCTAGAAATTTAGGATTCTAAAAATAAGGAAAGAAAAATATGCTTGATTGGTTTCCTAATGGCAACGATTATGGCAGATATTGTTTTCTTCTTACATCCATGATATATATTATTTAATTCTTAAAAGTAAAAAAATTCATGAAATAGGAAGGTTTCTTAGCCATAGGATTTATGTATATAAATCCAAGGATTCAAAATAATCAATTAAAAAAGGAAAGGGGATATGTTCAGTCTTCTCCCATATAGGAAACATGTAAAACTTATAAAACCTAAAAGGAATGTAGAATGAAGGGTCCAGATTTATGTACAAAGAGGGATAAATCTAGAGCGTTGGTTGTCTTTTGGATTCAAACACAACTCTGTTTTATTATATAGATATATATATATATATACACAGTCAGGTTCCGGTGAGGTATCCCGCATTTTAATAAAATGCGGGACTCCCCTTCCCAATTGAATTTTAATGATCCGAGCCGCTCAAAGTGATCAGAACGTGATTTTAAGGGTCCCCGCGAGAAATCAGCAAAAAAAATAACCGGGAAGGGCTTCATTCGAGCAGTTTTCATTGAACGGTTCAAAAAAAACTGCTCAGATGAAACCCTTCCCGGTCATTTTTTTTGCTGATTTCTCGCAGGTACCCTTAAAATCACGTTTTGCACATATTGAGCGGTTCGTATCATCGAAATTCAATCGGGAAGGGGGAGTCCTGCATCGTAAGAAAGTGCGGGATCCCTCATGTGAATCGTGGTGTGTGTGTGTGTGTGTGTGTGTGTGTGTGTGTGTATATATATATATATATATATATATATATATATATATAAGTCCCTTACTTAGCTTACGTGCAGACCTCATAGATACCGATTGAATTTTGATGATCCAAACCGTTCAATGTGATCATAACGTGATTTTAAAGGTAACTGTGAGAAATAAAAAAAAATATGTCCGGGCTTATTAATGTACTCCGTTGGATAAAACCGTAATTGATCCACAAGTTACAGATTGGATTGGAATTGAACCGTGAGACTTTTGGTTCGGACACGAAGTTCATTTTGTAAAAATCGTAACTAATGGTTCGGTACTTGGATTTCTAGGAAATTCGATCCGATCCGGACCGCAAACAGGCCTAACAAAAATACCAGTCACACGGGGTATAGAGATTTACATGGAAAACCCTTAAATGGATGAAAACCATGGGAAGAAATCATGCACTAGAAATATTATTCTTACTCATCGAATCCTATGAATAATTTCATGTCGAACCCACGTTCATTGTCCCTTGCATGATCACCAAATCTTGAATCCACAAGCCTTCCAAAAACGCTTTTTGAACTTCACAAAAGTTCTTCGTTCGAAGTTTGAACGTAGTTGATTGAAAGCAACTTGAAGATGACTTGATGCGGTGAAACTCCTTCGTACCAACATGAGTGAACAGGACATTTAGTGCTCGACTGCTTGTCGCCCATTCATTTTTCTCAATCTTTGGTGTACTTCGCACTTGGTTATGGAATGACGACTCCAGTTTCAGTTGGAGGTGTATATTTGACCTCACATGCAGTACTCCAGACATCCTCGTCGACAGCCTTTGAATAGGCTCCATCTTTTCCCTCCTGTGATCGGAGTTTGTTCTTTCTAGCGGCGAAGAGTTCGTTCTTTCTAGTGGCGAAGGTGTTACATGGTCTTGGGTAAAACTCGACCTCAAAAGCTAGCTATTGAAGTGAGTGAACCCTCACACTTATATACTTCATATTACTTTGGTTCTCAGACAATGTGGGCCTTTGTTTCACAGGAGGACAGTTTGAACTCAACTCCATTGCAAATCAAGGGTCCGCTTAGAACTCAACGATTCCACATTATAGGGACCCGCTCTGATACCGAATGAAATTCCAAGATTGATGCAAGGACTATTATTGGCCTTTGACTAGATTACTTCAATCACACAAGGATCAAAGATAAATCACGGGAAGGAATCATGTGGCCACTGGCTTTGAAGTTTGAACATAGGTGATAGAATACCTCTTGATGTCATGACTTGATTAGGTTTAGAGATCCATAGATCTTCATGTTTCTTCAAAATACACAGACCCTAGCACTCCCAGAAGTTTGGAGATGGAAATGAGAGCTCTGGGAAATGAATATAGCGCTCGGTACCGTAACTAATCCATTTTTATAGAGAAGCCACAACTTGACAATTTTGCTTGAGCGATGAAAAGTCACTCGAGCGAACTCATTTTCGCTCAAGCAAAAGCATCCAGTAGACCTTGCTTGACATCTCGCCTCATGGTCTCTGGAACAAATTTTCCAGCTTCAATATTGCTTCAATGCTTTCCGAAAACACTGGACTAATGACTACCAGAATCGTATTCAATAAAAGTCAAATACAAATTCCTTTTCACAACCCTAGACAGACACTTTAGAAAGAAAGTAAAAGAACCATACAAGTCAATAAAAGGGAATACATGCAAATGCGTGTTTTGGTCAAGAACGAGCCAACCAAAAGCGAGCTCGGCCTATAGAGCTTACATTTACCATGCAGTTGAAGTCAGAACCATGATTTATGAACTCAAGCTCTTAGTACCGTTTGTTGAAGTCTTCCCACTTACTGCTTCCCTTATTTACTGTTTTGTAACAGCGAAGTCTATGCTCTGAATGTTACTGGAGGAATCCCGGAGGAGCTGTGGTCTTTGACTTCCCTCACATATTTGTATGTCTACTCACTGATGTTGTAGTTTAAACAATGTTTCATTTTCCATTTCAGAAAAAATGTTACGTTTTCTCTATGTGAACTATGACACACTATCAAACTGAAACCTTCAAAATCGTGATTCTGATCGTCTCCATATATCTACATGTGTAATGCATCGTTGGATAATTTTTTTTTAACTATGTCATTCAAAATTCTCTCTCATCACATAATGGTTTACTAAGTTTCCTCCATATTTTGCAGGAACTTGGTCCAAAATTACCTGACTGGTCCCCTGTCTTCATCCATTGCCAATCTAACTCAAATGCAGTCGCTGTAAGTCACCTTATTTTTTATTTAACGTTGTTTGCAGGTCGTTAATATTTTACCCATGTCTAGCTTAACTCCTTTAACAATCTGACACCTCATTTAATTATTTTCAGGTACCTGGGGTATAATGCATTATCGGGGGAGGTTCCAAAGGAACTTGGAAAACTAACTAATCTCACACAATTGTATGTTATTCTTGTGTCCACAACTGTGTCATTTACGTAACATATTGTAATTTGGATTTTTTTTATATCTAAATCAGTTGTTTGCTGCAGTGGCATTGAGTTCCTTATTCCATTGAAATTTGGAGTCACTCGTACGTGTAACTGAAAGATGAGCCTATTTTCTGATGTTGTTAACTTGGTAATTTGCAGAAGCATTTGCATGAATAACTTCTCTGGCTCTCTCCCATCAGAACTGGGGAATTTGGTAAAATTAGAGTATCTGTAAGTGCTGAGACATTCCCTAATCTATTTTCTCTCTTCTTCTTTTTTTTGTTGAGTAAAAAGGGTGAGGAGGGAGCGACGGGGCATAGCAACTCTCTCTTGGGAGTGACCACAAGGACTCCAGACCTACGGTGGGCCCTGGAAGGGACCAAAGAGCCATAACGACTACCGCCCCACCAAGGGCTAGTGGACTACTACCGGGCATCGCATGAGGACCAAGTTCGAATGGGGGTTGTTAGCACGTTTCGAACTGGTGACCTCCTAACCAAAAATCAGCAGTTACAAAAATCCACCCGGTTATAGGAATTAAACCAAATCAAGTTCCTAACAGAGAAACTTTAATAATTTCGGTTTTTTAATACAGTTAATAAAACTGAAGTTCTTTATATACTAGTTCATGGCGGACTGGCTGCTATGAATTCTATGTGGAGTAGCTGGCACATATTCTAGTTTCTGTCCTTCTCCACAACTATTTTGCAGTAAAGGAACCCTAATGTGTTCTCAAGTTTCACATATTCTATAAGGCTGGCATTGCATGCAAAAAGTTCGAGCATCATACTTACATAATTCTCCGCCTTGACAGCTACTTTAATTCCACAGTTCTGGAGTCAGTGGAGCTATTCCATTTACATTTGCTGCTCTACAAAACCTCACAACAGTGTAAGAGCTTTCGGGCTCATCCTTTGTCTTATTTGGTGAACTTGAGCATGTTTTTAATAGTAGTAATTGTTTTTGTGATCAAGAAAGAATTTTTTTTGAGGGTTTCAGGTGGGGTTCGGATAATGAACTCACAGGGAGCATACCTGAATTCATAGGGAACTAGTCAGAACTTAGAGAACTGTAAGCAATATGTACGCCGTATCCTCTTTATTTCGACCATCGTACCTTGATCATTGCTTTACTTAAAACTAGATAACAATGTTTGGGTGCTTTTTTAATTAAAGTATTGATACTTCATTCAGTAACCTCTATTTTATGTAATCTGTGAATTTATGTAGTTAGTTCTTCTGTAGGATGTTTCAAGGAAACGCCTTTGAAGGTGGAATACCGTCAACATTTTCTAAATTGACCTTGTTGACGGACTTGTGGGTGTTAACTCTTTCTACATCTTTTCTTCATGTTTAGCATATGAATGATGTTCACTTCTCTTCTATAACATACTGCCTTATTATATAGGAGAATAAGCGATTTATCTAACGGAAGCTCTTCACTGGCATTTCTGAAAGATATGACGTCTCTGGAGACCTTGTAAGGCAACACTGTTATAGTTGACAATCAATATTGATATATTTTCATCTTTACGATCCTCCATTATTGTTTACAAACTTAACGTAACTAAGTGGTTTCTCACCTAGCAGAATTCTGAGGAATAACAATATTTCTGGTACTATCCCCTCCAATATTGGTGATTTTCAGAGTTTGTCTCAACTGTAAGTTATAACTGCTAAATTTGCATCGGCTTCCATATGTTTCAACCTAAAAGTTTGGCAGTTGATAATCACATTGATGAGGATGGGTCAACATCTCTCTATTAAGTAAATGTAAACGTCTAGTTTTTAACGTTTTACAGCAAACTTGTAACAACCATGTTCTGTCTAATTCTCAGGGATTTGAGCTTTAACATTTTAACTGGACCAATTCCAGATTCTCTCTTCGATTTGGACTCTCTCTCTTACTTGTAATAAACATTCTCCTTTTGATAAACAAGCTGTGCAATGTTTTTTTCGAAAAGCATTTTAGAAAACATGAATGTTTATGAGTTGAACTAGTTCCTGTATGTTTAGGTTTCTTGGGAATAATAAATTGACTGGAATGCTTCCCGCACAAAAGAGTCCTCTTCTGCAGATGTAAGTCAGTATTACATAACCATTCATAGTTCAAGGAGATTGTATGCAGGTGGTACTTGGACGTTAATGGTCATTATGTATGTAGAGTTCCTAGATTATTTCAGAAGCATAACCCATTACTATACAGTCATAATATCTGATTACTTATTAAATTGTATAGGTTCAATTTTGGGCGACTCGTTATGGAGTAAATTGTTTATAACTTTAAGACCGCATCGTTTATAACTTTAGACATAAGAAGGAAACAGGTAGGATTGCCAATATGTCCATCATTTGTTGCTTGGAAAAAATTTCATGTTAATGCGCATCTTGCTACTATGTTTTGGTGTATGAGGAGACATGGATACACAAATATGAGAACCTGTATCGTAAAGAAGCGTTTAGCCATTTACCACAAAAAAAAAAAAGAAGTGTTTGGGAAATGAAAACTTGATTCATGCAGTCATGGTAGTATACTGATATGTAAGCTGATGACGAAATCTGAGGCTTCAGCGGTCAAATGTAAGACTGAACAATTTATCGGTTCTCAGTAAAACGAAAATCTCAACTAAGCATCCCCATTATGTCGTTGCCTGCAGAGATGTGTCATACAATCAATTATCGGTGGAACTTCCATCTTGGGCAAAGAACAGGTGATTCTCTCTGTGCTGTACGTTTTTAATGGTATTCTGTGGTCTATGAACATTTAGTGATGCAAAAAGAAAGTTGGGTCATTTCCCATATACAATTTGAGTGTTGAACAGCATGATGATAGTGCTGTTTAATGCACGAGTTTGTTAATTTTAGAGGATGTATGATCCTAAATGTAAACGGAAAACGGATATTTTTCAATTTGTTCTGATATGAGATACCATGTCTGGATCGGATTCTAGAGTTTATTTCCTCACCCACAATTGCTGTACGCAGCTGACTGAGATATACTGCTTAATTTTTGTATCCCTTTCTTCTATTCAGTGTTCTTGTGTAGTGGGACCGGACTCTAGATGAAACTGGCTGCCATCTGTTTTTCACTTTCAAAACCATAGATGAAAATTTTGCTATGTGATTTGTGCAAAATGATTGTTAGAGGTGCAGCAAATGGGGCCTAAGTGAGAAGTTAACTAGAGAACTTTGGAAGCATTTTTTCACGGCAACTGCAGAGATATAGAATTGCCATGGTGTGAGATTTTGAACCTCCTCCAGAATCCTGATAAAAACAGCTCACACATGTCCTTTAAAACAAGTCCTGGAGTAATCATACTTGAAAGCTTAAACATTGATTAGTTATACTCCATGCTCATGTTCTTTGTTTCCACAAGATGTTGCTAACTGTACCTGATGAATCATTCAACTTCAATTGCGTTAGTTATGTGGCAAATTCAACTTGCACTAATCTATATCCATTCTTCTTCTGCATACAGTGTTCTGGCTACAGGATTGGATTGTATTCAAGAGAACTTTCCTTGCCTTGGGGGTATTCCCAATTCTCGTAAGTGTAAGTGCTATTTAGAACCTCCCCTTACCCGTGATTCTGAGATGGGACACATAAATTCTATGATGCGGGAAAGCGGATCTTTGAGTTTAGTGTTCTTTGAACCATCAAATCCTTTTGATTCTAAAAGTAGGTCAACTTAGACTGGTAACTGTTAGCTGACTTGGTACACAATGCTGGGCTCTTTTCCTAATTGTTTAAGCTTTTGGAATAATTGGTGACTTGATGGTATTAGAACTTCAGTTTATAGAAGGTCCTAAGTTAATCCAAGTCTTGTAACTTCTGTTCATTCCATTGTTTTATGTTACCATGCACTCTCTGTGTGTGCATCTGTCCACCTTATTTGGTGTTGCTTTGATTGCCTCTTGATATGTAGGAATGGGGCCGTACTGTGTACTGTTGTGTATGTGGTCATGCAAAATCCTTTCATGCGGTTAATTTTTTTGAAGACCACTGCATTGAGTTTGATTGTGGTACTGCATTGAGTTTGATTTTGCCGATGAAAGGCCATAAGAAACCATCTTTTTTTTCTTCTTTTTAGGTGACAATTTTATACTTGTCAGATGAAGTGAGAAATTCCTTTCCTTGTTAATGTCAAAACTTCACATGTAAAATGCAGCGAAGTCAAGTTTGTCTTCATAAAGTGTAAATTCCCACTTCTAGAAGTTCATTAAACCCATAAGATGCATCACATGATCAAGGAGATGTGGCTGTTTTTTCATTTTTTCTGGTGCACCTTTTTGAACTCTAATCTGATGAATTCCTCTTCCCCGATGGTTTGCAGATTCCGGCTTTGCGATTAATTGTGGTGGTCAAGAGATAACATCATCTAGTAGTCAGATTGTATATGAGTGGGATAACGACGTTCTTGGTCCAGCTACTTATTATGAGGCTAGTACAAAAAGGTGGGCAGTAAGTAATGTTGGGGAGTTCAACAGTACAAAGGCTGCCCAGTATACGAGTGTCTCTTCATCTCAGGTCATAACTAATTCGGACTCGAGGCTGTTCCACACAGCACGGATATCACCGGGATCACTAAGATATTTTGGGCTGGGACTTGAGAATGGTAATTACAGTGTGACTCTCTATTTCGCAGAGACAGAATTCTTAAATCCCCCATCTTGGAAAAGTCTTGGAAGGCGTGTTTTTGATATATACATCCAGGTCAGTGCCGCGTTATCACAATTGTTTTTTTTTTTTTTTGATAGTCCTCATCTTTTTTTTGAAAGAAAAAATAACTACGAAGAAACAAGCAAGGCATACCTTCCATTACAGGAGACAAACAACAGAACAATAACTACAAGCTAGGAACAGCAGCAGGAGTCCTAGGAGCAATCTGCCAAGAACAGCATAGGGTCAAATTTAGGGGGGTCAGCTTTACATTGGAGAAATTGGACCCCTTAATTCGAATATCAAATGTAATTTTCTGGAGAGAGAAGATTGGGGTCTTTGAATCCCCTGAAAATCATGCAATTCCTTTCTTCCCAAATATAGTAGACCATAGCTGCCCAAGTCATTTTCCTAATGGTGTTCGTGAAAAGATTTGCCACAGAACTTCCCTACTGTGGCCACATAGTCCTTTCAAATGGGCGGCTAAAGAAAAGGTGGTACATGTCTTCATTATGCAGATTACAGAGAAAACATATAGGGAAGATTTGCATGCCCCAGCTGATGATTTTATCCTTTGGTCTGTTATTTTCGTAACAAAAATATAATTTATAAAATATGGAAATAGCTATTATTCCGAAGAATAGGGGTTAAGTTCGAGATCGGGAAGTAAAATGATACGTTGTTGTACTTCCAATCAATGTCTAACTTAATTCAAAAAGCAAATGGAAGTTGGATTTTGATTTGAGCAAACTAAAACTAACTAGAAAGAGATTAAGTTTTGGAAACTGATGAGAGAAAAGGGACTAGGGTTTCGATTCAACCTCCCCTTGCATTATAATTGTGGCGAAGTCAAGGGTTTCATTCAACTTGTAACCAGACCACAGATAGGGTAGCAATTCCTATCATTAATCCCCGAAAGACTATCTCAACATGGCATGGATCGTCTCATTGGATTTAACCAACGGCACAACCCGTCTCACTTTGTATAATCTATCTCAAAGCTTATCACGAAATAATGAAAACGAACGTACAACGGTGCTGATATCATGAATACAAACACAAAAGATAAATCGGAAAAATAGTGACTTTTATAAAAATTATAAATAATCCAAAGTCATATAATTAATTGTTAAATAAAAACCGGCCCTTAAAATCTAAACAATCATACTTACTTGGAGAAGCATCCTCGTTGCCCGAGCAAGAGTGTTTAGCCGATCATGGAGTTTTTCCCTCTGCAACGGTGCGTGTGAAAAAAGATCCCCCGGAGTCCGGTTGCTGTCCCTTTTTATATTCATCCCATTCCCCAGTTTTCTAACTAAGAGAATAACCTTCCTTTTTGTCTTGATTCTATTGCCTTCACCAATTGTAATTTAATGCCCCTTAACATGCATCCACCAATCATCTTCCAAATAATTTTCTCTCGTGCAAGCTCAAACCATATATTCTTTAATTAATTGGTGGAGCATTGGGCCCACCATTAAGAAATATTTTAGACCACTTAACCGGCAACTTCACAAGCCTGAATTATCGGTTCAACTTCTGGACCATCTTTCCACTAATAAATCGAAGGCCAAATTGGTTGGATTGTCACTATTTGTTCGCTTTTCACATTTAACTCCTCAATTTAGCTCCGAATGTCATCCAACAGCTCCGCAGATCCTGAAACGAGCAAAACGAGTATCAAGCCCCAAGTAGTGTGCAAAATGGATATAACAAGCCTAAGTTAAGGGGCGTAAATAGGTGTATTTGCTGATAGCATCCTTAGGCCATCCAAGGAATGAAAAGATGTCGAGGAATGGACATGGAGTACCAGATTAGGTGATGCCAGTGTATTGTAGGTTGGTGCATTCTGATAGCATATCAAGTATATGCAACCCTAATGGTAGAATGTGAAGAGATTGTCCATGGAACTTTATCAAGTCTAGCATAGTTAGGATGGAAATGTGGAAGACGAGCTGTTGGTAAAGGCCAAGTCCGTTGAGTGATATAAACAAGATTTGTACACTTCAGCATCAGTACGGATACCTGATGAAGGGCCAAAATATATGCTTAGGGGCCCTTGAGGCAGCCAATTGTCGTGCCAGAGGAATGTGCTATTCCCATCACCAATAATATGCTTGATAAAGGGTCTGGCAATAGCCCTGAAGGCTAAGAATTTTTCTCCATGTCCATAAACAGCTAGAAGGAACTTCAAGAGTCCAGAAACTCTTTCTTTGAATAAGATGCTTATAGCACCACTTAACCCATAGATAATTATGATGAGAGCAAATATATCACAGCTGTCATAGGAAGTATGCATGATTCCATTCCTTAATCCCTCTTAAACCAAGTCCTCCTTTTTTAGGCAAGCAAACATTAACCAAGCAGCTTTGTTAGAGTGCGAATATGCTTCAGTACCAGTCCGTAGGAAGTTTCTGAAGAGCTTCTCAATATTCAAGCAAACTGAGTTGGGAAGAACAACATGCATGGTCAAGGAAACTTGTATACGAAAAAGGACTGACTTTATGAGTTGCAATCTTCCAGCGTATGATAAAGGACTTATTGGCCCGACTTCTGACTTTATCCTGGATTTTAGAAATGAGACCTTTGCAATCTGCCACAGAGAGTTTTGAGGATAATAGGGGGACATCCAAATATCTAACTGGAAGTGTACCCATTTGGAAGCCCAACAGAGAACACATGATCTCCTTGTCCTGATTTTACATGGCTAAAAATACACCCTACTCTTGATCTTGTTAGGCTGCAGACCAGAGTATTAACAACTTGAAAAGACTGATTGTTGGGGTAGCACAGAATAAACAAGTCATTGGCAAACATATGTGAGTAATCCCTAGTTCTTTCAACCGGGGGTGGTATGAGAAATACCTTGAATTAATGTGAATTTGGAAGCTCCTGGAAAAGAATTCCATGACCAAGGTGAATAGGTATGGGGAGAGGGGTGTTACACTGTTTTGGGTAGAGCTCATCTCCAAAAGTTAGCTATTGGGTGAGGGAGCCCTCGCGCTTATATACTTTATGTTACTTTGGTACCGAGGCTAGCTATATGGTACTTTGCTTCATACCCTCCCTCAAGCGCAACGTGCTCACTCAGCAGCACTTGCTATGTGTAGGTCCGAGACACGCACCCTACCCATTTTTGGTACCTAGCATTGATACTACAATAAACCTTAAAGATCACAACTATTGGCGGCGATTGTAAGTTTTCCATCACGCTCCTGCTACCGTGATAGATCTGGGTGTGATTTGTAAGTTTTCCATCACCCAGATCCATCAGATCTTTTGACAATCAAATGAAGTGACAGCAGATCTTTTGCTAATCAAAATTAGTTGTTGGTCACCAACAGATTTTCTTGGGGCGAAAATGTTAGTTTTAGCTAGTAAATTTAGTAGACAATAGTGTTTTTTGTTGTAGTGTTCACTTTGTATTTTATGAAAATTATCACAACCTGCAAATTGTAACATTATAGACAAAACTTTAGATTTTTTTTTTTAAACTAACTATTTCACATGAATTTTGTGTTTATATTGAATTTCAATTTCAATGGTGGCTTCTCAATTGGATTTTGATACTTTTCAGATAAGGTTAAGCCATAATAATATAATTTCTTTTTTACCTAATGTGTCAAACGTATACTTGGAAAACATCCGAAATAACTAAATTTCACAACTATAATAAACCATAAAAATCACGGCTCGCCCATGTGAAAATTGGGTACTAGTGGAATAATCCACCCGTCGTCGAAGAAACAACTGGGCACTGGTGGAATTAACCCAGTTGTGGGATTTGCCTTCTCTCTCTCTCTCTCTCTCTCTCTCTCTTTGGGTGTGAAGATAAAGATGAAACGCAAAGATTTTTTGGGATGAGTGTAATTAGGGTTTATCTTCTTACCTTTTGTAAAAAAAAAAAAAAAAGAACTTTTCAAAGTTCTTAAACGACATCATTTTTCTCACATAACTTTTCAAAGTCTACCTAAATGAGTACCATTCCACCCACGTGAAAATTCAAACTGCGCGCCTAAGTGGATAGGCTTTTTATCTCGCCGCAAGAGTGAGATCATTTATCTCACTTTTTCCCGCGCTAAAGTTTTTTTTCATGTTACAAGGATGAGGTCATTTCTCTTTTATCTCACCACAAGAGCGAGATCTTTTATCTCTTTTTTTTTCAACCTAAAATCTTTTATCACGCCACAAGGGTGAGGTCTTTTCTCTTTTTAATCACGCCCACAAGGGTGGGTGAGGTCTTTTCTCTTTTTTATCACGTCCATAAGAGCGAGATCTTTTCTCTTTTTTTTCCGCCCTAAAATCTTTTATCACGCCGCAAGAGTGAGGTAGTTTTTCTTTTATCTCGCCGCAAGAGCAAGGTCTTTTATTTCTCGCTAAAACCCACTTTTTATCTCAGCTTTGGACTTAAACTAAGATAAAAAAATTTAAGCACCATTTTTTATCACGATTTCACTGAAAATCGTGATCTTTGTAAATCTGCTTAGTGTGATGCATATCTATTATTGTAGTAGTGTTATATACCATAGTACACGGTTTTGGACAGAAGTCAACACCAAAAACTAGCTACTGAAGTGAGGGTGCCCTAACACTTATATTATTCATACTATTACTTTGGTACCCTTTGAGACTTTGCTTCACAAGGGGATCCCCTTAAGTTGCTACTATTTTTTTGGTTCTTAAGTTATCAACCTCTTCATTATAGGGGAATTTGGTTCGGAAAGATTTCGACATAAAAAAGGAGGCCGGTGGGGTATCTTTCAAAGCTGTTCAGATTGATTTACGAGCTCAGATATCAAAAAACTACCTTGAAATCCATCTATTTTGGGCTGGTAAAGGGACTTGCTGTGTACCTACTGACGGTACATATGGACCTTCTATTTCAGCAATCAGTGCTGTCCAAGGTAATATGTTTTGTAAATATTTGATGCAAGTTTAAAAATGTTAGTTCCAATTTTCTTATGACTAAGATTTTCTACAAATTTCATTCCCACTGTTGGTAAAAACCCTACATCCGGCAAAAAGAGTAAGACTGGTATGATTTTGGAGATTGTTGTTCCTGTTGGAGTTGTAAGCTTTCTATCTTTCCTTGCGCTCTATTGGTTTGTCCTTTGCCGAAAAGGGCCGGGATGGGACGACGATGAAGGTAAAAATACGCAGGAAAATAGTATGCCGAGTGTGTTATTGGGCTATGACTTTTGTTGTCCTGTGTGTGTTTCTGCTATTGTTTATTTGTAATGTTGTTTTAGATGTATGGGTCCTATGCTAGTTATTTTTGTGTTCTTAGTAGCGTTAGGATTGCTAAATGCTTTATGTGTGATTCGTGGCGTGTTCAGACATGATGGAGGTATGTGTAAATGTTCTCTTAAACACTCCCCTTTCTAGCCAACCAGCAATCCTATTATAAAATAGCTCATCCCTCCCCTTTTTTTCTCACCAGTGACTACCTTAAATCCTCAGGTTTTCTTTGTCGAATGAGAGAAAAAAAGTAAACCCATAGTCGAAGAAACACATTTTGGCACTGCCCTTAGTGTCCTGCCCAAAATTAGTATGTTGTAATAACCACTGTCTTACATCATCTGCTACTCCCTATGTCTCATTTTTTTGTCCACTTTGACTTTAATAGGCGAAAGTACATAAACACCCCATCAACTATCATTTTTTCTCACGAAGACTCCCTCACATTTAAGAGCGCCCATACAGACCCCCTCAACTAATATCCGTTACCCAAGTGACACCCTTCCGTCTCTAAACCTTTGCGATGAACCCCCTCATCCATAAATCCGACAAAATACCCTTATTGCATTACATATATACACCCCCTCTAACCCTTCTCTTTCTTCTCTCTACAAACAGCCTCCAATCAAAACCCAAAATTAGCAAACAGGTCTTAAACTTTGGTTCATATATATATATATATATATATATATATATATATATATATATATATAAACACTTCATCTCAACCATTAAAATCAATTATTGGATTAAAACTTAAAAGAACATTATTCTCTTCCCCATCTCAATCACATGTAATCTCTCCCTCTCCATTTAAGCTATTCTCTCTCTATACCCTAACCGACTAACCACTGGTTCCGGTGACCTTTTTCCTCTCTCCTCCAATACATACACACACTCTCTCTAAAGAAAAGTTTTAAAAAATAGAGATGGGAAAAGCAACGTAGCAGCTGCGTCCGATCTACTGCCACCACCATTCTCCTCGACTTCTCTTTTCCCACACCTCTCTCATTTCCCTCATGTTCTTCCCTTCTCATTTCTTATCAGCAAAAGAACCACCGCGGCACCGGCCACCGTCGCACCACGATTTTGAGCTATTTTTTATGGTTATATATAGAAAGTTCTCTTTAAAATGATTGATGTAAGGAAAAAAGAAATTGTATAAAACGAAATAAAAAAAACAAATAGAACAACGACTGATAGAATAAAAGTATAATATAAATGCTAGGGGGTCTTCATGGAACAAAGTGATAATTGAGGGGGTGTTTATGTACTTTTGCCTTATAAAAAAGGGTATCTTAGTCATTTCCTCCATTCCGTTAACAGAGTTAGCATTTTTTCCGTTTTTAGTAATTGAGGGGGTCTGTATGGACGCTTTTAAATGTGATGGGGTCTTCAAGAGAAAAAGTGATAGCTGAGGGGGTGTTTATGTACTTTTGCCGACTTTTAATTGTCCTAAAATATTGTATAATTTTAAAGACTAATGGATCAAAAGCTATACAATACCCCTTTTACACCTTACTATTTGAGTTAAAGTAATCATTTTCCAAAGGTAGAAGGGTACGTAACTTTTGGAACATTGAGCTTTTATTGGTGTAATGATTATGTTCCTTAAAACGTTCTATTCTAAATTGGTTAAACAAATTGGGATGGAAGGAGTAACAATGTGCTACAGAATGATAATGATCATCCTTTAAGCGTAATAGATACGTAAGTTGAGTATTAATTTCCTTGCATATTCACAAACACTGGTTTTAACTGTACTTGCAGATCTCCTAGGGATGGATGTTAGGCCCTACACTATCAGTTATGTAGAACTAAAGGCTGCAACAGAAGATTTTAATCCTTCAAACAAACTTGGGGAGGGAGGCTTTGGACCCGTTTTTAAGGTAAACATCCTTCTAATAAAAGACAGGCTGTCCTGGAACAACTTCATATTGCTTTTATGAAATAGCCCCATAAAATAGCACCCATCGACGGACTCCCTTGAATATTGCCACTTCACCTCTGCTTTTCCCTCTTGTATATGGATGGCAGCAGTACGCTTGTACCATCACATTTTTGCAGTGCTTTTCGTTAAAATAAGACCATGGAAAATACAAACCCTGCTATTCTAGATTGCTTGCTTAGAACAACAATTTATTGGTCCATACCATTTTTGCTTTTCATCAGATCAGAAACCGTGGTCGGGACTACACAATATTTCTCAAAATTTTAAAATTTTCATATTCTCTAGGGAACACTTAATGATGGGAGGGTTATTGCTGTCAAGCAACTGTCTGTGGCCTCCCGCCAAGGAAAGGATCAATTTGTTGCAGAGATTGCTACAACATCTGCTGTTCAACACCAAAATCTTGTGAAATTGTACGGATGCTGCATTGAGGGGAACAAACGACTAATTGTGTATGAGTATCTTGAAAATAGGAGTCTTGATCAAGCATTGTTTGGTACAGGACATCCCCTTTATTATCAATGCAAATTATAGATCTTGAATATGGTGAATAAGTGAAAAGTTTAACTGTTTGGCATTTGTCAAACAGGGAAGACAAGTTTGTTTCTTAACTGGCCCATCCGCTTTGATATATGCTTGGGTGTAGCAAAGGGTCTAGCTTATCTTCATGTGGAATCTCGGCTTCGCATTGTGCATAGGGATGTTAAGGCCAGCAATATTCTTCTTGACTCTGACCTCAACCCCAAAGTTTCTGATTTTGGTTTGGCCAAACTTTTTGATGACAAAAAGACCCACATCAGTACCCGTGTTGCAGGGACATTGTAAGATTCTCCACAGTCAATCTCCATGTATTCTTCAGTGTTATTGGTTTCAATATTCTATTTTGGTACTGTTTGTAGCTGAAGTATTAACTTACATGTGATATGAAATTTCAATGGTTACTGATGCAGAGGGTATCTTGCACCTGAGTATGCTTTGCTTGGGCAACTTACAGAAAAGGCCGATGTGTTTGGCTTTGGTATTGTAGCTTTGGAGATTGTTAGTGGAAGGCCAAATACTGACTCGAGCTTGGAAGAAGAAAAGATCTATCTCCTTAAATGGGTATGTTTCACTTTCTTTTACGCACTCATTAGTTGTTGATCCTTCGAAAAGTTCCAAATGGCTGCATATTCGGTTGTGGGCACAGTTTGTTTTGACTGTGGTTATTGATTCGGCTACATCTTTTTATAATTCTTTAAAAAGAAGGAAGGATTATTCTATCTTGGAAACTTTAGGATGTTTCACTTGAGCATCATTAGAAACAAGATAAGTTGTTCAAATACTGCACAAAGAAACTTATAAATCCCCTGTATCTCTGAAACTGAATTCTAGTATTCTTGGTGTTAAAACGTGCATCAATGCCAATGAATATCTAATTCACTCATCCTTTCACCTAGCCCAGAATGGGTGCTTGCTTGACCGATTCTGAATCCTAAAATAATGGGTTGCCCCAAGCGTAGGGCGGAGACCGACGTAGCACAATATCCGGTAAGTCCAGATTCGAATCCACAAAGACGGTGATGTGTGCTGATTAAAAACTCGGGTTGTTACTGATTAAACTGGGCTCTTAGGTAGCCACCCCTTGTCGTTTGATTGAGATTTAATTAAAACCTAGAAATTGATTGTACTTTTCAAATAATTAAAGGAGGTATGGTCGTAGGGTTCACAGCACTCACAACCAGTCTGGATTTACTTGCTCCATTCAGTGTTCTTAAAAATGTTCAATTGAAAAAGATACCCCACAAGATGCGAAACCTTAGGGTCGCCGTTTACCCATGTGCAGCGGAGAATGAGTTTTGGACCCCCATTCCCCCGTTCACATGGGCTCTGACAATGCCCGGGTTTGCCTGCGGAAAGTATTTTACCAATCTAAAGTTAATTTTTACATTTTTTATTTCAAAATAGGAGCAGAGCGTATCCGAACCGGCCACGGTGTACTAATCACCCCGCGACCCTACCTATTCAAACTACTCACTCATTATTAAGCAAGAAACAAAATAAACCCTAGATTGAAACATGCTTCTATTACGCGAGATAGAAAATAAACATAAAATAACAACTAATTGAATACCAGCGAATAACTTTTATTAAAAACAGAAATTAAAACTTGTTACCGGAGTGCGAGTAATTGAACAAGACATCAAAAACTTAAAAGGAAGAGAGAATACTAAACAATATTGCCGCAACCCTGTTCTTCCGTTCTTTTCTTTTTCTCCCAAAAGCTGCTGACAGAACAACCTAAAGTCAATTGGGTAAAGTGTTTATATAGGAATTGAAAACCTTAATCACACAAAGGCCCTTGAACTTCAGAAAATAATAAATGAACCACTCGATTTTGGATCATTTCGCATTTTAACCCCAAACTTCTTTAAAATCTTCTTTTTATCCAAAGTCTCAGACAACGGGCTCGAACAACCTATAAACAACAAAAGAACAAAATAAAAATCAATTAACCAAAATAAATGACTAACAAATATAGTTTGGAGGGCCAAAATATGTATATTTTGGCATTTATCAGTGCTTCCCACTCTGGTTAATTACATGATTCTATGACATTCCTTTCTTCCCTCCTTTTTAGGCCTGGCATGTGCATGAAAACAACCGTGAAGTTGAGCTAGTGGATGCTAGATTGTTAGAATTTGACGAGGAAGAAGTAAAACGAGTTATACAAGTAGCTCTTTTGTGCACCCAGATATCTCCACAGCAACGCCCCTCCATGCCGCGTGTAGTGGCGATGCTTTTAGGAGACATTGAAGTTAGTGCAGTTACTTCACGGCCTGGATATTTGACTGACTGGAACTCAGACACATCCAGTTTTATGACTACGAATATTCTGAGTGCAGAAAACGTACATAGCCAATTCAGTTCATCAACGAGTCAGATACTCTAAATGCAACGAACATAGCCAATTCTGTTCATCAACGAATGCAAGCATGGCAGCAAAACCAAGGTTAGAGATTTTCAACGTAATAAATGGGTTTTTATTTGGGATTTTTTGAAAAAAAAATTCTTTTTTGTATTTTGATAAATTTTTGTGAAATTTTGCAACACCTTTAATTTCACATGGATTATGACTTTATGTGAATAATTATAACACTCATTAAATTGGAATGTGTTTATTGGGAAATGAAGTGTAACATGGGGGTGCCTACTAGGGGCATTGTCCTTCCCAATTAATTGATGTCTACTGGAGGTATGGCTCTATGCAAAAAGGTGCCCTGGTAAGAGGAATGATTTTTCCTAGTTAATTGTCTTCAAAAGACGTGATTCTTCTTAATGTGTCTAATAAAGATGTGGCTTTTCACGAAAGGGTGTCTGTAAGTATGTAAATAGATCCTTTGTAAAGGCGAAAGTCTATCGACACAGACAAAGGGTGCACATATCGGGCACAGATTTCGATGTGGGGCCTACTACGGTTCCCACACAAAAAATTTGAGTAATTCATTAAATTTAAAATATTTTTTCAAAGGCTCTCATGAAAAATCAATTCAATCCGATACCTATAAGTACTCGATCTAATCATATAAGTTTTCATTTAGGTTCAAAGTTGAATGAAAAGTTAGATGATTAGATCAAGTACTTCTAGGTATCGGATTGAGCTGATTTTTTGAGCGGGGGGGGGGGGGGGGGGGCGTGTTGGGGGACCCTTGAAAAAATGTTTCAAATTTAATGAACGGCTCAGATCATTTATGTGGGATCCTTAGTGGGCCCCACATCGAGATCTATGCACCCTTTGTCTGCGTGAATAGCAGCTCTGTTTGTAAAGTCATTCAACATATCAAAAACTTCATATTGAGTTGTTCTCTCCACACACACTCTCTGTATTTTAGGCTTACTAATATTCTGGTATTTTGAAGAAATAGAATATTCGTTTTGGTTCTTTTACGTTTGCTTAGTGGATATTATATCTATGATCTCCGTTATGCAATAGGAGTAGCAAACAAAAAGAACTCTGAGTTCGGACTTCGTTGTGACCATGTCGTTACAATATCAAATTAAAACAAAATTTTTACAACTACTGCATAGAAAAAGGCTAAGTTGTATCAATTTCAACTAATTTCTACTTCAATTCGAGAATGGGATTCAATTTAGTTTTTGTATTTTAAAACTAGGAAATTGAAAGAGTTTCGATTTTTGTAAAGCAGTTGGAAAAAGTTGAAGGGTATAGAATCTGATTTTCTCCATCAGCTTGATTGAGAACTGTCCATTAATATCGATTCAAGAGTTTACGAGCTTGCATGTGAACAAAATATCATAGACGCATAGTTCAAGTGATCTTACTAGGATGAGCTGTATCTAAGTATGCTTCGTTTAATAACACGCCTTGACTTATCCGTTATAACGTATAACCTACCAATCAACTTTGCAAATAATAACAAACATGTGTACTTGTTTGACATTTAGAACTTCATGTTCTTAGGATTGAAAGTAGATGTGGCAATTTGTGTCCAGTAATATGGGGGTTTCATCTAAATCCATCCATTTATAATTAGCTCAAACCCACCCATATTTAAATATGAGTTGTAATTGGGCCAACTTAATAAACCCACTTATTTTATGGGTTTAAATGGGTTGGAACTAAAAGATCCACTCGCCGTTATTTTTAATTTGCTCCCACTCAACTCAACTGATTTCCACAACTAAACTCTCATTATTTTTAATCACTACTCTCTCTCTCTCTCTCTCTCTCTCTCTCTCTCTCTCTCTCATCTTGGACTGTGTTTGTTGGAGAGATTAAAATTCTACGAATTGGGGGATGGTGCTGTGCGTAGCACCGTGCTGCGCACTTTCGAACCGTCGGATCATGCATGCATCAGACAGCTCGAATCTCATATCGGCAATGAACGACTCTCAATCGTTAGTTGCCGATATGAGATCCGAGCAGTCTGATGCACAATCTGGCGGCTCGGAGGTGCACAGCACCCAAAGTCCAAATTCTACACGATGAGAAGGGAGAGAGGGTTTTACTCTGGACCGTCCAACACACTTTTGGAGTGACTTATTTTTGTTTTTATTCTTTTTTTTTTTTTTTGCATTTGTTAGATTTGCCTCAAACTTTTAGGACTTATAATCGAAAAAGTATAATTTTTTTCATCAAAACTCATAGTTTTCTTAAAAAAAAGTAAAAAGCTGTCTTTTTTTATTTGTTTTTGTCCTTTTTTTAAAAAAAAATATAAGTTTCAAACAAAAAATTTTACTTTTTCAATTCCTCTCGCCGAGACGAATCAATAAGTCACAAAAGTTTTACGCAAAATTAAACTCACAAATGAGATTTTTTTTAATAGAGAAAAAAAGTCACTCCTTACTATTTAATCCAAACCACCCTAAACTGTTTTGAAAATCAAAACCGACTTTTTTCCCGACTCAACACATGAAATAATATGGGGACGCCAGCCAAATGCCATATAAAAGGAAGTAGTCGGGTCGAGTCGGGTCGGGTTTGGGTATGAATTGACCCATATTTGACCCAACCATTTTAACCTGTCTACTTTTGACCCGTATTCAACCCGTCCATATTCAATCCATGACCCGTTTTAACCCACCTAAATTCACCCATTTGGCACCTCTAATTGAAAGGCATCCTCTTTGAATTTCCTCCTTGTTCTTCTTTTGCCTTAATGTTTTATTTTATAGCCTTGTTTCCTAATTAATCTTTTACAAGGGGGTGGACACGGTGGTTGTGGTCGTGGTGAGAGAGAGAGAGAGACTTTTTAACTTGATTGTGATGCTTCGGGATTGGGAATTGGTGGAGTCCTAAGCCAAGGCGCTTATATATAGATTTTTTTTTTGGGTAACCGAGGTGTTCGGACCAACTTATGTGTACCTTGGGGGAGACTAACACAGCAATCCACTGCCATGGCCCCCCGCTTAAATCATGGTTTGCTTCCGGGGGGAATCGAACTCTACCATATTGCAGCCTTGCAGGCACAGATTCGCCCTCACCATTGAGGCAACCCATGGGTGGGTATCTTTTTCTTCTATTAACACCAAACAAGATTTCGTCTATGCAAACAAAAAAAAAATACAGCTTTTATTGATCAAGGTATATAGAGAAGAAAAAAAGCTTTTTTTCTTTCCAATATATTATAGTAAGTATCACATAGGAAGTACTCCCGATTCTCTTCAGCCTTTGACAACCACAACTGATAAAGCAATTTAGACCCCCTCCGGAGATGGGAAAATTTCAGCTAGAAGCCTAAAACAGCTTGGAAAGCCCTTTAGAAATAAGAAGAAATAAATCACGAGTTCACGTTAATCGTGTTCAAAAAAAAAAAAATGTCCCCTAGTCCGCATTCGTTTTGCGTCTCTTATATGCAATGTAGGCCCTGGAAGATAGAAGAATATAACGCGGAGAATGGTAGATTCTAAGAGCAAAAGCAAGTACACCTGTTCGTGTGAAATTTATTTGCCAGAATGACTATTGTTATTGTCGTACTCATAATATCAAAAGGTCCAAAAATAGTAATGGTGCGGCAGCCGTTTGGTGCCATTTTTGCTCAATTGCAAATTCATACCTTTGAATTGAATTGTCTTGATCATTGTTTTGATGCAATTTAGTTTGATTGGATATCGGAAGTTTGACAAAGCCAATGTGTGTTTTTTTTTTTTCTTTATTTGCAGCAGAGCGATATCCCGGGAGCAGATTGCCCACTGGCAAGGGCCATTTCAAGGCACATCACGAGGCAGCGAGACCCACCCGGGAAGGCAACCCGATAGCATGTATTTTTTAAAGCGAGGGGAAGGGATCTCTTTTCTGCAATTGAAAAGAAATGGGGCAGATTTGATTTGGCACAACCTAACACCAAAACACCAGCAAGACCCTAGATCCAGCAGCCTCAGAACCGAAATCAAACTTAAGGTCCAAACAGCATTAACAGCGGATCTTGATCATGACCGGTACACAAGAACCATAATCATTTTTAACAAAAACTATGAAAAACCATTGCATTTGAATGGCAGAAGCAGAAAAACCAGGAAATGGCACTCAGCTATATCAATAGCAACAGTCTAGGTTTGCAGAAAATCACCACCCAAACTACTTACATAGCACTCGTCTCCCCCCTAAATAGCAGCTTCTTCAACACCAGCAATAGACATTGCTAGCACCCCATACACGAACACAACAAAGCTGCTAGCCCACATACCATCACACCCATGCACAGCTTTGCACATACACCCACACCCACACAGCCAACCCAACAAAAACAAAAACACAACTTTGACAAAGCTAAAGTTGGTACCAAAGATGAGTTTTTCATTTTTTGGTAGCAAAAGATGACGGCGGATGGACTTAAAATTTGCCCACAAATTTGCCAAACTATGATTTCAGCAGCCTGAATGGCTCATGAATTGACTAGCTCTCACATAACATTGCGGAATCAATCTGCAGAAATCGTAATAGCAACATTTGTTTCTCTAGTCATTTTTGGGCCACAGTATGGAAGGGGGAAGGAATGACTTTTGCTTTATTTGGTTTTAACTTTGGTTTTCTACTTTCATTTGCCCATTCAATTTTGTCTTGATTCTAGATGATTACCAAGGCAAGGGCAAATAGACCCTAGGAAACTGCATTTAATTTTCCCATTTTATTATAGAAGTACAGCACTATCAACAATATTGACAGTTGATTTCATGTGCATTAGTTTGCTAAATACATAAACCTATACAAAAACAAAAAGGAATACCCATATACATCTGACATTGCAGATCAAAAAAATATATATACATCTGACAAACAAACAAAAACATACATACCCGTGGAACTGCCAGCCTCCATCTTTATGTATTTGCCATTTTACTATCTAGCTACCAAAACCGATCCTTGTTGACACTTAAATAGCCAGCCATAACTTTTCCTCCCGTGTTCCTCATTCTGTCTATAAGAAAGCACCAACTGGAACCCAAGGCTCCGACGAAGAAATCTGATTCCGCAGCCATCAAGAAATTAACGAGAGGGTAATTCGTGCTGGTTTCCCTCCCCAGGCTGGCTTCGTAAGTAGCCATTGACATGTTTCCCACCTGGCGTGTCACATTTCTAAGTAGAAATTCCAGTGGGGGTATGATCTTGATCTATCAATTACTTCCTAAAGAAAAGTAGTCCTATGAGAATTTGATCACAACAGCCAAACAAAAGTTATCAAAAAGAGTAAACACTATGATCAAACAACTCCAATGGAACTCAATGGGTTTGTGTTCAACTTCTGCTGAAAACGACCGGACTTATCCAATGTTTGCGGCCTATGAAGCACCTACATTCCTAGAGATCACTGTAACCATGTCAGACACTCCAGGGACACATAACGGTGTGTCCATTACATTTTTAATATTTGTTAACGGTGGGACACTCCGAGGACCCACATGGGGACACAGCATGGTGATATGTACAGATTTTAAAAGCTTTTTGACAGCAAAATATTTGTAATTTCAATAGTATTTAGCCAACAAAAATGAAATATAAAACGCAAGTATATGTGCATAAGCATACACCATCACTCAATAATGGATTCCGATTCAATAGGAGTCCAAACCTAAATATGTAGTGGTTACAATGTAGGTTTGCATAACTGAAAGAACCGTTTAAAAAAATATTGAGGTATCTCCTACCGTGTCTTGTCTGTGTCCCCATTTCTTTAGAATAGTCATGTCGCCTATCGGTCTCTATTTCCCCAGCCGTTTCTGTTTCCATGCAACATAGTCTGTGACACTGTGGCTTTTAGTCTGTTTGCATATATCTGGAGTTTATCCAGTAGGGGGTCTGGGTCAAAAGAAACCCTGACTAGAGTTCCTCGTCACAAAAAAACTTAAAAAGGTAACTTGAATGCAACTCTGATAGCCTCTCTGTATATCAGTGGCAGCGTATTTCAAATCAAAGAAAAAGAGCAATATAGTTTAGAAGTAGACAATTCCTTAAATAACAAATAAATGAAAGGAAAAAAGGCTCAGCAGGCAAGGGTTTTGCTAGGTTTCTTTGTATTAGTAATTGATGGAAATGGGCAACCATAAGAATCATAAATATTGTCCCGGTTTGGAATGTAAAGAGATGGATGAGACTGCTATATCGATAGACCAATGAAAGACTTTCTCAAGATTCTTATTAATTCACAGGTTGATTGAATTTGAATAGACACTTGTGTTGTTGAATAAGGGCACACACCTTAATTGGATTCGGGTTGGATTGTACCCTTGCTATAGCATATTTATATTGTATTTGGTAACTATTTGCAAAGGAAAAAAATCGTGATATTTTGTTTTTTATGTAAGAATGAGAACCAGATCTACTACTTCAGCTAGGGTCTTTCTGTCAAGAAGATAAAAGGATATAAAGCACAAGAAAACTGTAAATAACCTGCATCTCTGTGGATAGCCAGATGCTGACAAGGTACGGGAAGTGCTTTCTTATGCGTTCAGCACGTTTCATGAATTCTTCAAATTCAAATATCTTCATTTCACATGCCTTATCGCCCATCCTCACATGTTTGCTTAGCAATGGCCTAGGCATCCACGGTTTGTGATTGGACCATACAAATTGCTCCATTTCAAATTGCGGTTCTTCTCTAACTCCCTGAAGAGGATTTTCTCAAAAGGCATTACTCATTAGTTTACAAAAATAACTGACATAGATCTTCTTTCAACGATATCAAAAGTACGGATCGTTTCAGAAACACTTTCCGTAAGTTACACCGTTTGCTCTCGTTTGAAATTAATATCTGAACTTCGAACTTATCCAGAAACTTCAATTTGAAGCTTGAGTTTGAGAAACAGGTTTAAGAAGTGCCAAAAAAAGACTTGGCCTTTGAACTTGAAAGAAAGGTTCCAAGGACAAGGATTACAAATAAGCTTCAACAGAAAGCCTTCTCTTGTGGAATTGGTAATACGCGAGTCTTTTAGTTACTTAGTTGCTCTATAGCTATATAGCCTTGTTTTTGCAAGCTATCCATTTCAGTACTGGATTCCAAAGACATTGATATCTCTCGCAAGCTATTAACATTTCCAAACTATTTAATGAATATTAAATGCAACTATCGATGAACGGTTTTAATCCAAAAGATGTATTTATTCACGTTGAATTTGTAGACATGAAAAGGTATGTCTATTTGGTTTAAAATAATAGACATGATCAAATGAAAAGGTGCCTATTGGGGTGAAATGAATGGACATGGCAATTATAAATGGATATGATTATTGTCTTTAAGGTGTAATCTTTAGCCAACGGTCAGGATCCATGCTTGTATAAATGCAAGGGGTTCTACGTACCGATTCGGTAAGTTGACTAGAACAATTCTAATTTTTCTCTCTCTAGATTATCTCCTAAGTCTATTCTTGTTGGGTTAGCAAAATCTGAATGTATTGGGACTCTCTTCATTGGTGCATGACGCAATAAGACAATAGTCTTTAAGATTGAGCTTCACTATATCTTGGAGATGGCTTCGCGGTAACCTGGTGCACACCTGATTGATCACTCAAATTGGTGGGGGCGAATATCGTTTTAAGAATATAGATACATATATTATATATAGTTATCTTATTTTGTGATTCTTTTTTATTCGGAATGAACTTAATTAGTCAACTACTTGTTGATTTGGTTTTTTTTTTATCGGGAAAAAATATTTTATTAATCTTTTAAAAGACTTATAAAGATTAAACCAATTGACGAATTTGGTAGAGTCAACCTTGATTTTAGAAAAATGGAACAAATTTTTTTAAAGAGACGTCTTATAAAAGGAAATGAGTTGGACTTTTTAAATGGTGCAAATACTTCGTTCAAGTTTTTAAAAATAATAACTGATACCAAAGGAAAGACACAATTTGACAAGAAATTATTTATAATTTTGAATAAAAATGTAAAATGTGTACAAATAATTAAGAGCTGTTTCAGAACAGTTGAAATTCCAAATTTTGTAATTTTGAGCCACATAAATATTAGAAAAGAGAAAAGGTTAATTTGAACAAAAAATTAAATCCATTAGAAAAAGTAAAATCATTTCCAGAGATTTATCAAAATAGTTAAATGTAACTTATTTTTTGAATAACTCGTCATTTGAAGAAATAAATTTTATGCATTAGAAGAATGAACGGAATAGCAAAAAAGTCATACCGTTGCCACCAAGGTTGTCAATACAGCACCGTACCGGCCGGTACATACCGTTGTTTCATAAAATAGAAACCTCACTGTTCTAGCTAGTTTCGTTCCGATTCCAATACCGCTCGGGTAACGGCCATATCGGAAAATACCGATCCTGAATGAAGGCAACACACAGTTTTTGTTTGGATTTTGCTATGTTACAGACATATTTCCATGGCTCGTGATCATAGGGTATTGTGGCCCGAGATATGATTTCAATTGAAAAATAGATTGCGGAGTTAAATTTACTAGCTTTAGAAGAAGAGTTGATAACACTTGAGAGATTTCGATCTTAGAGATCTGAGAGCTATTCTTAACTCTCCGGACTTGACCACTAAACCAACCGCAACCATGTTTGCGAATCAATTAAGAAACGATCCCAAACTAAAAATCTGAATTATATATATAACCAACAGATTGGAGATCAAACAATATCCAGAAAACAAAAAGTTTACTCTTGGTTCGTAAGGACTAGTACCGGGCCACTGCCCCCTTTTGATTTAGCAATAAAACCTCTCCTTTCCGAGTTTAACAAAATATGTGTGAAAGCCCACAACGACCCATGCATGATCGGTGCATCTCCTATTGCGGTAATGAGTAGAAGCAAAATAAAGTAAGCAGAGCAAGAACCAAAACAGAGTACTACATCAAAAAAACCATTGGAGAGAGAGAGAGAGAGAGAGAGAGAGAGTAATGCATACCCATTGCAGACTTCGGTGGCCATTGGGAGAGTGTCTTCTGTGTTTCTTTTGTTCATCCTTCCCTGGAAGTTATGTTTTTGTGAGTATAACGTTGACCTTTGAACTTGTCCCAATTTACAGTTTAAACATTGTAACCTTCTTGTTTTAATAACAAATTTCTTTATTTTCTGGTCAAAAAAAAATATAGTAGAGGACACTCCTGATCAGGTCTTTTACTCTAAGCCGTTGGATTGTGTTTTTAACGGTCCGAATCTGCGGATATAAGCTTAGGTTCAGACTTTTACTCTAAGCTGTTGGATTGTGTTTTTAATAGTCCAGATCTGCGGAATATTTATGACCAGTCACAATTAACTTTTTTCCGAAAAAGTTTGATTAAAATTTGGACCATTAAAAATACGATCCAACGGCTGAGTGGTGGTCCGGACATAAGCTCTGGTCAGGATGCCCTGATAGAAACCGGACTGCAGTAGAGGATGTGTATTTATAGGTCCAACTCAACTATGACTACCAAAGGGTTGCATACCGATTGTGTAACAACTCTTTGTGTAGCACGGATTATCACTAGTTCATAAAATAATAAGACAACGCTAGCACTTCTCATGATTTATGGAATTGGTCAAATCCGATACCTAGAGTGACTCCATTTGAATTCAGATATTCTCTGTACTAGTTGTGTGCTTAAGATTATATTCCTTAATCATCTCAAACTACTACTACTTGTCCCAGTTCTCTTCTAACTCGATAAAAAAAACTAGTTATATTTTTAAATTGGTAATGAATTTTATATTTAATATGGATCTTGTTTGATAAATCTCGATTTGTTCTATAATACAATGTTTTCAAAATCACCTAAAACATTATAAATTGCAAGATATAATCAATTAAAAAGTAGCACGAACTTCCAAGAGTGACAATTAAATTGGGACGGAAGTAGTATAAACGATAGCAAGTCCTGGCCGGCCAAGAAGCTTTTGGCCCAATGACATTAGACGTGCAACTAGCTAGGTGCTAGGAGTATAGATGTCAAGAGTCCAACCCCTCTTTGGCTCTTCCAACATGTTAATCTAATTATTCTAACAGTGCTAACTTTTGCCAATAAAAAACGATAGCATGTCCTTAGCGGGTATTAATTATCAAAATACGTCGTGGACTGTCATTTTCCCAAAATTTTAAATTCTTCCATGATCACCCTGCTCATTCTCACCTTGCCAAACCCCATCGCCGTCAATTCTCCACGGAGCACTGTCGAGCACAATGAATTGTTATGCTGGCCATTGATTATATACAGGAGTAGTACTATTAAAGAAGGTGTTTTTTTTTTTTTAGAAGCATCCGGAATTTGCCACGCGTCACCTACTTATAACTGCTATGCTATGCGCAGGAAAAATCCAATTATCCAAATGCACCCTGTCGGTGTACATCACACAAATTTTTGCTTGATGCATGTACATTAAACAATTAAGCTTTTTGTACTTCAAATTCGGGAAAGGAAAAAAAGATTCAGAAAATGTGATGAGATTATGTCACATGTATCACATTGAAATTTAACTAACAATCCAATGAATTCTCGAGACTAGTCATATCCACGTTCCTTCTCACAAAAAATCATTATGCAATAATTGTTCAAAGACTCATAAAAACTTTATTTCGTATAATTTCCATTCTCACAATCTTCCATGCGACACTGGTTTAGTACAAAAAAGGACTTTTACGCCACTAAAGTAAAAGAAAATTGATTTTCACACTTCTCTTTTATCCAAATGCACTCGTCTTCTTTGTTTCTTTTTTTTGTGATCATGTGAAATTACATTATTCTCCTTTTCATGTCTAAAAGAAAAATGTATAAAGGGTAATTTTGTAATTATACATGAATGAAGACAAAAAAGGAGTGCACTTGGATAAAAGGAGAGTGTGAAAATCAATTCCCAACTAAAAATCGGCATATGTGGGATGGAAGTCTATCCGTAGATGAAGATATAATTAGGACGAAACACCGGACACATTTGTCGAATAAATCAACAGAGACTCACTCACCTATCAAATATACCATATAAATAAATACCTACAATCGAGATAATCTTTTTCTTCTTCTTCTTCTCTCTCTCTCTCTCTCTCTCTCTCTCTCTCTCTCTTTATAAAGGGTAATTTTGTAATTCTTTTTTTTCTCTTTTTTTTGTAATAAAAGCATCGGATGTCTCGAGATTGGAGTATGTGATCGAATGAATAAAAATAGTTTGAACTAAATAATCTATTAGTAGGATGCTTCCACCGTTATCAGGCATTGTTTGACTCTGTATTTTTTTATTCTCTTTCGAAAATATATATTTTTCGATATTCCTTGCATCAAGAGTATACATATTACTCCAAACCCAAAGTAGTAATTAATACTCCATAAATTTATGGCAACAAAGGTCACAGCGTATGTAGTTATTTTAAATTCAAATGTTTCTCACAATGCAGATGTGGACTCGAATAAACTGATTTGTGCCTGCCAAAGAATGCAGACGTTCATTTGGGGTTTTGAAAGTAATAAGTAAGGAGAGATAGATAGAAAAGATTTATTGAACTCTATGCCCAAGAAATTTGAATCCTCTAAACGAAATGGTCATTATGACCTTAAAATAAAGGAAACAAAAAGAAGGCAAATAATATTAATATGATATGGTCTATTAACTTGGGTGAAGATCGGAAAAAAGAACTACGAAATCACTACCGTTGGTGCAAATAAAGTTATAATCGTGGCAACACCAAATTATCAGAATATATATTAATTTGGGATATATATATCATTTGGCATGGCGAAACAGTGCCAAAACGACGCCAAAACGACGATCATAATGGTGCCAAAACGACGTCGTCACATGGGTTTGAGGGGGTCTCTTCTCTTTGGTTGTTAAGTATCATTTGGCATGGCGAAACAGATTGATGATCTATTGATTTTTTTGTGGGTCCATTTCGGATCTCACAAAAGGGATTCTAATCGCTTATTATTCGAACATTTTTATAATAATGAGATGTTCAAATCATCCTTGTGATATCCAAAATAGGCCCTCACAAAATTAATGAACTAGTAATCTATTTCGCTCTGCCAAACGGTAGCAAATCAAAGGAGGAGGGGCCCTAAACCCATTAAACGGCGCCGTTTTATAGGTCGGCAAAGGGTGTCGTTCCATAGGGACGGCAGAGTCTCCCAATCCATCAAAGGGACGGCAGAGTACCCGAATCCATTAATATATGTAGTAGTTTATTAACTGAATATCCTTTATTATAGTCAAATAATCCGGAAAAACCGCAGGCAAGATCTACAGAGGCGCCGGCAAGTGAGGGGAGTGTGGATCGGACGCCATGGGAAAAATATTTTTTTTTGGTAAAAAAAAAAAAAAAAGAATTTGCTCTAATCATAGCCTACAATTTATTTATTTATTAGTTTAGTTGACCCCATAAAAATATTACACGGTGAACCCATTACCGAAACAGGGAGAAGTTAGAACTGGCCCCTTCTTTGTCTCTCTTCTCTCTTTGACCATTTTTATCACCGAAGATTGCAATATTAATAATAATAACCACCGGATATTCGGACCAGTTTCTTCCGCGTGCACCTCAACTAATTTTGGTGTCCTGAAATAACGACCGGGCAAATCCTCCAACAACTCCAAAGTTTTAATGTTTGGCCTCCGTGCAATTTAAACATGTAACTTTATGGAGGACAATCACTTGAAGTATTGTTTTTCTCATTTCTATTTGGCCAAACTAAGGAATTGGCTAAAAGAAATTATGCTCCGTCATATGTTTGATTACTACCGATCATGTAACAATCTCAAAACATTAAAAATATTTTGGTGAATGAAATTGGAAAACGTGTTCTACGAATGGAAAAGTACATTGAATTTACAATTTTCGACCACATATCAAAAGAGTAATTTTGAAAAGCCATAAATTTCGAGGATTGACGATGGCATTGCCTTAAATTCACAATTTAAGGCAATTTAAAAGTATTTTAGCATTTACTTTATACCAAACCAAAGGGTAATTTAAAATTTTTGTTGACACGAATGATTAACTTAAAAAAAATAAACCGTGAATTCAACAAAAATACAAAAAAAAAAATTTACTGAAACGAAAAAGAACAAAAAGGTAGCTCGAACTCACGTTACTCACCCTCACATGAGAAGTTCATTTTTTGGATGGGTCGGTCATTAGCCCATTCCTCTAGACGTCAAAGTTTGGTGAGGTTCGGACCAAGTAATCAGGCCTGAATTTAAAGTTGGTCCAAGAAGCCCAAACACGGGTCAACCCATTTGGTTATGTATTCTTTTCCGGGAAATTCCTGGCCGATCTTATTTTTTTGTATGGGTTTCATGTAAACCCCCTTTTGTAAGTGCTATCCCATCTAGGCCCTTTTTAAATATGCTTTTACCATTTTGCCCTTTTCACTTTTCAGCAGCCACAGAATTCACACCCCAAGAATTCACATCCCTTTAAAGAATTCACACCCCCTAAGAATTCATACCCCTAAGAATTCACATCTCCAAGAATTCACACCCTCGAGAATTCACACCTCTCAGAAAAATTCACACCCTCAAAAATTCACACACCTTTGCAAAAATTCACAACCCGAGAATTCACACCCCTTTGCAGAATTTACACTCCCGGAAATTCACACACATTCGCGTTATTCACACTCCCAGAATTCACTTCTTTGAAAAAAGACACAATTCACATCTAAATAAAGAATTCACATATTCGGAAAAGACATGATTCACACCTTAAAAAAAGACAAAATTCACACCTCTAAATGCAGAACACACAATTCACATCCCTATATGCAGAATTCACACCCCAAAATTTTACGGTCTTTTTCAGAATTCACACCCATGCTATGTCAACATATATGCACACAGAGCTATTCTGAAAAGATTTTAAAAAAACAAAAGAAACAAAACCAAACAGAACTAATGCCAAACTACTCTAAAGAAAACTCGTGAAGCATTAAAACTAATGCCAAACTATCTCTGATTCTAATTACTAATGCCAAAGTACCAGGTAGCCATTAAAACGATCATCATCACCGTCATTGTCTGCGACAATGGAAGCAATGACTGCAGCGGAGGCTTGCTAGACAAAATCCAGCCACCTGTTTGGACCATTTATTCACCGCCCGTCGATAATCGACTGAAAGGTGGCAATTATAGAAATGCAACCTATTTTATTATTATTTTTGGTATTTGTATTTTAATAACATGTGCAGGACACTTGGCGTATCTCTATTTACTTGAAAGTTGAAAGGACACATGACATTGTCTTACACACTTGACGGTTGAAAAGAACACTTGGCATACTCCTACACACTTTGATGTTAGTGGGAAGTTATTTGGACAAGTGGAAGAAATGAGAATGAGGAGTATTGAAGAAGTTTGGAAGTTATTTCCTGCACATCTTTGTTTTTCTATAAATAGCCTTTTTAGGCCTTATTGTAAAGACACACAAACAACGCCAATCAGGCCTTTATCTTTTCTTTTCTAGGAGTAGAGTTAACTTGTAATTGCTCACTCAATCAACATGATTGATTGTTCTTCTACTTTGAGGGTTAATAAAGTCCATTTTGTTAATCTTCTTCCCCACTTCATCCACTTCATTGTTTGTTTCCAAAGAAGTCCTGAAATACGGCAAGGAACCAAACTCCACTTTTCACACCCACATTCCAGCAAGCTTACGATACAATTTCCCGTCGATTGGAAAGAAAACAAGAATTTTGGTAACAATTTTGGCGCTAGAAGGAGGGCTCATTACTAATTTGGAAGTGAGCAATGGCACCAAATGGCTCAGAGATTGAATCGTCTGACTTGATCCAACGATTTGCGAGGGTTTTAAATGACCCAGAAAGTGAAATAGCCAAAACTTTGATGGCTATGTTTAAGGTAGCAATGGCACGAACTCAGCCAATTGTGGAAGTACCAGTTAACGTAAATGTTAACCCTGGGCAATACAATGGATATGCAAATTGTGTTATTGAAACACCTTCTTCACAGGTGTATAATAATCCTATTTTTGAACCTAGGCCTAGCCCAACAAGGCCAACGGATTTTTATCAACCAATTCCAAATACTAGTGGAAGTAATGGAGTTGGAAGTCAATGTGGTAATGACCAAAATGAAACTATTCCCATTGGTTTCAAAGTACCGCCTAGATTTGGTACTAGTCAAAGCCAATATGTGCCTCCTATGGCACACTACACGTCAACCACAAAGGTCCCTGAATTATTTGTTCAATTGTTGATCAACGGCATTCGTAAGAGGTATGGATTTTTTAGAAGCCATCTGTATTGGTATATGTATTGGTTTTGGTTGAAATATGCCCAATTTTGGTTAAGAGGTGTAGATAATGTTCATTGCTTTTCTACAATTTTGGGCAAATATAAGTGGCCAAATTGGCCACAGTTATGTGAAAACGAAAGCCTTGCGCGTAAGGCTTGAACATTTTGCGGAAATGGAAAGTTTAGATTCACTCAATAGAAAGTGAAATGGCCAATTAAATAATGGCTAACCGACCAAAATTAGAGGGTTCATAAGATATGGAAGAATTCTAGCCTGTGTTCAACGAGTGCCATCCGATACGAAGATTAACCATTATTTAGTGGGATAATCTGTGGGTTTTGGCATCAATTAATTACATAGAAGACCAATCCTTCATGCCATTTTTCATGGGTGTTGAAGATTATTCACGGTCTTCAAGTGTTTAACTATGAAAGTGGCTATTATTCATCATAGGCTACGAAAAATTTTGAAATGCCTTACTGACATTTTTATTTTTATTTTTCCCTTTTCATCGTATTTTGAAAAAAGAAGTTTTTGCCAATTATGAAATGAGAAGTAGCCCTCCTTTTGATATTGAATTTGCATGGGGGCAAACTCATCTTTAGAAAGCCAAATTATGCAAAGAAAGTGACTTTGGCGTTGAGACTCGAAAGGAGTTGAGTCAAGAAAATAATTCGATCAGAAAGCCTTGCAAAGCGCGCTTTTGACATGTTATTAGTTTGAAGAAAGCTATTCATTGGCAATCTTGGAGAGCAATCAGTTACTGGGGTTGAGCAATCTTCGGCCACTGTCCATTTCATTCTAATTGAAGTTTTAATCTGAAAGATTGACCATGAAGGGAAACAATCTCTGAGATTTTATCATGCACGGAAAGTGGTAACACCACAGGTACATGTGGGAGGCTGTGATACATGTGGAAGACTGGAAGTCTCTCATCAAGGCTTTAAAATGCTTAATAGTCCTCCGTCGATTTGAACAGTCCTCCGTCGATAAGTCGCAAGGCATACAACCAACACTCTTGAAGCACGGTTCTTATATTATTGACCATTGATTAAAAACTTTAATCATGTTTATGGTCCAAGAGAACCCTTTGAAAAAAAATATATGTGAAAAGTGTTTAAAAATTCATTTTTAGAAGAGCCAACTATAAAACTTAAATGGCTCGAAAGTTTGAAATTCAAAGCGAGTCGAATTAGACCATCGTTGGTCACATAGAAAATGATCCTTCTACTCCATCTATAAGGGTTTAGAATGGTGAAAACTTGCCCATGGAGTAGAAGTTCAAGCCAATCATGGCTGCAAATCATGAACAACCATATGTTCAATACGAATTTATGTTGGACGTTGTCCGGATGTTAAGAGGGATGAATTTTTGAAAGCCTTTCATTTTGGTTTTGGCTGAAACACGTGTGGATTTTTGGCTGTCAACATTTCTATCGACAGACCACGTTTCCAATTTCCTTTCAGTAGGAATCACAGTTAAAAGGAAAACTAATCGACGGAGGCATGCCACCATTCGGCGGTTGTTTTTAAGCCTTGAAATCCCACCATGTTATTCTCGATAAACGGCTATTAAGCCTTCAAGGCTTTGTTATGTCAGTCGAAAAAATGAAAGGGTTGGTGTAAAAGTTATCTAAAACTCTTCGAGAGTTGGGGGCAAATGTTTACACCGTAAAGAGTTATCACCCGTTGATATCGACAGAGGGGTGATTTAAAACTAGTTCATTATTCACTTGGGTTACATTAGCACTTCACCCAAATGAATAAGGGGGGCATTGTTTGGACCATATATTCACCGCCCGTCGATAATCGACTGAAAGGTGGCGATTATGGAAATGCAACCTATTTTATTATTATTTTTGGTATTTGTATTTTAATAACATGTGCAGGACACTTGGCGTATCTCTATTTACTTGGAAGTTGAAAGGACACATGGCATTGTCTTACACACTTGGCGGTTGAAAAGAACACTTGGCATACTCCTACACACTTTGATGTTAGTGGGAAGTTATTTGGACAAGTGGAAGCAAAGGAGAATGAGGAGTACGTATTGAAGAAGATTGGAAGTTATTTCCTGCACATCTTTGTTTTTCTATAAATAGCCTTTTTTGGCTTTATTGTAAAGACACACAAACAACGCCAATCAGGCCTTTATCTTTTCTTTTCTAGGAGTAGAGTTAACTTGTAATTGCTCACTCAATCATCTCGATTGATTGTTCTTCTACTTTGAGGGTTAATAAAGTCCATTTTGTTAATCTTCTTCCACACTTCATCCACTTCATTGTTTGTTTCCGAAGAAGTCCTGAAATACGGTAAGGAACCAAACTCCACTTTTCACACCCACATTCTAGCAAGCTTACGATACAATTTCCCGTCGATTCTCCGTCGATTGGAAAGAAAACAAGAATTTTGGTAACACCACCGCGTCCAGAAGACACCGGCATCGAAGACTACGCACTCCCACCCGACTCGATCAAGGAAGCGTTCCTCAAGGCCGCCGCCACCGTCGTCTCACGCGCTACCTTGATTTTCGAAAAAGGAGGAGCGTTGCGTGGAGGATCCGTGGGGTAAAAGACGGGGGACGGTTTGGTGGGGGTGAGCAAGGGTGTGGATCCTCCGCCGGCCGGGGCTTGTGTGGCCGAGAAAGGCGACGGGGTGGGGGAGGCGATGCGGGATGGGGTGGCGGTGGGGCTAACGGAGGCGGAGGAGAGAGTGGATAGGAGGGGATCCAGTGGAGGGAGAGGAGACTTGTGTGTGGACCGAACGGTTTGAAGATTGTGGATGATTAGGAGAAGAGTGATGGTGAAGATGAGAGAGAGAGAGAGAGAGAGAGAGAGAGGGGGGGTATTTTGGGTACCTCACTCAAAACAGGGCTTATGTGGGTAGACTTGGAGAAGGGGTGGACCTATGCGGGTAAGTAGAGACAAAATAGGGCCGACTTGAAAGAACCACTTCTCTTGATAGTTGAAGCGATGATATTTGGGCCATCAAAACGGAATGCACGTATAAGGGTGGGTGACTGTTCCCCATGTATACTTTTCGTATCAATGAAAGTACCATCTAAAGGTTGATAAAAATAAAAATAAAAACGGCATGCACACATAGGGGGTTGGCCGACAACATGACAAACAAAACATGAAACAAACAAATTCAACTATTTAAAGCTGAGTATTGTCTAGCTACAATCACCAATGTAGAAGATGATGTTAGTAGGAAATAAAGACGAAAGTTGTGATCAGTGCGTGCAGGAGGTCTTCTCTTGTAGGTTATGGAGGTGGCGGTAGCTAATCGATGGTGGCTAAAGTGGAGTTTGTGGAGGTGGCAATTCTATAGTAGCCCTCAGTCTATGGTGGCATTTTGGGGCTAGCAGTGGCTAGGGTTTGTAGAGTAAGGTTTGGTTTTCTTAAGTTTTTTGGGCTTGGGCTTGGGCTTGGCCGACTTGATGTTTGGGCTTGGCCCATTAAGTGTACATCTAGGATTCGATCAGGCTTGGCCTATTTGGTGTTTGGGTTTAGACCCTACGGTGTTTCATTCAATATTCTATAGGATATTGATGTACCATATCGAGTTCAATAAAATTTAGGGAGCTTTGGCAAGAAGGACATACTATAGGGGTTATTGATGTAATTAGGACATCAAAAATTTTCAACGAGCCTCTAGGACATTTTTCCCCCGCCTTCCAAAACTATCGCCCTTTGAAACTAAAAAACATGAAGGGGCGCAATCCTAAAGCAGTTTCGTCAAGCCCCTCGTGAAAACGACGACTATGGTCACCGGTGACAATAGAAGCTCCAGCTTTGATTGTCCAAGTTCGGCGAGGCTCCAACAAGCACAATCGGAGCACAATCGGGAGACGACAAATACAAGACATGCTCTGATCGTGCGATTGGTTGAGAGCGTGAATAACTTGCAGTGCGTCCCGTTCTACTATGATCCGAGACTAGTTCCATTTCACGGCTGTTTCTAGAGCACAATGAAAGCCCAAAGCTTCAATAATCCCAGGAGAGAAGGAGCCTTTGGAAGAAAGACTCCAGAGCTCTAAAACAGTGGGTTAGACCTGTGGATACAAGACTTTGCTCCGATTTAATTGCGCCCATATTAGTGGAGGGTGGAATTGGTTCCTCGTGATTTTGTTACCGCCTAAACTGGCTCGAACATCTTGCATAATTCGTATAAAAAGAAAAAGAAAAGTCATTTGGACCCTGGATTGGAAGTATGATATAACCATTCAATTCAAGCTAAAGTCATTATTAAAAACATGTACACTTCTACGATGCATGAACACTTCTAAAAAGTTGTCTTGTTGTGCCGGACACCAATGTGATACGCATTAGACAATCCCCAGCCCGTTCCATGAAGTGCGTGGTTGGGGATGAATGGAATGATTAAAGGAACTACTTTTTTCTTCAATGATCTTGGTTTATTGTAGATAATAATTGCATGACATAATGGTGTTTAAGTTATCAAAATAACTGCTGTGTGACTGTGTCTTTGAGGAAAATGCTGTCTTGTTCGATCTTATACAGAATTGATCAACTAGCTTTAGGCAATGTTTGGAGTCTCTTGTTTTCCAATGAGTGACGCCACATGCCATCCATTCAACCAGGGGCGGATCCACCTTGGGGCACGTGGGGTCATGTGCCCCCACGCCCTTTTAAAAAAAAAATCCAGATTTTGTGTGTGTGTATATATATATATAAATATGTCCTACATGTGGAAGATGTTAGTATGTTGTGCAGTGGTAAGTGGCACTCTTTGGGGAAAGAAAGGACTTGGGTTTGAGACCTCACTCCTCTATGTTTTTTTTGTGTTTTTTCAAAATACACTTGAACTCTTTCACAACCAATGTTTCTCCCACTCTCCAACGTCTCCAATCATTTGTGTAGTAGTCAATATGAACCCGCATATTGTATTTGTACATTTTGGTCCCCAAAACTTGTACTTGTAGAGTTAATAATAGAAAAATAGATGAGAACATGTGATAATTTAGTTTTAACTCATATAGTCGAGGTGCACAGTTTGCCCAAGTAACTTTTATTAAAATACATATATACTTTAAAATTATTACATTATCATGAATGCTAAAATTATTTTGGTGTGAATGTACTTAAATGTAACTCATATATTATGGCATTACAAACAAAATTGATACCCTCGCTATGTCAAATTCCTAGGTCCGCCGTTGCATTCAACTAGAAGATTACAAAACCAAACTCTTCATAGAGTCCACAAACAATAGAATTCTGTTGTTCTCTTATGTAGAACTAATGATCAACCTTCTTGAATGGTTGGAATCTGTTCAAATCGTCTTTTGCTTCTGTTTTTTTTTTTCTGAGTCAAATCACATACATTGAGCTAGAAGATTATGATCTGAAAGCCAACCACTACAACAAAACCCAGTTTTCAAGGCATTTGAAAATGCCCCAACAGGTGCTTTGTTGAGGCAGTTCAACTTTCGGGGCTTTTCCATCAAGTGCCGTGTGTATCGGTGCCGCTAAACCTTTATGGGGCACTTTTGCCAGCCACAAGAACTCACTACAAGAAAAAGTATGTTTAGTGACGAAAAAGTGGCGACAAAATTTAATTTCGTTGCTAAATGAGTATATTTGGCGACAAAAAAATAAATTCGTCACTGTTTTGATAACTTTCTTGACGAAATTATTTTGTCACCAATTATAACTATTTAGTGACGAAAAAGATATTTTTGTCACCAAAGGCTCCTATTTGGCGACGAAATAAAATTTTCGTCGCCAAAAAAGTAAAAAAGAAGACGAAATTATTTTTTGTCGCCAAAGATAACTATTTGGTGACGGAAAAAATATTTGTCGCCAAATGAACCAATTTGGCGACGAAAAATATTTTCGTCTTCTTTTTACGTTTTCAGTGACGAAAAATTTATCTTTTGGTGACGAAATTTATGAATTACGCTTTGTCACCAAATATATTTCAGGCATAACTCTTTGCTTAGAACTCCGATTGAGATAATTTAAATTGGGTTTGAACAATAACATAAAGAGCTACGACTTTCATGTTTATTAAAATTGCTAATTTTAATGTTTAATAGCTCAAAATGCCATTCAAAATATATTTTAATGTTCAATATATGTATGTGTTATATATTAAATATTTCAAATATATGCTGAAAAGTTTGTGTGGTGTAGTTGGCTAAAATTTGCATGCAAAACTTAGGGGACTCGGGTTCAAAACCCCGCAGGAGCAAGAAAGTGAGATTTTTTTCACATATAAGAATTTCTTTCGCGACGAAAAATTTCGTCACCGATGGGTCACCTTTGACGAGCCAAAGGGAATAATTTGTGACAAAATTTTTTGTCATCAAAAAAGCACAATAGGTGACGAAGAAAATTTCGTCACCAAGTCATTTTTCCGTTACGAAATTTTTTGTCACCAAAAGGCACTATAGGTGACGAAAAATAGATTTCATCACCAGGTAGGAATCCTCGACAACCTTTAGTCGACAAATTTTTTTTCGTCACCTATATTATTTGTGACGAAAGACATACAATTTGCGACGATTTTCATTCGTCACCCAATATAATTTTTCTTGTAGTGACTATCTTGATGGGACACTTCTAAATGCTTCAAAATACGATTTCCAAGGCACTTTAAGGTGCCGTATAAATGAGGAAACCATACACAGTCAAATCATGGTTAAGTTTTTGTAGAGACACTTTCAACTGCCCAAAAAAAAATTATTAAACTTTCTATCAAACCCAATTTACATAAGGGTTCATCTACTGTCAGCCCACAAGGCTGACTATTGTCCATGGCAAGCGCTAAAAATTTCCGTCCACGCTCAATTACTTTTGCAGTTGTTTAACATCCTTCTATGCAATGTCAGTCCACATGATTTGATTGATTGTTTTCAGCCACAAATGACCGAATTAACCCAAGCTCTTTTGAAGTAAAAAAAAAAAAAAAGTGTATGCATGCAAAATTGTGCCTTCTCTCATTAGTCTTCTATCCAATAATGTTATCCACGCATAAACACGAAATGGAAGGAGCACCTTAATTAAATGATTATTTTTTTCACAAACACCTCCAGCTACTCATAGTTTCAATTTTAAATTTGCAAAAATAAAATTTATTGGCAACCAAATGATGCAATGTCGTCGACTATGAAAAAACGTATATAATTTCTAAATAAAAAGGACTTATGCATATCATTTCATTTTTGTTGGGAGACTAATTTTGAAATTGACAAAAGCAGTCTAAATATTTTTCCTTTTTGATCGGGATAGCCTTCATCCTCTTAAACACATTTCTTATTTGATGCACCGATGCATGTTCGGAACTTCCCATAGAACGACAATACAAAAATTATGCTTATTTGAAATTTAGAATAAATTCGGTCCAGGTTGGCTGAATAAAAAAGTTGAATTATTTTATTATGTTTATTTAATTTTTTTTCTCAATTATTAGTTTTACGCCAATTCTTTTATAGAATATTAATTCGGCTCAACGAGCGAAAGCTAAAAGATAAAAATAAAAATTTATGACTTCTACCCAATTATTTTTGAAAATATCCAAGATAAAGTCCAAAAAGCCAATTTTTTGGGCTTTATCTTGAATATTACAAAAATTAAAAATAAAAATAATTAATTTGTCTGATTCTTTTATCGAGACAAATCAATAATCTACAAAATTTTGTTGCAAAATTAACAAACGGGGAAAAAAATTTGAAGGAGATCAAAACGGAAAAAAACTCAAGAAACCAAAAAACATCATGGCAGAATTTATCGGGGTGTTTTCAGTAGTGAAAAATTTGTAGATTTTTCTTTGTAGTCGAGAAGTTATTAGGTGTTTCTGATAGTAAATAATTTGTTGAGAAATATAAAGTTGTTTCCGGTAGTGAATAAGTTGTTAATGAATTATGAGTAGAGTTACTATAGCAATTGTAATGTCTGGGTTTTTTAGACTCACTAGAAAAGTAACACGTGCGATGCACGTGGACCAAATCAAAAAACATATACCCTTTAGTGTAACTACTTTGTAATCCCAAACACTAAGTCCATAGAACTTAATTTTTCCGTCCATATCAAGTCTCAATCACACCAATACACATGAAAAACTACCTTTTGAATATAGACCACTTGGTTATCAAAAAAGAATATAGACCACTTGGATAGATAGAAGGTTCTTGTGAGCCTAAATCTTGAAGGAGATCATTGGGTTCTTCCACGTGCTGCCGATAGTTAGCTAATGTACAGTGATAGTATTACGGTATTACCTTATGTACTCACGTAATGCTTATGTGCCAGGTATCTCTGAGGAAATTTGGTATTTATGAGACTAAACTCATTAACCGTTAATGGCTTCGTAAATAAAAGTATTACCCACCAAAGAAAAATAAATGATTATCAAAATGACAATGTAGAGAGTTAATCATATAATGCTTTTTCCCACAATGTATGTCCTCTTGACCAGCATTCGTAACCTAATAAGAACAATTTTGCTTTTAAACGATCTATATTTCTCATCCTAAGATCCAAAGGTTTTGTCTCAGCATACTTGACATTCTCACATATAATTTATCAAGTTGTTTGGTGTTATTATGCTTCTAATGACAATAGAAATACTCCTATTTTGATAGTCACAACAAAAATTAGACAAACAATCAAAGTAAGAACATAAGATTGAATGTACTTATGAATATGAGATAGTCTACAGATGCAGATTCCAACTACCATGCCCTCAAAATGTTAACAAAATACCTGCATCTATGAACCAAAAAGATTAGTTCATAAGTTAATTTGTTTGGTACATCTTCTCGATTTCACTTCCTTTTTGCAAAATTCTTTCGTTGTTGGGCTTGATGATAATAGGAGGAAAAGACAAAGATATATAAACAATTACACACACACATAGATATAGGAGAACAACTTTTCAATTTTGACCGGTAAAAATTATCTTTTACCGGTCAAAAATTGATTTATTCGGATCGTCCAAAGCACTTTTGGATGCTCGCGATCGACTTCCATAAAAACTTGTTTATGGAACCCTCCGCATAAAAGATTTTTTTGTAGACATAAATACGCCAACTATTCTCTACAACTTAATTTGTTCAAATTCTAAAGCAAGTTTACTATGGAGTCTACTTGTTTGTTTGTGCCTCACTTATTAAAAGCTGCATTCCACTCATTTTGGGGGCGCAATTATTAATAGCCTAAATAAAACACACAATCGAATTCACATACAATTCCATTTTCCCGCTTCTTCTGTTCTCATATTTGAAGGCTGCATGCTATTAAGAAATAAGAAATTGTTAATATCAACCGACAACGAACGAACCTTTGAGGATAATGAAGAAATGGAACCCTTCGTATAGATAAATTTTGGTGGCTTTTGGGTGGATTTACGCACCACTTCTCCCCGGTCATACAAAAACATGTTGAGGACTTGAAGCGAACATTTAGTGTGCATAACGTCCCTAAAGGGAACCCCGTCTGCACAACATATTCTATCAATAAGACAGGGGATAAAAGGCTAAAATCATTATCCCTAATACGAACAAATTTTCAGATTCTGAAGTTGAAGTATAGCCAAAGCGAATGATCCGCTATGTCAATTTCCTGTTCTACTACTGATGAATATTATGGGAATACGGTGGATACGTTTGGGCTGGCCAAGGAGGCATCTCATATCTATGAGAACCTAATTAAAAGGGCGGAGATGGAGATGGAGGGCGGAATATGGAGACTGCGTTTGTCTCAGTAGATGATTCCTCCGACATCGTCATCGTCGCTGCTTAACGATTTCCTAGTACTACATTAATGGGTTGCCCCAAGCGTAGGGCGGGGACCGACGTAGCACAATACCCGGTAAGTCCGGAGTCAAATCCACTAAGAACGGTGATGTGTACTAACTAAAAATTCGGGTTGTTACTTATTTAAACTGGCTCTTAGGTAGCCACTCCTTGTAGTTTGATATTGAGAGATTAACTAAAACAAGAAAATTGAATGTGCTTTTCTAGAAAATTGAAAGGAGGTAAAATCGTAGGATTCATAGCACTCGCAACCAGTCCGGATTAACCTGCTCCATTCGATATTCTTAAAAACATTCAATTTTAGATTGAAAAAGATACCCCACAAGATGCGAGACTCTATGGTCGCCGTTTACCCATGCGCAGCGGAGAATGGGTTTTGGACCCCCATTCTCCCGTTCACATGGGCTCCGACAATGCCTAGGTTCGTCCGCGGAAAGTATTTTTCCAATCTTAAATCATTTTTACATTGTTTGAAAATAGAAGCAGTATCCGGACTAGCCACGGTATGCTAATCACCCCGCGACCCTACCTAAATAACTACTCACTCATTATTAAGCAATAAACAAAGGAAACCCTAAACTTAAGCATGAAAGAAAATAAATGAGAGATAACAATTAACTGAAAATTAACGAACAACTTTAATTAAGAACAAAAGTTGAAACGAATTATCGGAGTGCGAGTAATTGAATAAAGCTTCAAATAACTTGATAAGAACAAAACTCAAAAGAAAAACAGTCGGAACAAAAGTCTTAGCAGCCCCGTTCTCTGTTCGTAGCTCTCGGTCCCAGCATTCTTTCGTCCGTGGAAAAAATATATCCCCAAAGATGCCGCAGCCCTCTTCCTTTTTTATTTTGTCCGTAACCCCTGCCGACTTAAAACCAAAACCCTCGTGGGCGCTGAGAATTCTCTTAGGCTGAGAATTCGCTTAGGCCTAGTTCCTTTACATGGCCCCACCAGTTAGTCAAATGCTTTTTTATCAAACCTTCCAATTACCTAAAACATAAAAATTAAGCATTAAGTTCCGAATAATAATATAAATGAGACTTAACAAAGATAAATTAGGGAGCGTTAATGGGAACATTTACGCTCCTATCACACCCCCCAACTTACACTTTGCTGGTCCCGAGCAAAGAAAACAAAATGCAACTAAAGAAAACAAATTAAAACAGATAGTTCTTTTAAACCCTCAAGCGGCCCCGGTAGGACAAGTGAAGTCTCGTAAGGGTTTTCAACAGTGATCACCCACAAAACACTTTGAATCTTCTCCACATGAAATTCGAAAAACCGTAAGACAGTTCAATGATACCCAAACAAAGAACATGAAGCCATCGTAAAGAGATAACGGGCATAAGCAGTTCTAGATACTATCAAGTCATAAAAATTTGCCATGGCACCTAAACTCAACGTGTGTGAACAAAAGCTTCGGTCACAAGTGAAAAATAACCAAAAGTTCTCTCCGGACCGAGTTTCGACTTCAAATCTCACCATGTCATGCACTCAACAAATGAAATCACTCGAAACAATGTGCATATTACTCTCAATATGTGCGGGCAGACGTTATGTAAATGAAAGCAAAATACTCCGCACACAATGACACGAAAAGAAAGCTCTTTATATTGGACACACGATCTCATGAACGGAATGCCAAGTATTGAAAATTCTCTCTATCCACCAATTTACAGCCCATTGCCCATAGGATCAAATAGGACTTCAATTCGGGTTATAACATCAGGTAAGGAAAAATATTTCAAGGCTAGGTGAGAATTCAAGTGTCCGAGAATGACTTAAAACAATAGGGCAAAATAATGTGTGCCCTTTCTTACTTTTTTTCTTTTTCTCTTTTCAACTTCGCCACATTTCTCTTCCTAACTCTTTAATACAATCTCATATAAAAACTAGTATTTTCCTTTCTACAATGATTTGGTGTCTTTCCTTTTCACTTTTTTTCTCTTTTTTTTTAATTAATTTTTTTTTAGAAAGATCACCAATCAATAAAATACAATTCTCAACTTCATTCATCTCCTTATTTTCTCACTAGTTCACATCATTAACTAGCCATTCTCAAGACACAATATAGATGGTGGAGCTCAACAAGAAAAAGGCTAGCATGCAAAAGGCTTAAACGGGCTCATAAGAGATGAATATATGAAAGGAAGAAGCGTACCAGCTCAAAATAGCAAAGATGGCCTATAATCCTTTCCAAGGGGCAATACAACCATGTAAATTTCAAACTCAAGGCAATTTAAAATTATTTGCAACACTTGACAACAAAAATAATGAGATCCACAACGAATTTTCTCTCTCGAGACAAACAAGAGTTTATTTGACACCACTCCAAGAAAAGATAAGGCTCTAAATTCAAATGGGTATAAGTCTCCACTAAATTAGCCATCGAGAATAATCAAGTCACAGCTCACAAGTAACCAAAGCCCAAATAGACGTGAACTACAAATGTGCTTAAAATAAATGCCATGACAAATTCTTCGCGACAGGCTAGCAAAAAGAACTACTATGCCACCACAATATCAAAACAATGACTATCACATCACAAACTCAATCAACTAAGATCCAATCTCAACAGCCTTCAAGTCTCATGAAAAAAGAATCCTACTATTTTTTTTTTTCAAATTTTTTAACAAAATAAAGAACAAAGTGATATCTCCCCCCAACTTAAACTATTCAATGTCCGCATTGAAAGCATGAAAAAATAAAGATAGGACATAAACATAAAAGAGAGGATAGATATCACCTCGAAAAGGAGGGGCTAAGTAGAGTAAACTATAGAGAGAGGGAGACCCCCCAACTCGAATCGAACAACCTGCGAAATGTTAGCCTCCAAAACAGCAAGAAAAATAACTAAAAGAAATAAATAAAGCAAGAAATAAGAGGAAAACAAAAAAAATCATCCACTTTCTTCATGCGAAAGACACGGGTACTACTTTCCTCCCTGTTTCTCAAGTGAGAAACAGAAGGCTATACCAGACCAAAAAATAAAAAGTTCATGTACGAACAGCCAAACGCGGGTACCGAACATTTATTATGCCAACGAGAGTTAAGACAATGAACATAGTACTCCATTCTACACCTTTTATCAAAAATTGAATTCGACCATGCCACAAGATTAGATATTTTGAGTAGCGCATTTGCCGAGTTCGTTTTAGATATTTAAGTTCCAGCAAGTGTGCAGCCCAAACTAGATCAATTTTCAAAGCGTTGACAAAGTCCACAAGATATGAATGACAAACTAAATTAAATTCATCAACACAAAGAAAATCAATCTGCTCCACATTTAAAAACTCTTACAAAAGTGGAGATTCATTAGCAGGGGTGGCATAATCTGTAGCTGAGAGTACTTGATTATTCAGTGCAACTATTGGCAATGACTCCTCAAAAGGCATATAACCTAATGCAACTATAGGCAATGACTCCTCAAAAGGCATATAACCTAATGCAACTATAGGCAATGACTCCTCAAAATGCATATAGCCTTCACTAATGACAAGCAGCTCTATTTCCTCTTTTTCTCTCGCATCAGAATCCTTAGGAAGTGGCTCTATTTCCTCTTTTTCCCTCGCATCAGAATTAATATCCTCAGGAAGCAGCTCTATTTCCTCTTTTTGTCTAGCTTCAGAATTGGTATCCTCGGGAAGCGGCTCTATTTCCTCTTTTTCCTTATCATCAAAATTGGTACCCTCAGAACTTTCAGTCAATTCACAAAATTGGAGCTTTTGGGTTAATTCATCTAGGTAATCCCAAGTCTCTTCAGGATTTTTATCCAGAATTCGTCAGTTGACCTAAAATTCACTTGGTATGGCTTAAGATTTAAACTACGGCAAAAGATAACCAAAAGACTGCCAAGCTCACAATTAAAACTCGACCAAGAGAATACGACAAATTTAAATCGCTCCCAACATTGTGACAAAGACTCATCATCTTGTTGAGAGAAATCTGATAGTTCTTGCAAAAGCATATGAGTCTCATATGAGGGATTGAAAGTTTTGAAAAACTATATTACAATCTCACTCCATGTCAATCTTGAACTCAAACAATTAAACCAATCTAGAGCACTATCATGCAAAGATGCTGGAAATACATGTAAAAGAGCCACTTCATTGCTAGCAAAAGCTTCATCAAGGTCATGAATATGTGAAAAAGAATTTTCTGAGGCCAAACCATAAAATACAGGAAGTGACATTGAACAATCAAATTGATTTTCATAACCTCCATAGCACCTTGCAAAATGGGACATTTTTTTTTCTTTTGAACGATAAATAAAATAAAATAAAATAAAAAACTAAAAAGAAAACAAATAAAAAATAACTACCCGAATTCTTAACACACGTTACCGTCCCCGGCAACGGTGCCAAAAATGCTTGACGATTTCCTAGTCCGAGATTAATGGGTTGCCCCAAGCGTAAGGCGGAGACCGACGTAGCACAATACCCAGTAAGTCCGGAGTCGAATCCACTAAGGACGGTGATGTGTGCTGACTAAAAATTCGGGTTGTTACTTATTTAAACTGGCTCTTAGGTAGCCACCCCTTGTAGTTTGATGTTGAGAGATTAACTAAAACAAGAAAATTGAATGTGCTTTTCTAGAAAATTAAAAGGAGGTAAAATCGTAGGGTTCATAGCACTCGCAACCAATCCGGATTAACCTGCTCAATTCGATATTCTTAAAAACATTCAATTTTAGATTGAAAAAGATACCCCGCAAGATGCGAGACTCTATGGTCGCCGTTTATCCATGCGCAGCGGAGAATGGGTTTTGGACCCCCATTCCCCCGTTCTCATGGGCTCCGACAATGCCTAGGTTCGTCCGCGGGAAGTATTTTTCCAATCTTAAATCATTTTTACATTGTTTGAAAATAGGAGCAGTATCCGGACTGGCCACGATGTGCTAATCACCCCGCGACCCTACCTAAATAACTACTCACTCATTATTAAGCAATAAACAAAGGAAACCCTAAACTTAAGCATAAAAAAAAATAAATGAGAGATAACAATTAACTGAAAATTAACGAACAACTTTAATTAAGAACAAAAGTTGAAACGAATTACCGGAGTGCGAGTAATTGAATAAAGCTTCAAATAACTTGATAAGAACAAAACTCAAAAGAAAAACAGTCGGAACAAAAGTCTTAGCTGCCCCGTTCTCTGTTCGTAGCTCTCGGTCCCAGCATTCTTTCGTCCGTGGAAAAAATATATCCCCAAAGATGCCGCAGCCCTCTTCCTTTTTTATTTTGTCCGTAACCCCTGCCGACTTAAAACCAAAACCCTCGTGGGCTGAGAATTCTCTTAGGCTGAGAATTTGCTTAGGCCTAGTTCCTTTACATGGCCCCACCAGTTAGTCAAATGCATTGGGCCCTCTCAATTGAATTGCAAATTCAATAGTCTTGCCGTGGACATTAAGTCCGATCCTAATAAACTGTGGACCCATATGCACCTGCTTCTTCAAATACCATTTAATATTCTAACTTTAGGCTTTTTTATCAAACCTTTCAATTACCTAAAACATAAAAATTAAGCATTTAGTTCCGAATAATAATATAAATGAGACTTAACAAAGATAAATTAGGTAGCGTTAATGGGAACATTTACGCTCCTATCAGTCGCCAATAAATTCAACCACGGAAGGCGAAGGGGATGCCTTTTTTAATTTGCAGGCCGTGGGAATGAGTTTTTCGTTGAGGGTTTGTTGCTTGCTGTTAACTGACGGACAATTTGCGATGTTTGCCGTTCCATATTTCGCCGGCGGACGTGACCTTTGGAAGTGCATCCGTTGGTCATGTGCGCCACCTTTGCAGGTTAAGGCACCCAAGAGTTTTTTAGGTATTTAACCGATTTGGGGAGGGCATTTGTGGAAAGAAAAAGGAGAAAACAATAGATAAGGCTTTCGTGCTTTTAAAAGAGAAGTATAGATAGGGGTGTTTGGACTTTGGCTCAAAGGGTGTCCTTGATTGACTTCTTGCCAATCGTAGGTTTTGGGTCTCAGATTGGGCTAGGTTTTGGGTCTCGGATGGGGCAGATGATTGTTCCTTGTGCATAATACTATTTCCTTGCTTCTATTAGTCTTGTAACAATTTCAAGATTAATAAAAAATTTTGCTATTAAAAAAAAAGTTACTGTAGCAAAAACAGTGTTTGTTGACAATTTTTTTATTTGTGAAAACGAGTTGGTAAAATCCTGAAATTTTTTTGTTAGTGCAAATGAGATAGTAAAATGTGTTAAATTTTTAATATTTTTTATTAGTGAAAATGGAACCTTATTTACAAAAGAAAAAAAAAGGGAAAGTTGCTTTAGGAAAAGTGGTCGTCATTTGGTGGTAAAAGTCACAGCATGCTAGTTTTGTCATTAAAGGGAGGGGAGGGGCACCTTTTACCTGCCACATTTTCAGAAAACATGTACATAATTTTAAATCTACCGGGCCCACTTATAATCAGCCCTAAGGGCGGACAATAGATTTTGCGTTTACATAATTATCTACCGCAGAATCATGTTGACAAACAAATAAAACTTCTTGATATGAACTGAGAGGTTCTCATACAAAGCCAAAAAACTTAATCAGTTATTCCACTACCTACAAAAATCAAATGAAGGAAGAAGTAATTTTGAAACAGAATTAAACATACTATTCAACTTAGTGAATATTGAACATTACAATAATGGCTTAAGAGTTCTCAAACTCAATTTGAATAATTACTAACTAAAACTGTAGAAAAGTATCAAATCCTTGGCCTTCTGCACCGGGAAACAAACCTGGAAATCCAACAAAAAAAGCAAAACTCTATGTTCTTATTCAAAATTGCAAAAAATTGAAGTCTCATAAATTGAAATTACAATAGATAAAGAGAAAACAAATGCTATTACCATCATGACAGCTGCTCTTGGTGGTGAGGGTTGAAGAGGATCAGATACCAATTGTTGCTGAATATGGTTAGCGCCTTTATTCTGAAAAACAATCAAAGACAAGGTATTTTTTCACTTTGATTTGCAAGATAATCTATTGTACCCTTTCAGGCATAAGCAGATGGCAGTCTAGATTATACAATACCAATCTTCTTCTCTGTAACAAGTTGGTTTCTCTCGACGGGGTTTAGTCTTCTCCAAAGTACAATTGAAGGAACACACAAAATATAAATATACACTGCATAGTTGCATCTCTGCATAAAATAGAACCCCAAAAAACTAGAACTCAATCTGAAAAATGAACCAGAAACGAGAGTTGAAGCAAGGTGTTACCTCACACACGGCGAACGGACACCGAGGGGAAGAGTAAAAAATGCACAGAAACCCTTCCAATCTGCCATTGCAATTCGATATCTGAGGAGAGAGAGGGAAGAGAGAACTCGGAGGAGAGAGAGGGAAGAGTGGATTGTGTACCGAATTGTGTAGCACTTTCTAAGGTTTGAAAAAAAAATGAAAAGCGCCAGTTCCCCAATTCCCGAGAGATTATAGCGCCAAAATGAGACTTGGCCAAAATTTGAATCCAAAGAACAGTATTGAGGCACCTAGGGGAGAAGTGCCCTATTAGATTAGATATCAGCGATGTCGTTTTCAGCCTTTTAAACTCAATTGATTGATTATGCCCTATTTTTTGAGGCACTTGCAAGTGCCCCTGCTATAATTGGATCACCAGATCCTATTCACCAACACACGTTGCAAGGGAAACTGCCCCATTAGGTCCAACAAATCGTGGCACTTAGTGGAAAATGCCTTTTAAAAAATGCCCCTAAATCTGCTTTTTGTTGTAGTGAACCATGCTTTTCCTAGTAAATGTGGCAGATATGAAAACAGACAAATGAGAGAGACTTAGAAAGACTTCTATCACATTATGGAGCGAGAAGATTAAGATTTTTCCAGCGGTCAACCATGCTTTTCCAAGTAAATGTAGAAGATATGGGAACAGACAAATGCATAAGACTTGGAAAGACTTCTGCACATTACAAAGACAAATGGAAATATACGCGTTCTTTGATTTGTATACGCGTGATTTTCCAGTCAAACCAAAAGATTTTTCATCGCAGTGATTTATGTATACGCGTTCTTTGATTTGTATTTGTAGACTCAATCTAATTAGAGGTCTGTTTCCACTGCCCAATAATTTTTGAAAAACCCTCCCTCTCCCTCTCTCTCTCTCTCTCTCTCTCTCTCTCTCTCTCTCTCCATAATACTGTATATAATCTGAAGTTCTGAACAAGTACATATAGGCTAGGCTTGAGAGGATCTCCCTTGATTACCAATCCATTTGACTTAGGAAGAGGAAAGTAATGGGTGGATCACCAACACCATCGGTTCTTTGTGCCTTGGCCTTTTACTTTGTATTCCTCCTGGGCTTGGACCGCTTGGTTCAGATTGTCCGAGCTCAAAATGGTACTACTCCTCCTTCCGAAGGTTCTCTCTCTCCCTCTCTCCCTCTCTGTGTTCTCTATGTGTTTGGGAGATCCGTGCCTATTATGGCGTTACTCACGTGGTACTTCCAACTATTTATGTTGCGGCAAATTTTCAGCAGGCGTACTATCATCAATTTTTATTGAGTAGTTGAGAGATAATAAATGAGTCAAATTGTGTGATGATGATCTTTCAATTATAGGGAGTACCATTTGCTAATGCCACTTGTATATATGTACGCATATATACACGAAAAAGGGGTGCTCGGATCAAACATCCTACACACATCGGATGCTGTTGATTCCCGCATGGGCCCCCTCGTTTTTTTTTATAGAATTTTTGGACGGCTCGGATCGGCCGTCCGGTGGCCGGAGACGGCCCCGCGCGGCCGTCCCTATGATTTCGGTACCAACCCCGTCGGTACCAATAGTGCTACTCCTGAATAATTGGCCTTGAATGAAAGTCTACTTCCTCCGTCTTTTTAAGCTAGGAAAACACATAGAGAGGTAGATAGAGAAAAACATGTAAAGAGGTAGTTGGAAAAACTCAAAACCAAACAAAGTGATGTTTCCTTTATTTTTTTTGCCAAAACATGGTGCTGAGAAACAATATATCAGGAGGAAACTCTATCCCTAAAAAAGGGATCAAGAAACCAGCAGTAGGGGACTCAGTCCAAAAATTACACTCAACTCCAACTAAATTCACCACTCTAAACAAATGGAGCACTCCAGAAAATAATCAAAAAATCCACACAGGGGTGATAGAAGCTCCAAAAATATGAAGCAATCCCACACAGAGACACCAAAGAAGAGAACCAGAAAAAAAAAATAATAAGAAGAGTAAAACCGGTAACAAACAGTCGTCGGATACATGCATGGCGGAAGAGCTGGAGGAGGGGCGGCGGATGGTAGTTTGGAGAGGAGGAAGATGGGGGTGAAGGGGGAATGAGAGAAAACCTCTAAAATTTAGGATCGGGAGATAGAAAAACCCCACAATGGGAGAAATTCCTCCCCTCCCGTTCTTTAGAGTTAGAGTAATTTTTTTTTAACAGCAGGGTTAGAGTAGTTGTAGTGGTGTTAGTTTGGTACTAGTTGCAAGGGTAGTTGGGTTGAATTGGGGATGGGTTGGCACTTTTATCCAAGTATTTTGAGAAATGTAGTAATCATTTTGAGAAATAATTACTTTTTAGCGCAAAAATGTCACTAAATAACAACTTTTTTTTTGTTCTAAAAAGTGATTATTTCTCAAAATACTTGGGAAAAGTAAAAAAAAAAAAACTACTTTTCTGATTCCTCTCGTCAAGACGAATCAATAACCCATAAAACTTTAGCGCAAATTAATAAATGCGAATAAAATTCAAATGATGACAAAATTTTCAAATTTAAGTTAAGTCTAAAAGAACGCTGAGAAAAACAGGGCTTTGCATGTGGAAGCGCAGTAATTGGTGTTTAGGGGCTGAACAAATATATGAGTTTTGGCACAACACATTTTTGATTTTTGGGTTTAGAAAAAAGGCTCGGAGGAGTTTTTCCCATTCTCCTTTTCTACTTCTCATATTTGTTGGAAACAAAAAGACCAAATTGCCCTTTACTTATTTTGGAAATAACCACACCCCTCAATAAATAATTAAATATTAACCTCCCTACACGTCCCTACATTTTACATTTGCCTTGAAAGTTTGAAGATCAGCAAAAAGAGTACGTGTTCTTGGGTTCCTAATCGGTAACTACTTTTCGAACTCAACTCATCAGTTCCGTGTAGAGCAAAACAGCCCATCAGTTTTGTGTTTTTGTCTTTGGCATCTCTCTAAGAGAAGGTATAATTGCAAATCTTCTGAAATTGGCAGTAATATTGGGATTTTAATCTTTGAAAATTATCCGGTTTTTGTGAGGAAAAGGGGATGGTGGTGGGATTTGTTGGAAGAAATGGGAGACTTTGTGTAAGCCGTTGTGTCAAGGTGGGCTAGGTTTGAGAGATTTGGGTTCTGATTCAAATACGAGAACCTCAAGCTCTGATATACAGGCCAAGCACTACCCTGTTCTAATGCCACGCCTAGACAAAGCATCAAAGGTAGCTCAAATTAATAGCTCTGTCAACCGAAAATGTAGTTGGCAGTCCAACAAGTGGCTGAGAGAGAAGTGAGCTGTTTTCTCTTTGGTGTGCTTGTGAGTAGGATGCGAGCCACACCCTCCCTAGTCAACAAATTAAAACAATAGGAATAGTACGTAGTAGCTAGCATTTATGTATACGCGATTTTTCAGTCAAACCACAAGATTTTTCATCACAGTGATTTATGTATACGCGTTCTGTCCATTTCCACAGTCCATTTCTGAAACAACACCACCCACCCCCCCCCCCCCCCCCCCCCCCCCCCCTACAATACTTTATATAATCTGAAGTTCTGAACACGTACATATAGGCTAGGCAGCCTAGGCTTGAACGGATCTCCCTTGATTACCAACTTAGGAAGAGGAAAGTAATGGGTAGATCACCAACACCATCAGTTCTTTGTGCCCTGGCCTTTTACTTTGTATTCCTCCTGGCCTTGGACCGCTTGGTTCAGATTGTCCGAGCTCAAATTGGTGCTACTCCTCCTTCCGAAGGTACTCTCTCTTCCCTCCCTTCCCTCCCCCCTCCCCCCGCCCCCCCGAAATCCGAGCCTACCATGGCATTACTCACGTGTTACTTCCGACCATTTATCTTGCTCTCTCTCTTTGGGAAATCCGAGCCTACCATGGCATTACTCACGTGTTACTTCCAACCATATAGGGAGTACCATATGTCAATGTCACTTGTACCGGGAGTACTGAATAATTGGCCTTGAATGAAAGTCTACTTCCTCCGTCTTTTTATGTTAATTAGGAAAACATGTAGAGAGGTAGATAGAGAAAAACATGTAAAGAGCCAGATAGAAAAACTCGAAACCAAACAAAGTGATGTTTCTATTTTTCTTTTTTAACAAAACAATAATAGGTGCTAAGAAATAATACATCAGGAGGAAACTCTATCCCTAAACAAAGGATCAAGAAACCAATAGTAGGGGATTCAATCCAAAGACTACACCTAATTCCAACTAAATCTACCACTCCAAATAGACAGAGCACTCCGGAAAATAACCAAAAACATCCATACAGGGGTGATAGAAGCCCCACAAATGGGGAGCAATCCCACACAGGGACACCAAAGAAGAGAACCAGAAAAAAAAGAGAAAAACTGGTGACAAACTGTCGTCGGATACATGACAGAAGAGGCGGAGGAAGGGCAACCGATGGTGGTTTGGGGAGGAGGAAGAAGGGGATGAGGGAGGAATGAGAGAAAACCTCCGAAATTTAGGATCGGGACATGGAAAAACCCCACGCGGGGAGAAATCCCTCCCCTCCCGTTCTCTAGGGCCGGTTAGAGAATTGTAATGGTGTTAATTTGGTACTGGTTGCAAGGACAGTTGGGTTGAATTGGGGATGGGTTGGCAGTTGGCACCTATCCCGCTACCCCTTTGTCAATGTTATATTTATTTCTTTTGGTAAGTAGGAAAACATGGCTTTGCATGTGGAAACGCAGTAATTGGTGTTTGGGGGCTGATCAAATATATGAGTTTTGGCATAACGCATTTTTTGTTTTTTGGTTTAGAGAGCAAAAGCCAAAAAAGGCTTGGAGGAGCTTTTCCCATTCTCCTTTTCTACTTCTCATATTTGTTGGAAAAAAGAGACCAAATTGCCCTTTACTTATTTTGGAAATAACCACACCCCTCGATAAATAATTAAATATTAACCTCCCTACACGTTCCTACATTTTACATTTGCCTTGGAAGTTTGAAGATCAGCAGAAAGAGTGTTCATGGGTTCCTAATCGTTAAGTACTTTTCGAACTGAACTCATCAATTCTGTATAGCATAGCAGCCCATTAGTTTTGTGTTTTTGTCTTTGGCATCATCTCTAAGAGAAGGTATAATTGCTAATAAGTAAAGAACAAAAAAGACTTCAAACCAAAAACATAATCTTTATTTCACATCGTTATTTTACTTATTTTTATTTCTTCCTAATTACCTATAACATTGAAAAATAGTTCGAGACGTTCAAATAACAAAGAAGAAAACAATTTTCCAATATAACTTTAAAAAATTTATTAACACATTATTCATACACATTAGTTATATACTATCATAAAGGGGCAACATGGTAAAAAACCCAATCCATAATTTATTTTCAGCACATATATTCCAAACACTACTCTTGTTGCAAAAGTTAAAAAGGCAGAAAGCTGAAAATGAAAAGCCAAAAAAGTAGGCTCCCAAATATCCATGTAGATTCCCTCGCTTTTTTTTTTTTTTCCACGAACAGAACACTTGTATTTAGTAGCACTGTAGTGGGCACCAATATATTGCACAATGAGGAATTCAAGTGGCAATATTCCTCGAATTCAGGAATACGGTAGCAAATCTCATCATATCATCCTAAAAAAGAGAATAGTTTTAGAAGGTCGGCTGAAGCCCCCAACCTACTCTCCACAATTTATTTCCCCAACCTATGCTGTCCCAAGATGTCCTTCAAAATAAGCAGCTTGCTTCCTCTGAAATTTCTTTATGTTGGAAATTCGATGGACCAACTACACTTAAACTGTTGGAGATAATTCAAAATTTTGACATTTATTAATATGGCTTTGAATTCTTTGCTCATTTATTGTGTCTGACCTCATTAATTACTCTCCCCTTATCAACATTTACTACATGCACCACGCTGGTTTCTTGATTTTGGAAATCTACGTATATACTATATACCTATAGCAAGTCAGTACATAGAGATACACACTTCCAGTTAGTATAGTTTACAGAAATTTTAACGAATATTTCCAACATAAACAAGTAGGAGAGACGTGAGGGAGGAGATAACATAGTATTTGTGTAATAAACACTTCATGTTATTTCATTCACACATAGACTACTTCATTGTGGTGCATAAACTCTACTCAACCTCACTCTTTCTAATCACTCTCTCTACTTTCCATCACCTTGGTAACACCTTAGAATCACAATCACTAGAGTACATAATTTATATAAACTCCGCAAAAACTCCGTGTTGCGCAAAGATTTTAGATTGGTCCAGAAAAGTTGAACAAAAAAATGAGCTTAGAAATAGCATAATTAGATTATGAGTTTGAACCAATACTTGATGTAGCGTCCCATCATAGATCAATATAGATCAATGTGAATATCACAAATTGCTCCATAAGAAAATCAGTCATTGATGCTACCTGTTTCTAGATGTCTTTTTTTAAGAAGTATGATACAACGAAGAAATAAAGTTATTGGAAACCTAGCCAACTACACAAACTACTAGATGACTCTTTACACGCATATATGAACACTTCAACTAGACTCCTGAACTACCTACATAAATCGCACCATTCAACGAATTGAGTCGCCATCCAAATTTAACTCCTTTGACCTTGTCTTAAGTAAAGTTTTTGACCGAAGTGTTTTTTTTTTTTTTTCAAGTGGTAGTAGAATAAGTATAAGAGAATTAAAGAATGAATTATGTCCGGCGCTGGCAGACAGGGGGGTTTTCCGCCACCCCACAGTGTGGGCCCCCACCGCACTTTTTTTTTGGTAATTCGAACCGTGCATCTTGTAGGGCCCGCAAAATAATGTATCAACGCAAAAAATTAGCTTGTCTGGACACTGATAGGTGTGTCAAAATTAAAGTTGAGTTTTAGACGGCAATGCATGCATGTGGACGCATGGATCTGTGAACTATTTTTTAAGTTAAACTGTCCACGGTCGTACATTCTTTCACGTTAAACTCAAATTTTTTGACATATCTATCGATGTCCGGACAAGTTGATTTTTCGCGTGCATACATTATTTTGCGGGCCCTATATGATGAACGGTTCGGATTACCCCCAAAAAACCACGAAAGAGACCCATGGAGGTGGCGGAAAACCCCCCATTTCGTCTGCCTCCGGAAAGGGGGGGTTTCTCTAAGAATTATACTATAAAACTGTAGAATTGTATTTGCCAATTTACTGTTAATTTGCGTTATGGTTTAGTATTTTCTTTTCGAAACAAGATTACCATGCTTGTCAGCTCTAACTATTTCTTTTCTTTTCTTTTCTTTTTTGAAATTTCGGACAGTGAGTGCTTTGAACTCCGTCTTCAACCAATGGGGATTATCATTATCCTCAACAAATTATCAATGGAACATAAGCGGAGAACCATGCAGTGGAGCCGCCATCGACACTAGCGTTCTCTGGGACATCTACAGTACAGATTATAATCCTGGTATCCGATGCGATTGCAATGGGACTGTTTGCCACATTACCCAACTGTAAGTCTCTTACTAGAAAATACTTTTAGGAATTTTCTCCACGATCCCCATATATATGATCCATATTGGAGTATGTCTAATTGGTGTACTATTCTCAAGAAATGTTGTAATATTGTCTAGTGGTACAATCCAGGCTTATTAACCTTTTTGGTCCCCAATGTACTACTTTTGTCTCATTTTCATCCTCAATGTAAATATTGAAGACATTTAGTCCACAGCATATCAATTTTGTACCAATCAAGTCCCCAAGTCTAACACCATTAATCTCATCCGTCAAAATGAGGAGCATGCATCTTCGTCATTCACCCACCCCTAATTTCCTGTAAAAAACAACCGGAAAAATGATCCTAAATCATCATGACCATTAACTTCAAAACTCACTCCAACCACCAAATCCCCACCTTCAATCCCATTTCATGAAATTCGAATTCGAATCCGCAACGGGGTTTCCGTCTTTTGTACCAAAATCACTATCTTTTTCAGCTACAATCCCATTTTTTGAGCTCAAATTCGAACCCTCCACGGGATTTTCGTCTTTTTATACCAAAGTCACGGCCTTTTTCAGCTTCCTTATTAACCTCCAAAGCCTTCTTTGCATCAACTTCAACAAATTCAAGAACCCATTATTCCTCGACGGCGTCAAGCTTTGTTGCAACACAAGAAGCACCACAAAATCATGCGAAACCCGTAGAATCTCCTCTACGAACTGACCCGAAAGCCCTTGAACTAGTAAGCCGCGAGTCCCTCGGTGAGTACCGAGTTAGAATCAGCCTCGAACACGACATTCTTGTCCGAGTCAAGGTAGGCTCGGACGCAGACCTGAGAAACACAACCCTTTCACCTTGTTTTTGCTTGTTTTGAACTGGGTTTCGAGGGGTTTGAGGTTCTTGCACTCTATCTCCCTCCCTCACCCAAACCACCATCTTTTCTCACCACCACCTCCGTGAAACCCCCACAACCACATCTCTCTATTCTCTTCTCTTCTCTTTTTTCTTTTTTCCCCGTTTTTCTTTGACAGGAATTTGGGGTGAGTTAAATGACAATAATGCCCCTCATTTTGATAGATGGGGTAACGACATCAGACTCGGGGACTTAGTTGATACAAAATTGATAAGGTGGGGACTAAATATCTTCAATGTTTACATTAGGGACAAAAATGAGACAAAGATAATACTTTGGGGACCAAAATATTAATAAGTCTACAATCCGAGCTCAGTCAAGTGAGAAAGTGATGAGTGCATTAGGGACGAGTTTGTAGTGAAACAACTACATATTGTATTAACCATTGGAGATGGGATCATCATTTGCAACGTAGGTCAATTAAGGATCGGGTGATTTTGAATGACAACGAATGAAAGAAAATGATTTGAGCCGGGAAGATTTTTGAATTGTATTGAGGGTGATAAAAGAGGTAGAAGAAGGCCAAGAAGAGAACTAATTACTGATTCCTGATGAAGTCATTTTGAAGTAAAGCTATCGTGATTACTAAAATTCCTAGATTGATGCTAGGACTATGATTTGCCTTTGACGGGATTACTTCAATCACACCACAAAAAAATAAAAATAAAAATAGGGCTGTGCAAAATCGTGAAAACTGGTCCGGACCGAACCAATCCGTGTTTGTACGGCGGGCCCCCGAAGGGCCCAACCGAAATCTGACGATTGTTGATGGCCATGATATTGGAAAAATAACCGAACCAAACACATGTGAAAAAGCAACGGAGAAACCAAACCAAATTAAGAATACGAATAAGAGAGACCAAGATTTACGTGGTTCGGTTTACGATTGTAAACCTACTCCACGAGCAAGCGAATGAGAGACCATTCCATTATGTGAAGAGAACAATGCTCCGAAGAGCTACAATAGTGACGAACAAACAAAGCCATCATAAACAGACTCTCACCAATCCCAAAATACAAGTTCTCTCACCAAATTAAAAACCCAATTGGAATCTCTAACCAAATTCAGACTCTATCTCATCAAGTCTCACAAAACCTCTAAGGTTTTAACCAAGAGACACAGACGGAATATTGTTCCACAGACGTGATCGGATGTCACATAGAAACAGTTGATTCTTACGAAACCTTACAGTTTCAACAAAAAAGAATCACCGAAACAAATGATCTTCCAGATGGTCGAAAGGCCTACAGAACCCACCATAGAAGGGGCAACCAGAAGCAGATGAAGATCGAACAGACAAACCGTAAGGTTCTACAGATGAGACCCCCTCGGGGCTTCTTAAAGGGATTCACTCACAGAAGTTCAAACCTTAATAAGAGGCAAGGTTATATTTATAGCCACAGATTGCTTCCTAGAGCCAGAATCCTTACTAGATTATGTTTCCTTTGCATATAGAGTCCAAAACCAAAAAGGAAATTCCAAAACCAACCTTTAGGAGGTCCAAAATATAACCAAAATCGTCTGAAATGCGCACGCTGGTCCGGATCAGCTTCGAATGAGACATGCTAAGAGAAAATTCTTCCCCCCGGTGACCCTAGTCTAGACTACCAAAACCTTGGTCCGGACCAAGCCTGCTACGAGCTCCCAAATCACATGTTGATCGCTTGTCCGGACCACCAAGGCCATGGTCTAGACTGCGGAAGCTGGGAAGACCAAAATCGAGCCGAATTTAACAAATCTCCACCTTGACGAGATATCCAAGTACCATACCAACAATGACACACCAACCGAAATCCCACAATCCATACCTTTTGAATTTATTCCTTGGATTAATAGTCGGGACATGGATTGAAAAATTAGAAAACTATGACTCGCAGTTTGCGCCACGGATTTTCATTACGAAACCATGGATTAATCGAACCGGACCGTGATATATTTATTTTATGTAAATAAAAAAAAATATAGATATACGGGACGGTTCCGGAGACATCTATAAAAACATCTCAAATCTCAATTTTATAGATATCACCGGAACTACTCCGATATATATATATATACACACACACAAACACACACAAACACACACTAGTGCATGTCGTGCCTTCAGGCACAGCTCAAATATTTAGCACACACCATAGTGGGCTCACGTGCAATATCTCAACCCTCTGTCCAACGATTCCAAGTTCCTTTGAGTGTGGCGATATGGTGGTTTCAAACTCATCCCTTTTTGATTTACAATGATGCTCCTGATGATGTATTTGGTTAATAGTTTTCGGTTGTGGTTTTGTTGTGGTTGGCTCATTGCCAACTCTTTTCCTTCTTTGGTAGCGGGTGGCCTGTGATTGTTCTTAGCGTAGGCGCATGCCGGCCAACATAGTTGGGATGTAGGTTTTTGGTTGATGACTTTTTCTCCCCCGTTCCCGTTTAATCTTTGTAACTTTCTGTTCGGAGATTAATAAAATTCTTTTGCCAATTAAAAAAAACAAATAAAGAAAAAATAGCAAGCATACTCATTGATCTGGTTAACTTGATTCAGCAAATAAAGAAAAAATATTTTACTAATTCTTAACTTCCACATGCAGAAAATCAAAGGTTTTTGGTTGATGACTTTTTCTCCCCCTTTCCCGTTTAATCTTTGTAACTTTCTATTCGGAGATTAATAAAATTCTTTTGCCAATCAAAAAAAAAAACAAATAAAGAAAAAATAGCAAGCATACTCATTGATCTGGTTAACTTGATTCAGCAAATAAAGAAAAAATATTTTTCTAATTCTTAACTTCCACATGCAGAAAATCAAATGCTCATAAATCCCATAAAATTCAAAATTATTATGAATCATTTCCCTATTCAAAACAATGATGAAAATATAAAAATGCTACAGAAAACCTAGTTGTAAACCTAGGAAATAGATTTTCTACCATACCTCCTTGCAGTCATGACTCATGAGATTGATAGACCGAATTATTCCACCAGAACAACCCCTCATGCCTGTTCCCCTTGCCAAGAAATAGTTTGCACGTGGAATCGAAGATGCTTAAAATTACTCTCCCCACGATAATGCAACTCCAATCAAAAGCACGTTGGACATAACTAACGACACTGAAAGTTTAAGAGTGCGCAGAAGTAAATTCAATCTCAATATGAAGAATTTATTCAGCCGTTGTATTGTTGAATCACATTCAATCTCAATAACTTTTCTATCATTCACCCCCTGTTGCATCTAACACCGTGGCAAAGCGCTAGACAAAATGCTATATTGTATTCCATTAGGGTTCACCTCTCTGAAACCTAAACATGGGGCAAGAGAAACAACAAAATAAGGATAATAAGTGGTCCGCGATATTGAGGGGATAACAACGATGCAAAAAATTCTAAAACTAAACCAATCACCCCATCAGGTGTGAAAATGGAGGATGGTGACCCAAAGTGTACTCTTTTGAAATTCTTGAACCCTTTGAAAGAGAAACAAAGGGGGATATTTATAGAGAATGATGGAGGAAAAATCTAGTTGGTGTAATGAATGGAGCTCAACCAGTCCACGAGGCTGGTTGAGGTTTGCTTGGTGGTTAAGCATCCCAGCTGATAAAGGTGATGGGGACAGCTTTGACCGTCGCGCGACATAGTGAGTCTGTCGCGCGATGGTGCGCCCTGGCGCATTGTCGCGCGATGGAGTGAGTCTGTCGCGCGATGGTGCGCCCTGGCGCATTGTCGCGCGATGGAGTGAGTCAGGCGCGCGATGGTGCGCCCTGGCGCGGAATGGTTGCGCCCTGGCGCACATCAGTAGGTTTTTTGGTTTTTGAAGTGGCCTAGGCTAGGTTAGGTTCAAGGGTTTTTCAAACACTCAAAACTCAAACACACTATCATTCCCAGGGTGTTCTTGATCCATTTCATCATCGGGGAATCAAAAACCGTAAGTAAACTAATCTGGAAGCCCAGATTGGGGTGTCTACAAGCGCGCGAGACCTCTTCTTGGATCTTCATTCACAAGTTCACTAGTGTGCAAAGTCATTTAAGATGGAAAAGAGTTTTGTAACAAGGCAATGTGGGACAAAAGGCAAATACATATGTGTTTTATGATGAATTGCATGGTATGGGGGAATTTTTTGAATTATAATTATTATATATATTGTAGTTGCGGTAAATCCGAAACGGTACCCGGTACCTGACCGGTACCGGTACGTACCGTACCAGTAGGAAAACCGGTACCCTGTCCGAAACGGTATTCAGAACTATGGTCCAGACATCCTCGTCGACAGCCTTTGAATAGGCTCCATCTTTTCCCTCAAGTGATCGGAGTTTGTTCTTTCTAGCGGCGAAGAGTTCGTTCTTTCTAGTGGCGAAAGTGTTACATGGTCTTGGGTAAAATTCAACCCCGAAAGCTAGCTATTGAAGTGAGTGAACCATCACACTTATATACTTCATACTCCCTCTGTCCCTTTTTTAAATGTCCCGCTTCGTAACTCCAACTTATTAAGAAAACATTATCATTACACCTTTTACATCAACTTTTACCTCCACTTTCCCTATTTACCCTCTATAGAGACATCATCATTACACTTTTACTCATTAACTCTTCAAAATGAAATCTACTTTTAGGGGCAAAATGGAAAATACACCAACTTTTACCCATAAACTTTATAAGATGGACACTTATTAAGGGACAATCCAAAATGGAATACTAGACTTTAAAAAGGGGACGGAGGGAGTATTACTTTGGTTCTCAGACAATGTGGGCCTTTGTTTCATAGGAGGATGGTTTGAACTCAACTCCATTGCAAATCAAGAGTCCGCTTAGAACTCAACGATTCCACATTATAGAGACCCGCTCTGATACCAAATAAAATTCCTAGATTGATTCAAGGACTATGATTGGCCTTTGACTAGATTACTTCGATCACACAACAAAAATACCAATCACACAAGGATCAAAGATAAATCACGGGAAGGAATCATGTACTAGAAACATAGTATGATTACAAGTATTCTTATTCACGACTATGTATTCTCACCAAGAGTCCTAAGAACTACTTGTTGAAGCCACACTCATCGTACCCTTTCACGATCACTACATCTTAGATCCTCATACCTTTCAGAAGCGCCTTTTGAACTCCACGAAAAGTCTTGCTTTGAAGTTTGAACGTAGGTGACTAGAATGAACCAGTCTACTGGCATAGCAAATCTGTGCACAGATTGTGCACAGATTGTGCACAGATTTCTATGTGGGACCCACTACGGGGCCCACACAAGTGATTCGAGTCGTTCATTATGTTTAAAATATTTTTTCAAGGGCCTTTGCGAAAAATCAGCTCAATCCAATACCTATAAGTGCTTGATTTAATCATCTAACTTTTCATTCAAGTTTTTAGAGAATAAAAAGTTAGACGATTAGATCAAGTACTTACAGGTATCAGATTGAGCTGATTTTTTGCGGGAGCCCTTAAAAAAATATTTTAAACATAATGAACGGCTTGGATCACTTGTGTGGGACCCTTAATGGGCCCCACATAGAAATCTGTGCACAATCTGTGCACAAATTTGCTGTGCCAGTAGACTTTCTGGACTAGAATACCTCTTGATGTCTTGACTTGATTAGGTTTAGAGATCCATAGATCTTCACGTTTCTTCAAAATACACAGACCCTAGCACTCCCAGAAGTTTGGAGATGGAAATGAGAGCTCTGGGAAATGAATACAGCGCTCGGTACCGCAACTAATCCATTTTTATAAAGAAGCCACAACTTGACAAGTTTGCCTGAGCGAAGAAAAGTCACTCGAGCGAACTCATTTTCATTCCAGCGAAAGCATCCAGTAGACCTCGGTTGACATCTCGCCTCATGGTCTCTGGAACAAATTTTCCAGCTTCAATATTGCTTCAATGCTTTCCGAAAACACTGGATTAATGACTACCGGACTCGTATTCAATAAAAATCAAATACAAATTCCTTTTCACAACCCTAGACAGACACTTTAGAAAGAAAGTAAAAGAACCATACAAGTCAATAAAAGGGAATACATGCAAATGCTTGTTTTGGTCAAGATCGTGCCAACCAAAAGGGAGCTCGGCCTATAGAGCTTACATTTACCATGCAGTTGAAGTCAGAACCTTGATTTATGAACTCAAGCTCTTAGTACCGTTTGTTGAAGTCTTCCCACTTACTGCTTGCCTTATTTACCGTTCTGTTACAGTAAAGTCATTGTGCTGGATGTTTTTGGAGGAATCCCGGAGGAGCTGTGGTCTTTGACTTCCCTCACAAATTTGTATGTTTACCCACTAAAGTTTTAGTTTAAAGAATGTTTCATTTTCCGTGCCAGAAAAAAATGTTACGATTTCTCTATGTGAACTGTGACACACCATCAAAATGAAACCTTCAAAATCGTGACGCATAGAGAAATCGTGATGCTAATGTTACGATTTCTCTATGCATCGTTGGATAATATTTTTTTTTAACTATGTCATTCAAAATTCTCTCTCTTCACACAACGGTTTACTAAGTTTCTTCCATATTTTGCAGGAACTTGGGCCAAAATTACCTGACTGGTCCCCTGTCTTCATCCATTGCCAATCTAACTCGAATGCAGTGGCTGTAAGCCACCTTATTTTTTATTTAACGTTGTTTGCAGGTCGTTAATATTTTATCCATGCATGTCTAACTAAACTCCTTTAAGGGTCTGACACCTCATTTAATTGTTTTCAGGTGGCTGGGGGGTAATGCATTATCGGGGGAGGTTCCAAAGGAACTTGGAAAACTAACTAATCTGATAACATTGTATGTTATTCTTGACTTTGGACGTCTCTAGGTGGTAACTTCATGTTTTAGTTTTTCTATTTACAGCAATTCAACTTGTTGCCAACAAGTACGAGTCTGCCCACGTATAATCATCCACAACCGTGTCATCTCCGTAACATTTTGTAATTTGGATTTTTTTTTAGGGCAAAGTATGGATTATCTCTCTACGTTTTGGCTGTTTGGCAACTGACCTCCCTATCATTTAGAAATGACCAACTTGTCCCTTTGTAGTTTTGGAGTAAAATGTTACCGTCTCATTTTCATTTTGGAGTAAACACACGCCTATTATGAGACTGAAAATGTAAAAAGCAGTTAAACAAAGATACTAGTATATTCCAAGTTAAGAAGACTACAATACCCTTCATCTTCTTAACACCTGTCCAAATGCCCTATCTTTTTTTTTTTCTCTCTCTCTCTTACTCCTCAATATCTATATCTATGAAGAGGACGGAAGCAAGAAAAATCCAAACCTTCGCCAGTACTTGCACCGGAAGAAGAGGACGGAAGCAAGAAAAATCCCAATTTTGTCTTTCTCACTCAGCATCTTCCATTAACCAAGGATGAAGAATTAACAAGCCCCACCCATTTTTTCCCGAAAAGACAGAAAAATCTCCTTAAGGAATTAACAAACCTCTTCGTGAACGGTATATCTACTAACATTTTTGCTCCAATTCATTGAGAAATCAAACCAGAATTCATTAATTTCTCGCTAGACCTAGTATTATTAATATATACGAAATTAAGTTCTCAGATCACTTAAATGATCAAACACACTGTTAAGAATGAGAACACAAATCAGATCTGGAGCCACAGGCGGCCGAAACGATGAATGTACCGGCCCGGCATGAAGTCCACCGCGCTGATGGGTTTCTTGAAGGAGCTGCAGTGGAGTCGGGACGGTTGTGGTTGATGAGAGGAGGAAGAGAAGCCGGATATGCAATGACGTTGGGGTCGGAGAAACGAATTGGTTGTGCCGACGAAGGTGGGGGAGTCGGGGATGGTAGCGGTGGTGGGTGTTAGGGGTCGCTGGAAGTAGGGTCGAGAGGACGAGTGAGAGAGTATATACGCATGTAGATGGGAGGACGTAGAATAAAAACCAAGAAATGTAGGGACACCAAGGTAATTTTGTACCTATTAATAGAGTTAACGGTCCAAAACTACGAGGAGGTAAGTTGGTCCGTCATTTCCAAATGACAGGGAAGTCATCTGTTAAACGGCCAAACCACAGGGAGGTAATCCGTACTTTGCCCAATTTTTAATATTGAAATCTGTTGTTTCCTGCAGTGGCATTGAGTTCCTTATTCCATTGAAAATTGGAATCACTCATACGTATAACTGAAAGATGAGCCTATTTTCTGATATTGTTAACTTGGTAATTTGCAGAAGCATTAGCACGAATAACTTCTCTAGCTCTCTCCCATCAGAACTGGGGAATTTGATAAAATTAGAGCAATTGTAAGTGCTGAGACATTTTGCAATTTAGTTTCTTTTTTCTTTGCTTTTTTTGTGTAAAAAGGGTGAGGAGGGGGGCCGACGGGGCATAGCAACTCTCCCCTAGCAATGATCACAAGGACTCCAGACCTACGACGAGCTTCGGAAGGGACCAAAGAGCCATAACAACTGCCACCCCACCAAGGGCTAGTGGACCACTGCCGGGCTTCGCAGGAGGACCAAGTTCGAGAGGGGATTGTTGGCACGACTCGAACCCGTGACCTCCTGACAAAAATAAAAATAAGCAGTTACAAAAATCCACCCAGTTATAGGAATTAAACCAAACCAAGTTCCTAACAGAGAAACTTTAATAATTTCAGTTTTTTAATGGCAAGGAAACAAAATACAGTTAATAAAAAAACTGAAGTTCTGTATATACTAGTTCTTGGCTGCTATGAATTCTATGTGGAGTAGCTGGCACATATTCTAGTTTCTCTCCTTCTCCACAACTATATATTTTGCAGTAAAGGTGTTGGGAAAATTTTGGCATAACATATAATTCTAGAGAACAATTTCATTGATATTGTAACAATTACATAATCGAAACAAAATACAAATTCAAAACAGAATGAAACAGTCGAGATACAAATTGAATTTTCAGAAAATCAAACCAAGTCCTGTGTGATACCATAGTCTCCTTAAGAAAGATTCGCCGCCTACCGTCGGTGTTGTAGGATCTTGTTCGGCGTCTTCCTCCCAGGGTTGGCTCGGCTATATTGCAAGCCGTCGGAACACCACCGTCGACCGCCTTGGCGAACTGACTACCGCTTGTCTCTCTCTCTCAAAACGTATATCAGAATATGCTGGAAGGTTGTGAATTTGCTTGTGTCTTCTCCAAAAACGTGAGCCTCCTTTTATAGGGTGAAGGAGGCAAAAGAGGTGTAATGCAGCCATTAACATGCCAATGAATTCTGCCAATGAATAGGGAGGTTACAAAAATCAATACTCCATCATGGTGAGGGTTACGGGAGTTACAGAATACCACACATCAATACGTCTATTGATTGTGGTACGTTAAGATTCAACGAGCCCGGAACGCGCACGGTTGTCTCGAGAGACCCTCCGGTTTGCCCTGATTTCATTCATCTGAAATTCTATAAATTTCCAATAAAAGGAACTCTGATGTGTTCTTAAGTTTCACATTATAAACATCATAAAGTTTTAAGGCCTGTAAACTGTAACCTCTATAAGGCTGGCATTGCATGCAAAAAGTTCGAGCATCATACTTACATAATTCTCCGCCTTGACAGCTACTTCGACAGTTCTGGAGTTAGTGGAGCTATTCCATCTACATTTGCTGCTCTACAAAACCTCTCAACAGTGTAAGAGCTTTCTGGCTCATCCTTTGTCTTATCTGGTGAACTTGAACATGTTTTTAATAGTAGTAATTGTTTTTGTGATCAAGAAAGAATTTTTTTTGAGGATTTCAGGTGGGGTTCGGATAATGAACTCACAGGGAGCATACCCGAATTCATAGGGAACTGGTCAAAACTTAGCTCCCTGTAAGCAATTTGTACGTTGTGTCCTCTTTATTTCGATGATCATCGTACCCTGATCATTGCTTTACTTAATATTAGATAGTAGATACCAATGTTTGATAACGGAGATACTTTTTTAATTAAAGTATTGATACTTCTTTAAGTAACCTCTATTTTATGTAATCAATGAATTTACGTAGTTAGTTCATTTGTAGGAGGTTTCAAGGAAACGCCTTTGAAGGTGGAATACCGTCAACATTTTCCAAATTGACCTCGTTGACGGACTTGTGGGTGTTAACTCTTTCTACATCTTTTCTTCATGTTTAGCATATGAATGATGTTCTCTTCTCTTCTATAACATACTGCCTCATTATATAGGAGAATAAGCGATTTATCTTACAGAAGCTCTTCACTCGAATTTCTGAAAGATATGACGTCTCTGAGTACCTTGTAAGGCAACACTGTTATAGTTGACAATCAATATTGAAATATTTTTGTCTTCATGATCCTCCATTATCTTTTTACAAATGTAACTCAGTGGTTTCTCGCCTGGCAGAATTCTGAGGAATAACAATATTTCTGGTACTATCCCCTCCAATATTGGTGATTTTCCGAGTTTGTCTCAACTGTAAGTTATAGCTGCTAAATTTGCATCGGCTTCCATACGTTTCAACCTAAAAGTTTGGCGGTTGATAATTAGGTTGATGACGATGGGTCAACATCTCTCTATTAAGTAAATGTAAACGTCTAGTTTTTAACGTTTTGTAGCTAACTTGTAGCAACCATGTTCTGTCTAATTCTCAGGGATTTGAGCTTTAACAATTTAACTGGACCAATTCCAGATTCTCTCTTCAATTCGAGCTCTCTCTTATACTTGTAATAATCATTCTCTCTTACTTCTGATAAAAAGTTGTGCAATGTTTTTTTCTAAAAGCATTTTAGAAAATATGAACGTTTATGAGTTGAACTAGCTCGTGTATGTTCAGGTTTCTTGGGAATAATAGATTGAATGGAACTCCTCCCGAGCTAAAGAGACCTCTTCTGCAAATGTAAGTTACATAACCATTCATAGTTCAAGAAGATTGCATGCAGGTGGTACATGGACGTTTATGGTCATTATGTAGAGTTCCTAGAATGTCATGGTTAGGTGATTTCAGAAGCATAACCCACTACTGTACAGTCATATGATTTGATTACTTATTAAATTGTATAGGTTCAATTTTGGGCTACTCATTATGGAGTAAATTGTTTTGGCGCACAAATATGAGAACCTGTATAGTGGCGGAGCCAGGATTTTGATACTGGAGGGGCCGCCTTAACATTTATATATTTTAATCGGAACGTATACTTATTATATCATAAGGGTTTTGTTTTTCAGTTTATTACATTTGTACATTGAAATGATTTTTTAGGCTATTTCAACTGTCACGTGTTTATTTTTTATTTACGAAAGAAATTAATAAAGAAGAATCTAGAATAACCAATTTTTTTATCTAATCGAAGCAAAATTATTAAGATTACCAGGTATATAACTGTACACGAATAACTATCAATAATATTCACAATCAGGTATATATAAAAGAAAATTTTAAAACTCGAACGCTTGGAGAGCCGGGGTCGGGGGGGGCCTACATACCTCCGCCCCTGAACCTGTATCTTAAAGAAATGTTTGGGAAATGGAAATCTTGATTCATGCAGTCATGGTAGTATACTGATATGTAAGCTGATGACGAAATCTGAGGCTTCAGCAGTCAAATGTGAGACTGAACATTTTATCGGTTCTCAGTAGAACGAAAATCTCAACTAAGCATCCCATTATGTCGTTGCCTGCAGAGATGTGTCATACAATCAATTATCGCCGGCACTTCCATCTTGGGCGAACAACAGGTGATTCTCTCTGTGCGATATGTTTTTAATGGTATTATGTGGTCTCTGAACATTTAGTTATACAAAAAGAAAGTTGTGTAATTTCCTATATACAATTTGAGTGTTGAACAGCATGATTATGGTGCTGTTAATGGCTTAATGCACTTGTCAGCTTTAGAGGATGTATGATCCTAATTCCTAAATGTAAACGGAAAACGGATATTTTTCAAGTTGTTCTGATATGAGATACTATGTCTGAATTCTACAGTTTATTTCTTCACCCACAATTTCTGTACTCAGCTGAATGAGATTTACCGCTTAGTTTTTGTATCCCTTTCTTATATTTAGCATTCTTGTGTAATGGGACCGGACCCTTGATGAAACTGGCTGCCATCTGTTTATCACTTTCTAAACCACAGATGAAAATTTTGCCATGTGATTTGTGCAAACTAATTGTTAGAAGTCTAGCAAATGGGGCCTATGTAAGAAGTTAACTAGACAACTTTGGAAGCATTCTGTAGAAATTTTATATCCATTTCAAAACCAATTGGAATGAGTGGAAAGGTTCCAAATATTATTAAGCGATTACTCATTCCACTCCCAAGCAACGTGGGAGACTCTATTCTTTAATATCCCCCTCATGTGCAACCACGTTTGAGGTCTGGCACGTGTGGCCACTTTTTGGATTTTATCATCGTGCAGCGTTTTTGCTGGTCTGTCATTGTGGGGTGTGGATTGTGAATTTTTTTTTATAAAATGTGGGGTGGAATGGGCGCAGCTCTGATACCATGTAGAAACTTTATATCCATCTCAAAACTAATTGGCAATGAGTGGAGAGGTTCCAAATATTATTAAGTGATCACCCAAGCAATGTGGGAGATATAGAATTGCAATGGTGTGAGATTTGGAACATCCTCCTCCAGAATCCTAACAAAAACAGCTCATACCTGGCATCAAAAAGATAATGTGGAGAATCCATGATACATGTCCTTTAAAACAAGTACTGAAGTAATAATAGTTGAAAGCTTAAACATTGATTAGTTATACTCCATGCTCATGTTCTTTGTTTCCACAAGATGTTGCTAACTGTACCTGATGAATCATTTAACTTCAATTGCGTTAGTTATGTGGAAAATTCAACTTGCACTAATCACTATCCATTCTTCTTCTGCATACAGTCTTCTGGCTACGGGATTGGACTGTATTCAAAAAAACTTTCCCTGCCTTGGGGGTTTTCCTAACTGTAAGTGCAATTTAGAACCTCTCCTTATCCTTTATTCTGAAACGGGACACATAAATTCTATGATGTTGGAAAGAGGATCTTTGAGTTTAGTATTCTTTGAATCATCAAATCCTTTTAATAATTCTAAAAGTAGGTCAACTTAGACTGGTAACTACTGTTACCGACTTGGTACACAATGTTGGACTCTTTTACTAATTGTTTAAGCTTTTGGAATAATTGGTGACTTGATGGTATTAGAGCTTCAGTTCGTAGAGGTCCTAAGTCAATCCAAGTCTCATAACTTCTGTTCATTCCATTGTTTTATGTTACCATGCACTCTCTGTGTGTGCATCTGTACACCTTATTCAGCGTTGCTTTGATTGCCTCTTGATACGTAGGAATGGGCCGTACATGGTGGGGTGTTACATAGTTTGATATTGATTTTGGTTTAGTGTGTGTACTGTTGTGTATGTGATCATGCAAAATCCTTTCAAGCGGTTAATTTTTTTGGAGTCCACTGGATTGATCAAGGAGATGTGGCTGTTTTTTCTTTATTTCTGGTGCACCTTTTTGAACTCTAATCTGATGAATTCCTCTTCCCCGATGGTTTGCAGATTCCAACTTTGCGATTAATTGTGGTGGTCCAGAGATGACATCTAGTAGTCAGATTGTATATGAGCGGGATAACGACCCTCTTGGTCCAGCTACTTATTATGAGGCTAGTACAAAAAGGTGGGCAGTAAGTAATGTCGGGCAGTTCAACGATATAAACAATGCCAAGTATATGAGTGTCTCTTCAAGTCAGTTCAATACTTCGGACTCGGAGCTGTTACAGACAGCACGAATATCACCGGGATCACTAAGATATTTTGGGTTGAGACTTGAGAATGGTAATTACATGGTGACTCTCCAGTTTGCAGAGACAACATTCTTAAATCCTCCAACTTGGAAAAGTCTTGGAAGGCGTGTTTTTGATATATACATCCAGGTCAGTGCCGCGTTATCACAATTGGTTTTTTTTTTTTTTTTTATAGTCCTAATCCTTTTTTGAAAGAAAAAATAACCACAAAGAATAAGGAAGGCATACCTTCCAATAAATTTAGGGGTGGGCACGGGTCGGGTTTGTCCCGGACTCATCACCCGACCCGAACACGTCGGGTTGGGAATCCCCTCACCCGCCACCGACCGATCTAGCTAACATAACCGACCGTTGCAATGCATTCGGGTAACCGGTCGCTCCGACTGAAACCGAACAATCAGAGAGCAAACTAGAGACTCAGATGAAAACAGGTAGTAATCAACACAAATCCCTTCAAAATATTAGATACAAAGCTCATATAGAACACGCCAAATGAAAAGGAAAGGAAAAATAAGAGAAACTGAAAAAAAAAATCAGAAGTTAAGCCCTAAAAAGTTAGGAATCTGAACCAGTGGGATTCTTCAGTCCTCCGGTGGATCCGATCGAACCAAATATTATGCAACTGGGCCGCCGATTGATTTACTTGGTGTCACTAATTCCTCTGGGTAAAAATTTCTCTTTATTCTTGAAGCGGTGAAGCCCCATCTGCATTTCTCTTTGATGGCTTCAATCTGATTTTCGAATGAAAATATAGAAGTGAGGAGAGATAGACATGTCTTTTTTGTTTGGGATAATCGTGATAAGAAGAGAGAAGAGAGGGAAGAGTAGAGAGAGATTCATCAGTTCTCTACTTCTCTTGAAAAGGGAGAATTGATGCAGAGAGAGAGAGAAAAAGAGAGTGGGTGGGTATTAAAGATAAAGTGTAAATGTATCGATGCGTACAGAAGTTCAGAACTTCTTTTTAGGCACAACAGGCATGGGTTTTGAAACCTGCGCTAACATTAAATGAGTGTAAGACAACATATCTGTAGACACCCCAATCTGACTTCCCGATCGTTTTACTTTCTTCTTCGGTTTCTTGATTCCCTGATGATGAATCAGGTCGAAAACAGTCTCGAGAACTTGGAATGGCTTGAGTTTGGCATGTGAGGAACCCATTCTTAGCCCTTAAACCCTTGAATCAGAACCTGGACCTTGGGTTTGAATGTTGCGCGACATACTGGAACCCTCGCGCGATGGTTCATTTGCCAGGTGGTGGTCAAAGTCGAAGCTTTGACCATTGACCCTCGCGGGGTTGGCTGGACCCTCGCGCGATGCTCTCGCTTCGTCGCGCGATGGTCAACACCTGTCATTTTCACCCAGATTGCGTGGTGGTCAGGGGGCTACAGGCCTATGTGACCCCGTTTTCTCGGTTGAACAGCGTTCTGGGGGGGGGGCTCCCCTTGCACCACCTCACCCCCCGTTCTCCCATCACCTTTACCACCCCACTCCTCCACCAAGCAATTGTAACCAGCATTGTTGGCTGGTTACAAGGCCTTGGTTAGCCACCCACTAACCCCTTTTTCTATAAATACCCCCCCCCCCCCATGCTTCCTTGCAAAGGGTTACAAAAATTCTCCTTAAGAAAGAAGAAGTGAAAGCTCAAGCACAAACACTTCACACAACATTTTCTCCTACATAGTCACCTCCTAAGCCACATCACCTCATTTAAGCCATCTCCAAGGAACTCAAGCAAAAGGTATAATATCTTTCTGCTTACTGTTCGAACCCCTGAGGGGGGCTGGCAGGGTCAAGGCTGGTAATCGATACCAGTTCTGGCCCTAAAGCTGGCAAGGTTTGAAGAGCCGTTAACTGGAAAACCCTCGCGCGATGGTCCTATATACTCGCGCGACAATTCTGTCTGCGTGAGATTGGACCACGTGGGGAAGGGATCCTGGTCTTTGAGTTTCTTATTGTGCTCTTAGTCATTTTCAAGTCTTTCAAAAAGTATTAGCTCACTGTTTTGCATGTTGAAAATCATTCTTTAACTTAGTTTAAAGCACCTTTTGGTTTGGAATGCTCTTGGGATGCTCCTGAACATGTCTCAGAGCCCTGAGTATGCAAAGCAATTCCTGGAAGTCCAGTCTGAACAATCGCGCGCCTGTATCACTCTGTCGCGCGATGATTCTCTGTCTTCCAGGGACTGCCCTTGCATGAGCAGCTTGGCCTTGGCCTCTGTTTAGACACCCCCACTGTTTAGGGGTTGTATTTTCATAATATTTCCATCTGTTGGCTGTAATATTGTTTACTTTCAAGTACTTATAAACTGCTTGGTTTGCACCTGGGTGAGCACTGGTCCTTCCAGAGCCCAGAAGGGGGTGAAATTCAAACCATTGGTGAAGCGTCAATACTCGCGCGAGTATATGGTTATGTCGCGCGATGATTTGCTTGCATGCGGATGAACTCATGCATGCAAGCTGGCTGTTTGTTCGCGCCAAAATCATACACAGTGCTGTCTTGACGTATGATCGACGTTTTGAACTTCATTCCATTTATTACTTGTCATCTCACTCATCCATGCTATATATCACATCTTGCAAACTGTTACAGTTTTAATCCCTTAAACTGTTCCCCCGCCCTAAATGGCTAAAGAATTGACTAATCAAAACAGAATCGCAAACAAACATTTTTCGCAAATGCCTAAGTAGAGACCGATCTCCGGATTGGGCGAGAGGGGTGCCATAAAACCCTTCCCCTCTCGTAACCTGGCTCCCGAACCCAGATATGGTTATGACGGACTGGTTCCTTAACCTTTTCAAATCAAACAGCGCGGCAAGTGCTTCGAAATACGGTTCCTTGGGTGTCGGACCTTCAAACCCGAGTGGCGACTCTGTATTTTGCGAGCGCTTGCTTCCCCGCTCGCGCTCCCTCGACCCAGGCCCCTTGCCTCGCTTCTCGGAATCCGGAAATTCCGAAAACGGGCACGCATGCCCACAATATCTATGATATATGTATACGTATATAATGTGGCCCGTGGTCCTTTGATCTGTAATCCTCCTCCGTTGGCTCGTGGGTTTCCTAGCCTTCTCGCTCAGCCATGCACAGTGAATGCACGACAAAGACCTGGCCGGGGTTGCCCAGCAAGGCCCTCTGGCGAGAGGATCAGAATGTGCAAAGAATCAAGTAAGAGACTAGGGTTTTGAGATAGTGTAGCCTGTACCTCCTTCTCTAGGGTTACTCCTTCAGTATTTATAGAGCCTTCTTGACTTGCTCTGCAAGCAGGGCCGGCCCAACCCCAAGGCCCAAGAGGCCTGGGCCTTGGGCATCCTAAAAATGTCCAATTTTTTGGGCACTCCAATTTTTTTAGTATTTGGGTTTGACTAGAACTCTTTTTTAGTCCAATACCATAAAAAAAGGGCCCATCTAACATGCAAATAAAGGCCCAACATGCAAATAAAGGCCCAATAACCCATATGACCCAAAAACTCGATGGCATTGTAAATCAGAGAACTAATTGGTCCATTTTTGAAAAAAAGAAAACAAAAGCTCTGGCACGTTTTTCCATGAGTTTGCATTCTCACCGGCTGGTCAGGAAACTCAGCCATTTCCACCCCACCAATAGATGCGCGCCACCTCAGCAAATGCCTTTAAATGCTTTGGAAAGTCATGTTCACAAACAGAGCCTTCACAACAGTACAATTACTTTGGTTATTCCATTACTTTTCCATGTTTTTGAACGGCATTTCTTCTTCTCCTTTTTTTGTACTACATTTGAACGACATTTCATGTGACTTGATCAAAAAAAAAATAAAAATAAACGACATTTCTTTCCCTTGTAGCCGTTCAGCTTAGATTTTTTGGGATTTTTAGACTTTTGTCCTAATTCAAATTTATTAATTTTAAGTTTAACTTTTGTGAATTACTGATTTGTCTTGTCAAGACAAATCAGAAGGGTAAGAAATTACTATGACTTTTACCGGCTTTTTTTTTGAAATATCTAATATAAAGATGGCCTTTTGCACTTTATCTTAGATATTTTAAAAAATATTTGCGTAAAAGTCTTAATTTTTTTATATTTTCAATTCTTTTCGTTGAGATGAGTCAATAATCCACAAAAATTTGACGCAAAAGTGCAAAACTAATAAACGTGATTTTTTTTTAATATGGATAGAAACGGAAAAGCCCAAAAATTTCTTAACGGAACCACATCTAAAACTGATTTGTTTCAACAAATTAACTGAAAAAAGAGAGAGGAATGGGGCGTTTATTTTTAGCCTTCTCATCTACTTCTGTGATGGTGGGAAGGAATTTGTCATGAGGAATTTTTGCTTCTAGAAATGCAAGACGAGTAGTATTCAAGGGATACTAATTCATTGTTGAGATAATATGTATTTGTCTATTTGAATATTTTGTATTTTGTGTTCGTATGTAATAATTAGTAGAACTTTATATTAGTTTGGCTTTCTCGTATTTTGATCGTTACTGTAAAAATTATTAAGTATTAGGGGCACACTCTTCTTAATTTGGCCTTGGGCACTCAAAACCCTTGGGCCGGCCCTGTCTGCAAGTATGGGCATGTGCCTTGCACGGGTCAGGTGACGTCGCTCTGACGTCACTGAGTAGATCTAGCAACCGTTTTTAGGCGTGAGCTGGCAGCCCCCATGTGCTCCCATCATTATCTCTTGGCATAACCGCTTCATCACGTGGGAAAGCACATAACTCAGCGGGTGGCCGAACCGCGTACATGGCCGAGCCCGACGGACGACCCATGTAAGGAACATGCTGACGGATCTTCGCCTCCGACGGCGGCCGAGCCTGGGCTATCCACGTCGCCTGAGCTCAGAGTAAAAGATCTCGCTAATGGATGAGTCTCGGCCAGTTGCCGAGCCCCAGTTCAAGTACAGTTCCGTTGTCGGTCGAGGACAGTTACGTTCGGCCTACTACAATAGCCCTCAATCTCTGCCATCGACGAGCGCGTGGTGGAGAATGACGTTGAACTTTGGCCGAAACCTGCTTTTGCCGAACATAGTTTATGGCCAAGTGGAAGTTTAGCCGAGCTTTATCTATTCTCATCAACCGTCATAGATAAGCCTCAACGGAGGGGCGCCAGGTGTCTTCCTATGGTTGGGTACGGCCGATGGGAGGACGGCTGGCACGCGTGAAATCCTGCTAGGCTGTCCCATCATTGCCACATGTCAAGCACTTACTGGCCATTGGTTCGGCGGTGCAGAGATGGGCGGGAACGAACTTCGAATTCCCAAACCCTACGCCTATATAAAGGGGGACGGGGGGAGAGAGAGAGGTCCCAATCTCCTTCTCTCTCTAGACTTCCATTGCTGAAGTTGCTCCTGTCGCCTGTTCGTCTTTCAGTTTCGATTTCCAGAGGATCCAATCGTTAGATTTTGCCAGAATCTCCAAGTATCAGTTTGATTCTTGTTGCTCCTTTCGTTTTTGCAGTTTTTAGGCATTTTCTTCTCCCACCTTTGGGATTTTTTGGGGTTTTTTTTGCTCTATATGAACAGTGTCTCGCTGGGGATGAATAGTTTGTTCATCTTCAGCTTCAACCTATTCTTCAGAGCCCCAGTTTGGATGCAGGTGGGTTTGGCCGACGATGGTGTTGGCCGAGCCCATCGACTTGTCTTTTTATGTCTCCTGAGCTTGAGTCTTGGTAGGGTGGGCCAGTAGGGTAACCGAGCGTAGTGAGATCTGTGTCTTTTGGCCGACGACGAGGTTCCTCATTATAACTTCCTCTGTTTTGTTAGGTCTGGCTCACCGGATCATTGTCATTTCATCTGAAAGTTCGGGGGACGACTCCGGAGAATTGTTCATCCGAGAGAACTTGGATAGGCGCAGGAGCCGACGCCAAACTTCTTCAATCGCTTCGAACATGTCAGGCTCCAGTGATTCCAACGCCGAACGTGACTATGAATATGACGGCGGTTTTAACACTGAGCCAGAGATATCCTTCACAACGTCTACCCGATCCGACGCCGAACCCGAGCCGGGTCTTGAAGCCGAGTCCAGGTTTTGTACTCAGGCCGAAGCAGCTACCTCGTCTCGATCTAGGCCTAGTGATACCCCATCCGAGGATAGGGAGGTTGCTGACCTCTATGAGAGGGGCAAGGTTTGTCCCTACGTCCATTATTTTAGCGGGGATCCTCGTGAGTACGAGAGTTTCTGCCGAGAGTACAACATCCCTGACGATGTTGTTGTTAGTCAGGTGGCAAGCAACCGCATTAGGGATAAGAGAGAGCTCCGTCCCGAGCACATAACGGTCCCCTTGATGGCCATATGCGAAGCCGGGCTCCTGTTCCCTCTTCACCCCTTTTTGAGGGAATTGCTTGCTCGGTTCGATTTGGTGCCCCATTATTTTTCCATCAATAGTTATAGGATAGTGATGGCCGTGATTAAGTTGAAGGAACTCCATGACCTCGAATTCTCAGTAGCTGACCTTTTTCACACATACATAATGTCTAGGCATGGCAAGATCGAGCGTAGGTACCTGTCGATGCATAGCAACAAGGAGCCATTGATAGAGGGGCTGCCCGATACTGAAAAATGGGCCAATTTTTACGTCGAAGTTAGCGATAACTATGAGTTCGGCGATCAGACAATGCGGTTACATAGCGTGCCGAAGATAAAGGATTTTCGAGGTTGTTTATTTTCCTTTACTTTGCCGAGCCCGACTTTTACTTGGTATTTTCCCTGTCCACAATTGATGGATTTGATACCTTTTGCAGATCATCGTGCAATAACCAAGAGAGAGCAATCGCTGGCCGCCAAACAAAATGTTAAAATCCTGAAAGCTCAGATCTGTCGTGACGCGCCGACTTTGTTGGGCTACATTCCTTCGTATAAGGGGAAGTTGAAGAGGAAGGAGAAGGAAAGTTTGCCGAGCGCGAGGGCCGGGGGCAGCAAGAAGATCTCCGAGCATCATTCTGAAAAACCCAAGCGACAGAAGCCGAGCGACAAGGAAAAGGAGCCGAGGGTGAAATTCCGAACGTTCAGAAAGCCAGCCCGCAGAATTCTGGTTCCGCGAGAGCCAGCTGCCCAAACATCTGGGTATACAGGTTCCACTCCAAACCCTTGTTCCTGAACTTGCAGAGGAGATGGGAAGGAGGAACGTCGTACGAGTGAACATTAGAAACGATGCTGCGATTCGTCAAAAAGACGCTGATGTGGCCGAGCCTACTGAAAAGAGGCAAAAGGTCACTTATGACTTTTTCCCAACGGGACAGCCGACGCCGCGTCAGCGGGAAAAAGATCAAACTTAATCTTCAGCTGCGGGCGCCTCGAATGCAGCGGAGAAGTCGGTGGGTTCAAGTGGCCGAGCGATCGTGCCAGAGTTTGCACCGTCGTTTGCAATGCCCAAGGGGAGGGTCGTTAACATTGATGACAGGAAAAAACTGGAACCCGGGCTAGCCGTCACTATGCTTCACGGCCTTGCGTTGCCAAGGGATATGGAAAGAGTCCCGACGGAGCTGCAGCCAAGCATCGTTCACGCGAGCGCCTACCTTGTTCAGGTCTATTTTTTATTTTATTTTTATTTCTTTTTGACGTCGCCGAGCTTACTTATTTGTTCTGTGCAGGCTGGGCAAGCCCTGCTGCGGGTTTCTAACCAGGCCGAGCTTCTGGCAGCAGAGAGGACGAGGTATCGCGATGATGTAAAGACCGAGCGCGAAAAGGCAAAGTCTCTGAAGAATAGTCTGAAGCTTGCCAAGGCTAAGATTGCCGAGCTTGAGAAGGAGAGGGATGAAGCCCTGGAGAAGGCTAAGAATGCCGATCGTGAGCTTGGCCAAGTTTTGAGGAGGGAGAAGAGGAAAATGAAAGAAGTTGATGAGAAGGCCTATCAAGCTGGGTATGACCGAGGAGGTGTGGAGTACATAAGAGACGCTCGGTCTATGGTGAATGACGAGGTTAAGATGAGAGTTCCAATTGCCTACCGAACGGGGAATAAGGATGGTGTGAAGGCGGTGTGTGGTGTCCTGCAGCTTGAAACCGACCTTAACATGACAAAGTCGATTCCCGAACCCACGACTCCTTAACTCGTCCTTCCTTATACTGCTGAGGAGTGCGCGCCACTCCTTCCAGAAGAGTTTCCTGAGAGCGAGGATGATGTTGACGACCTTACCAATGCTGATGCCGACGGTGGAAATGGCTCTGGGGAGAAAAATGGTGAAGGGCATCAGAAGGAAGTTGGGGGTGGCGAACGGGAGCCCATGAGTGTTGAAGAGGCTGCAGAGGCCATTGATAAGGGCGCTGAGGCCGTTGTTGATGTTGCTTCTGAGGACGTTCCTCAAGTTTAATTTGTTTCACTTTATGAACTTGTTTGATTTTGGATTTTTTAAATTTTGTTGGACTGGACAGATCCGAGCTTGGATTTTACCGTGCCAGGTGTAATAGTTTGTGGGAGATTGGCACCGAACAATTTATTATGCCGTACCTCCCAGCTTAGGGGTTTTTGCAATACTTGTTCCTTTTGAACAAACGATTTGGCATCCTTTTGGCGACTTCAACAAATTCTTGCTTTTGATAATCTGTCTTCATGTCTTGGTTTTATTTTGACATGCTTGCTTATTTTTGGTGGTTAACCGTAGCCCCCACTTTGGTCTGGGTTTGGCAAATTAGTTGCGTATAGATCAGGGTTGAAATTGCTTAGTTGTTGTTGGATGGTGCCGAGCGTTGACCAAAGTAGAAAGAAAAAATTGTTGATAGTTTGCCGAGCTTGGCGTTGTTCGCGGCCATTGTTCAAGTTTAGTGGACTATACTTTAGGTTAGCAACCAAAAGTTGTTCGGAGCCCCTAGATATGGTTGGGGCTCAACCAATTTCCCAACTCTTGAGATTTTGAACGTTTGTAGGTGGTTTGCTCACCAAAGTGAGTATAATCGGGCATTGGCCGACCTTACCGTCTTGCCAAGCCGAACCGAAGCCTAAATTCCTGACGTGATGTGTCTTTTAGGCTTGGTGGACCATATGTCCAGATTTTGCTTCGTTGGGCAGCTATGGTGGCCGAAGCGGGGGCTTCAAAAGCCGTTTGTGGTGTGACCAAAGTCATCGCTTGTTTGTGGCAGAGTTTGCCGAGAGTGATTTGCGTTTAATGGTGTTTAAGCCAAAAAATGCAGAAGACATCGATTGCCAAACAAGAATCGTCTTTGTATTGATAAACATGGGGAGTACATGAGGAAAATGGAAACTTATGGCCGAAGCCATACAGAAGGTAAAATAAAGTAGATTTAACATAAAGTAAAAAATGCGGCTGGAGGCACTCTTGGAAAATACGTCACATGTATGCCTTTTTCAAGTTCTGTGCATTCCATGGGTTGGTGAGGGTTTTTCCATTCATGTTTTCCAGTATGTAAGCACCTTCACCAGCAATTTTGACAACACGAAAGGGACCCTCCCAGTTGGGTTTGAATTTCTGCTTCTTGCTAGCTTGCACCACTTTGCGCCAAACTAAGTCGTCTGGCTTGAAGGTCTTGGTTCGAACACTTTAGTTGTAGCCTTTTGCCACTTGCTGTTGGTACTCGGCGAGCTTAAGCTGAGCGTCATCGCGCCTTTCTTCTGCCAAGATGAGTTCCTATTCCACAACTTCGTCATTAGTCTTTGGATCGAAATTCTCTGTTCTCAGAGTGGGGAACTTAGATTCTAATGGGATTACGGCTTCCATGCCGAACGCCATTGAGAAGGGTGTTTGGCCAGTTGAGCGCCTTGGTGTGGAGCGGTAAGCCCATAGTACGCGTGGTAGTTCTTCAGCCCACTTGCCTCTTTTGGAGTTTAGGCGACGCTTGATCCCAACGCAAACGGTTTTGTTCGTGGCCTCGGCTTGGCCATTTCCTTGAGGGTACGCTAGAGTTGAGTTGAAGAAGCGAATCCCAAATTCAGTGCAAAGGCTTGTTAGATCCTTGCCGACAAATTGACTTCCATTGTCTGAGATGATGGCGTAGGGTACGCCGAACCTAGTGACGATGTTCTTCCAAACGAATCTTCGTACGTCGGCTTCGGTGATCGTTGCCAAAGGCTCGGCCTCCACCCATTTGGAGAAATAGTCTGTTGCGGTGATTAGAAACTTGTAGCCTCCAGGGGCCGTTGGCAGCTTTCCAACAATATCGAGCCCCCATTGTGCAAAGGGCTAAGGACTGGTGATGGGGGAGAGGTTTTGGGCAGGTTGCTTTGGTATGGGAGAGAACAGTCGGCATGGTCGGCATTTGCGAACGATTTCTTCACAGTCTTTCTTCATGTTCTTCCAAAAGTATCCCAGACTCAATGCTCGTTGGCAAAGTGAACGGCTACCGGAGTGGCAGCCACAGCTCCCTGAGTGAAGTTCGGCGAGAATCTCAAGAACTTAGGTTGGGTGGACCACGAGGAGATATGGGCTGGAGATAGATTTCTTGTAGAGTTGGCCACTTTCAGAGAGCCAGTAGTAAGCAGCTTTGTTCCTGATGCGATAAGCTTCCTTATTGTCTGTCGGTAAAGTGTCATGTTTGAGAAACACAATGATCTCGTCCATCCAGCTTGGGCCGAGTTCAACGTTGAGAACCTTTGGAGTGGCATCAAAGCTTGGGTGGTCGATGTTGCCGAAGCTGATTGTCCGAAATTCGGAGGCTTTAGAAGCTGAGGCAAGGCTAGCGAGTGCGTCGGCATGCGCGTTGTGTTCGCAGTTGATCTGTTCGATTTTGAAATTGTGGAAGTGGGTGATTAGTTCGGCTACGGTTGCCTGGTATTTTGACATCCGCGAATCCCGAGCCTCATATTCCCCCAGTACTTGGTTAACTATGAGTTGGGAGTCACAGTAAATGACAAGGTCGGAGATTTCCATCGCAACTGCAAAGCGTAAGCCAGCTAGGAGGGCTTCATATTCAGCTTCATTATTGGTGGCGGAGAATTCGATGCTGATAGCACTTTCATGTATTGTTCCACAGGGGGAGACTAGGACGACCCTGGCCCCTGCTTCGTTGCTGTTAGATGCTCCGTCAACATGTAGACGCCAGATGTCCTCTTAGAAAAGGTGCCAAGGTTTCGGCGACAATTGATGCTCGGCGATGGTTTGTGTTGGGATGGGTGTGTTGAGAAGTTCAGTATCTTCTAGAGTAAGCTTAGCAATGAAGTCAGCAAGGACCTGCCTTTTGATTGCTGATCGTGGTTCGAAACGGATATCAAAGTTTACTGGCTCTACTGCCCACTTGGAGACCCTGTTGGATAGATCAACCTTTTGAAATAGGCTCTTGAGGGGGTGCTCTGTTAAGACGACGATGGGGTGTGATTAGAAGTAGGGCAGGAGTTTCCTAGCTACCGAAACGAGGGCAAGGGCTAACTTTTCAAGGGGTAGGTAACGAGTTTGAGCTGGAAAGAGTGTCTTGCTTGTGAAGTAGATTGGCATGTCATCGGTGCCATCCCGCCGCACAAGTGCAGAACTGGTTGCGTGGGCGGACACGGTGAGATAGAGATATAAAGTTTCGAACTCCTTGGGTTTCACCAGCAGCGGGGCCGAGTTTAAGTATTCCTTGAGTTCCTGACAAAGCAAAGTCATAATCCGGGGTCCACTCAAAGCTGCGTCGACTTTTTCCCTTCAAGGCATGGAAGATTGCGTGGCACTTGTCTGAGGATTTGCTGATGAATCAGTTTAGAGCTGCTGCCATCCCAATGAGCCTCTGTACTTCCTTGATTGTCCTTGGTGGACGCAAGTCTATAACAGCCTTTATTTGGTTAGGGTCGGCCTCAATACCTCTTCGGGTGACCAGGTGTCTGAGGAATTTCCCAACGCTCACCCCGAACGTGCATTTTTCAGGATTCAGCCGTAGCTTGTGTAGTTTGAGGATTTCGAAGACTTCCGCCAAGTCTTACAAGTGGTTGGATTCCTTCTTACTTTGACGACGAGGTCATCAATGTAAGCTTCAACGGTGTGGCCGATTTGTTCTTCCAACATCTTGAATATTGCTCTGTTGAATGTTGCACTTGAATTCTTGAGCCCAAAAGGCATGATGCGGTAGCAAAAGATGCCATATGGTGTGATGAAAGTAGTTTTCTCCATGTCGTCGGGGTCCATGGCAATTTGGTGGTAGCCACGATAGGCGTCTAGAAAGCTTAGCCGAGCATGGCCTGCCGTTGCGTCCACAAGTTGATCAATCTTCGGGAGTGGGAACCAATCCTTTGGACAAGCGTCGTTGAGATTGGTATAATCTACGCAAACTCGTCATTTGCCGTTTTTCTTCTTAACGACCACCGTGTTGGACAGCCATGTTGGGTATTGTACTTCTTGTATGGCGTTGGCTTCCAGCAAACGTTTAACTTCTTCAACGACGGCGTCGGCGTGTTCAGCTGCAGACCGCCGTGACTTCTGGATGACAGGCTTGGCATCTTTCTTAATGTTGAGAGAGTGACTGATGAAATCGGGATCGACCCCGGGCATCTCGTTGGGGGTCCAAGCAAAAACTTTTATGTTTTTCTTGAGGTATTGGAACATTTCTTCGCGATCGGCCTCGCTGATGGAAGAGCTGATTAAGAAGAATCGCGAACCATCCTCGTTTATGGGCATCTGGACGAGGTCTTCTTCCGCTTTGTCTTCAGCTCGTTGGCCGACGTCGTCGATCACGACAATGTCCAGAGCTTTGACCCATTGCACTTGCTTGGCTTTGGTGGAATTGTGGACGGCTGAGATGTAGCACTTTTTGGAGTCTATTTGGTCACCTTGTAGATCTTCCTGTCTCCCATTGATGCCGATGAAGCGAACGACCTGGTGGTAGGTTGAAGCGATTGCTTGCATGCCGTGTAGCCAAGTTTGGCCAAGAATTGCATTGTATGGGCTAGGTACGTTGACGACAATGAATTCGACACTCAATGTTTTTGAGCCAACAACGACTGGCAGGAAGATTCGACCAAGTGGCCAAATGGGTGCACCGTTAAATCCGATGAGGGGTACTTCGGCGGGTTGCAAAGCTGATTCTGGGAGATCAAGCTTTTTGAACAAGTCATAGTACATGACCTCCGCCGAGTTTCCCTGATCGATTAGAACGCGCTTGATGTCATGTACTCCAATTTGGACAGTTACGACAAGGGCGTCGGAGTGCGGTGTTTGCACACGTTCGAGATAGCGCTCGATAAAAGTTATTGTCCATTTGGGTAACTCTTTTGATCGTGGGCGTTTGGATCTAGGTCCTACCGTGAGTACCTGCTTGGAAGTGGATGCGCGACTGAGGTCAGCTTGAATATTGGATTCAGATTCCTTTGTCACGGGGCCGTGAATAACGTGTATCGTCAGCCGCGGTTCATTTAGGTTAGGGTTACCAGCAGGTGGACAGGTGGGTGTTTTGGTTTGATCGATGTACTGATCGAGATGGCCTTGTGCTGCCAGACGCTCCAATAGTGCTTTGTATGGTGCGCATGCGGTTGTGTAATGACCGAGCTCGTTGTGGTATGAGCACTTCTTTCGTGGGTACTGATCTGCTTGGCCAGTGTCTGTGCCCAGCTTTCCTGTTGGCCATTCGAACCACGATTGCCTCATGATTTCCTTCAAAAAAGACCAGATGGGTTCTTTGAAGTATGTGGTCTCGGCCACGTAGTCATGTACCTTCGGTTGGCGCTTCTTTCCTTCCTTGATGTTGTGGACAAGTTTCTTTGGCTGAGGCTGCTGCGTTGTGATTGGTACTGGCAGCTGAGGTGTGACCGTTGGGAAGCTTGTAGTTGAGTTTGTTAGCCTTTGAGCCGCATGGTCCGCGTAAAATTCTTCAAGAGCGCAGAACCGTTCCACGATGCGCATCAACTCGCCCATGCCATGGGGTGGGCGAATAGCAAGTTCGTCCAGAATCTTGCTGTTAATTTCCAAGCCATTTTTGAAGGTTCTTGCGGCCCAGTACTCGTCGATTCCAGGAATTTCGTTGAACAGTTGCTAGTATCGTTCGGCATACTAACGGAGAGTTTCAGATGGGAGTTTCCGCATTTGGGATAATGACTCAGACTCCTTGGCCGTCCTGTTGCTCGTGATGAAGCGGGTGTTGAATGCGCGTTCAAGGTCGGCCAAGTTCCATATGGATCCAGCGGGCAATTTGTTGAACCATTGGAGTCCAAGGGAGCCGAGGCTGGATGGGAATGCTTTGCATTTGATTTCATCCTTTGTGGTGCACAGCTCAATGGTTTGACGGAAGTGGATCAGGTGGGTGTAAGCTTCGCATGTGGTTGGATCGAACTTTGTGAATTTTGGCAGGTGGAAGTTGGGTTCGGCCGTTATATTGATTATGTGGGATGTGAAGGGAGAGACGCTGAGGTACTTCAGCTACCGGTCAAAGCTAGGGCGCGGTGGCTTGTCGTGCACATCAGTCTTTGTTCTTTTAGAGTCTCTGTCTGGGGATTTTCCAAGGTTTCAGTGCCGAAGTTTATCTCGTAAGTCTGCTGTCGTTCGGTGAAGGCCATCAACAGATTTTCCTCCGTCCCTCTGGGTCTTGGTTTCCTTGTTCGGCTCTTCGATGTGCATGCCTTTTCCGTTCCGTCGAGCCTAGTTGTTATGGTCGAAGTTTTCTGCCGGGATTTCTCCGAGACGCTCGGATACGTGGCGTCTGGTCTCCATGGAATCTCGGCCACGGTGGGAAACCGTTGTGCAAAAGAACTCCGCGCGACCAGTCGAGTATGTGCTTGTAAACGACTCGGTATCCCTAGTGTTTGTTCGATCGTGATGGCTCTTTGAGCGGTGTGTTCGGGATGTTGTGGGCCGCTTGTAAAGTATGATCTCCCTAGCATCACCTGGGTTTGGTGGGATGCCAAGGCGATCCTTGACGGAGCCGCGGTGGCCGGCTTCGTGAAGACGATCTTGTGGTGGTGGTGGTGGGGGAGGTGTTTGCCTTCGTCTTCTCCCGCTTCTGCCTCCCGCGGATCTAGATATAGCAGGGGTGGTTTCTCGCAGTATTTGTTGTTTCATTTGGGCAACTTCCATCCTGAGAGCTGCTAGCTCGTTGTCCCTATCTTCGTCGCGACGCTATAACAATCGGATGTAGGCCGTTGTTACGTCGTCCGCTGCTGGGGAGAGGCCGGAACTCGGAGGGAGCGAAATGGACATGTGCCTCTCCGAAAATGGTGGATGGATTGTGTTTCCATTGGCGTCTTTGGCCCCTGAGATGGTGACGTCCGCCAGATCTCCGCCCATGGTGATTGAAGCCGCGGTGGTTGTTGAGAGGAGGAGGGGGGATTGAAGGAGGTTCGAGCCGTTTGGATCAGAAGTTTAGGTTTCACGTCGGGTTCACCAATTGTGTGGCCTGTGGTTCTTTGATCTGTAATCCTCCACCGTTGGCTCGTGGGTTTCCTAGCCTTCTCGCTCAGCCCTGCACAGTGAATGCATGACTAAGACCTGGTCGGGGTTGCCTGGCAAGACCCTCCGGCGAGAAGATCAGAATGTGCAGAGAATCAAGTAAGAGACTAGGGTTTTGAGATAGTGTAGCCTGTACCTCCTTCTCTAGGGTTACTCCTGTATTTATAGAGCCTTCTTGAATTGCTCTATAAGTACGGGCATGTGCCTTGCACGGGTCAGGTGACATCGCCCTGACGTCACTGAGTAGATCTGGCAACCGTTTTTGGGTGTGAGCTGGCAGCCCCCATGTGCTCCCATCGTTATCTCTTGGCGTAACCGCTTCATCAAGTGAGAAAGCACATGACTCAGCGGGTGGCCAAACCGCGCATATGGCCAAGCCCGGTACATGGCCGAGCCCGACGGACGACCCATGTGAGGAACATGCTGACGGATCTTCGCCTCCGACGGCGGCCGAGCCTGGGCTATCCATGTCGCCTGAGCTCAGAGTAAAAGATCTCGCTGATGGATGAGTCTCGGCCAGTTGTCGAGCCCCAGTTCAAGTACGGTTTCATGGTCGGTCGGTCGCAGACAATTACGTTCGGCCTACTACAATCTAGTAGTCAGATTGTATATGAGGGGGATAACGACGCTCTTGGTCCAGCTAGTTATTATGAGGATAGTACAAAAAGATGGGCAGTAAGTAATGTCGGGCAGTTCAACAATATAAACAATGCCAAGTATATGAGTGTCTCTTCAAGTCAGTTCAATACTTCGGACTCGGAGCTGTTACATACAGCACGAATATCACCGGGATCACTAAGATATTTTGGGTTGGGACTTGAGAATGGTAATTACATGGTGACTCTCCAATTTGTAGAGACAACATTCTTAAATCCTCCAACTTGGAAAAGTCTTGGAAGGCGTGTTTTTGATATATACATCCAGGTCAGTGCCGCGTTATCACAATTGGTTTTTTTTTTTTTTTGGATAATCCTAATCCTTTTTTGAAAGAAAAAATAACCACAAAGAACAAGGAAGGCATACCTTCCAATTTAGGGGTGGGCACGGGTCAGTACGGGTCGGGTTTGTCCCGGACTCGTCACCCGACCCGAACATGTAGGGTTGGGAATCCCCTCACCCGCCACCAACCGATCTAGCTAACATAACCGACCGTTGCAATGCATTCGGGTAACTGGTCGCCCCGACTGAAACCGAACAATCAGAAAGCAAACTAGAGACTCAGATGAAAACAGGTAGTAATCGACACAAATCCCTTCAAAATATTAGATACAGAGCTGATATAGAACACGCCAAATGAAAAGGAAAGGAAAAATAAGAGAAATTGAAAAAAAAAATCAGAAGTCAAACCCTAAAAATTTAGGAATCTGAACCAGTGGGATTCTTCAGTCCTCCGGTGGATCCGATCGAACCAAATATTATGCAACTGGGCCGCCGATCAATTTACTTGGTGTCACTAATTCCTCTGGGTAAAAATTTCTCTTTATTCTTGAAGCGGTGAAGCCCCATTTGCATTTCCCTTTGATGGCTTCAATCTGATTTTCGAATGAAAATATAGAAGTGAGGAGAGATAGACATGTCTTTTTTGTGTGGGATAATCGTGATAAGAAGAGAGAAGAGAGGGAAGAGTAGAGAGAGATTCATCAGTTCTCTACTTCTCTTGAAAAGGGAGAATTGATGTAGAGAGAGAGAAAAAAAGAAAGTGGATGGGTATTAATGATAAAGTGTAAATGTATAGATCCGTACAGAAGTTCAGAACTTCTTTTTAGGCACAACAGGCGTGGGTTTTGAAACCTGCGCTAGCATTAAATGGGTGTAGGACATCATATCTATGATATATGTATACGTATATAATATGGTCGGGTCAGACCCAACGGATAAAACACATATGAACCCAAACCCCGAGCCGAAAACAGATTTTTAAATACAAACACAAAAGATAATATGATGGTGCTTGATATAGGCTATCTCAACACGGCACGGATCATCAATAGCACAACCCGTCTCACGTTATAAGTTTATCTCAAAGCCTATCCCGAAACAATGAAAATGATCATATGATGGTGCTTGATATCATAAATACAAACACAAAAGATAAATAAGAAAATAGTGACTTTCATAAAAACTATAAATCATCCAAAGTCATACAATTAATTGTTGAATAAAAACCGGCCCTTGAAATCTAAACAATCATACTACTTGGAGAAGCATCCTCGTCGCCCTAGCCAGAGTGTTTAACCAATCATGGAGCGTTTCCCTCTACCGCAGTTGCGGCTGTTATGCGTGTAAAAAAGATCCCCCGAAGTCCAGTTGATGTCCCTTTTTAGGGAGCGGGGACAGCAACATGTAGCTGCCCTTCAAAATGTTGTCGTTTTGTGTTCACTAGTGCAGGCCTTCTGCACTAATGATATTTTTTTCGTGGGCCCATTACGGGTCCTACAAAAATAATTCAAATTGCAAGTTATTCTTAAAATATTTTTTATGGGTTCCTAAAAAATTCTAGCAATCCGATATCTGTAAGGGCTTTTTTAGCATTCATAGGGGCCCAGCCTACGACTTCTAAAACACCCTATGAATACTGAAATAGCCTTTACCGATATACGATTGCTCTAATTTTTTTCAGGAAGCCATAGAAAAATATTTAAGAATAACTTGCAATTTGAATAATTTTTTGAGAACCCGAAATGGCCCCACAAAATAATCAATAGGAGTGCAAGGCCCTGTTTGAAACTTTCTGAAATTTTGATTTTTTTAATTTTTGCGAGGCTCATTATGGGTCCTACAAAGGTGATTCAAACCTAATTTTTTTAAGAACCCAAAAAATATATTTTAAGAATAATTTGTAATTTGAATTATCTTTGTAAGACCCGTAATTGCTCCTTTCCTTTCCAACCTCCACCCCCCCCCCCCCCCCCCCCCCCCCCCCCCCCCCCCCCCACTTTTTATGTTCATCCCATGCTCCAGTTTTCTAACTAAGAGAACAACCTTTTTTATGTTCATCCCATGCTCCAGTTTTCTAACTAAGAGAACAACCTTGGGCTAGTTGCTATTCAGTGGCCCTTGGGGCAAATAAGTCCCAACCAATGAACAAGTTTTCATAGAATTCTAGAAATATGAAACGGATAAAAATATTTCGTAATACATGGAAGGAGTCATGTAAAAAGACTAATATACCCGCACACATTTGAAACCCTAAGTTTCTTCTTCTCTCTCATTACGAAGCCAACGAAACTGCTACTTCTTCTTCTCTCTCTCTCTCTCTCTCTGAAGAAGAAATGTTCAGAACAGAGAGAAAACAAAAACCCTTTTGCTAAAATGTTCTGAACATATATATGTTAAAATGTTCATCAATTTTAGTTTCTAATTTATCTAATTGGTAACCTATAGTTTTGAGACACTGAAGCACCCTTTATACACCTTCCTGGAAGAAGAGAGAAAATTAGCATAAACCAGAATCAAAATATTCAAAAAATTGAGGAAATACTGACTAAATTAGCTATTAAGCCAGAACAAGAATCACCCCAAGTTTCTACCATCACAAAAAATTATGACACTAGTACTTCCAGTCAAATAGTACCAACTTCTTCTGATGAAGAAATCACACAGTTACAGAAACAGTTCTCTGGTCAAGAAATTAACCGCCTTTTCAATCCCCCAGCAAATCCAACCACTCTTACCAAAAATTGGTATTCTAGACCAACCCCCCCTGATTTACAATATGAAGAAAATAATTTGACTAATCAATTTTTTGTTTCCTTTAATAAATTATATGAATGGAATATTGATGGCTTGAGTGAACACCAAATATTAGAAAAATTAAACCACATGTCAATGGCTGCTAATAGCTACTTAAGTAATACGGACCTTAATCAACCACAGATAGTTGATCTATTAACCTCTGGTTTCACTGGAATGTTAAAAGCATGGTGGGACAAATATCTCACCCGTGAGTCACGAGAAGAAGTTAAACACGCTGTTCAATTAGATGAAAATGGTCTCCCAATTTTTGACAATGAAATTGGAATGGGAGCACCAGATGAAGTCAATACTCTGATTTATACCATAATTAAACATTTTATTGGACAACCCAGTAACATTACTTCTAGGATACATGATCAACTGAGTAATTTGCATTGTCCAACATTAAGCGATTTTAGATGGTACAAAGATGTTTTCACATCTAGAGTCATGCTTAGAGATGATTGTACAAAATCATTCTGGAAAGAAAAATTTATTAATGGACTTCCTAATTTGTTTGCCCACAAAATTAGAGATGTCCTTAGTCAACCAACAGGAGTCATTGAATATGATAAGTTAACATATGGTGACATTAGTAGTACCATTATATATATATATATATATATATATATATATATAGAGAGAGAGAGAGAGAGAGAGAGAGAGAGAGAGAGTAGCATAGGGAACTCACAGGGGAAGAGAGCTGTAAAGATGGTGAGATTGGAGTGTGGGGCTTTGATTAAGTGGCGGAGCTTTCAAGACAGTGTGGGTAAATTTCTTGGTGCAGATAGAGTAGTGTTCACGTGGTCTTTACTAATACCTAATGTAGTCCTTTATAATTAATAACTTAGGCTCCGTTCCGGAACCAAAACAAAATTCTTATTTTTTAAGAAGGTAATTTCAAACTCAAAAATTATGTACTTATTGAAATCTAAAAATATGCAATATGGATCTTGTTTGGAATATCTCAATGAGATCTTTTATACGATGCAAAAAAAATTGAAAAATTATTGTTCATTTACTTTATTATTGAAATTGAAAATGTGAAATAAGCTGCGTATTTTTTAAGAAGGTTTCTTGAACGGGGCCTTACTCTTTTATACCTCAACTTGCTCTTTTTTACATACGTCAGACAATAGTCAATTATTCGGGACAAAATTCTCTAAAAAAATATGGCTTGGTCAATGTTAACAGAAATATTGGTCTTTACTAATACCTAACGTAGTTCTTTATAATTAATGACTTACTCTTTTTTATGTACATCAAAACAATTGTTAATTATTTGGGACAAAGTTCTCTAAAAAAATATATGGCTTGGTCGATATTAACAGAAATATTGGTCTTTTACTAAAACCCAATGTAGTTCGTTATAATTAATGACTTGCTTTTTTATACCTCAGATAATATAGACCAGAGGTATGAAAGTGAGGGGGATTGAAATGGGATTTCGCTATTGTGCAGAGGGAGGATGAATTGGGTGAGGGAGGATGGAAAATTAAGCAAGAAGGGTAAGAAAGTGGAGTTTTTTTATGGGGTTTAGGTGTTCGTGCCACTGGATTTGGAAATCTGGGTTGGGGATTTGGAAGGATGTGGGTTATTCCCGTGTTTTTGATTTTCTTACAAAACGTTAGAGATGGAATTTGAAATCTTTGGAAATTGATTTTAAGAAGCAAAACAAATTTAGCAGGCAGCGACCGGCTTATTGTCGGAGGCTAAATGGCCTGAAATCGGAAATCCAAAATGTAATGTGGCTGCCACATTCTTCCTCCATTTCAGACCAAGAAAAACACAGAAACAGAAAAGCGAAAAATAAACAAACCAGAAATAGAAAATCAGTCCCCTTTTTTCCTCACAATCAACCCTTAGTGGGTCTCTTACGAATTCATCTCCCTCACAGAGGAGGGCTGGGGATGCCGAGATGGAAAAGAAGCCAATGGCAACCCTCCTGTTTCTTTTCTGCATCTTTCGAATTCATCTCCCGCACAGGGGTATTTTTATCTTGATAAATTAATTATGAATTCCATGTCTTCGGAATTAATATTCTCCTTCCCATGACTTATGAATTCCAAAAAAATAGTCCATAAATTGGGATTTATTTGCCCCAACACCCACTGAACGGAAATTCCCCCAATAACCTTCCTTTGTGTCTTCATTCTATTGCCATCTTTAATGCCCTTAACATGCATCCACCAATCATCTTCCAAATAATCTTCTCTCGTGCAAGCTCAAACCATATATTCTTTAATTGATTGGTGGAGCGTTGGGCCCACCATTTAGAAATATTTTAGACCACTTAACCGGCACATGCTACCACACTCACAAGCCTGAATTATCAGTTCAACTTCTGAATCATCTTTGCACTAATTAAATCGAAGGCCAAATTAGTTGGACTGTCACCATTTGTTCGCTATTCACATTTAACTCCTCAATTTAGCTCCGAATGTCATCCAACGGCTCCGCTGATCTTGAAAAAGCAAAATGAGTCTCAAGCTCCAAGTAATGTGCAAAAAGGACATAACAAGTTTTAAGTTAAAGGGACATAAATAAATGTATTTACTCTCCAGTCTCACCTATCATCCTTAGTCCTAAGGCCTCCTCTAATGGCCATCCAAAGAATGAAAAAATGTCGAGGAATGGACATGGAGTACCAGATTAGGTGATGCCAGTGTACTATAGGTTGGTGGATTCTGATAGCCTATGAAGCACGGATACTCTATTTTAGCCTTCGTATCTCGTACCATACACCTATCGGATACGAATACGCTCGGATATGTTCTAAATACGTATCCGATACGTTTTTTTTAGAGTATCTTGTTTTTAGATTTAATTTTTGGTACCCCGATACGTTTTGGATACGCTTGGATACATTTTGGATACGTGCGGAGGTAAAAATGTTATTACTTAAAATATATGGATCAAAACTGCAATTAGAGCTTTATATTTATTTCCCCTAGCTAAATAAGTCAAAAACAAAGAGGAAAAAGGCAGAAAAAAAAGACGACGATATCTCTCACTCGTCACTCGACAACAAAACGACTGTAAGTGTTTCTCTCTCATCTCTCTCGTCTCTTTGTTCTCTCTCGTCTCTCATCTCTCTCTCATTGTGTATCAATGTATATATATCGGATACGTATTTAAAATGGTTTTTTTTTTAAGTATCTATGAAATTGAGATTTGAACCGTTCAATAAAAAACTGTTCGAAACTGTTCGGATCAAACCCTTTCCAATCATTTTTTTTTGCTAATTTCTTGCGGGTATCCTTAAAATCACGTTATGATCACATTGAGCGGCTCGGATCTTCAAAATTTGATCGGAAATTATGAGGTATTTTTTTGCGTGTCTCCGGAACCGCCCCGATATATATATATATATATATATATATACCTATACGGAAATATATATATATATATATATATATATATATCGTCTCTCTCTCTCTCTCGTCTATCATCTCTCTCGTCTGATTTAAGGGTTTTTTTAACAGTATAATCTAATTTTAGGGAATTTTTTTTATATATATTCAATGTGTCTCAACGTATCGTATCCTACTTCATGGAAAAATCACATATTCACGTATCCGTATCGTATCCGAATCCGTGCTTCTTAGCTGATAGCATTCCAAGTATATGCAACCCTAACGGTAGAATGTGGAGATTGTCCATGGAACTTGATCAAGTCTAGCATAGTTAGGATGGAAATGTGGAAGACGAGATGTTGGGAAAGGCCAAACCCATCGAGTGATATAAACAAGATTTGGACACTTCAGAATCAGTAGGGATACCTGATGAAGGGCCAAAATATATGTTTAGGGGCCCTTGAGGCAGCCAATTGTCATGCCAGAGGAATGTGCTATTCCCATCACCAATAATATCCTTGATAAAGGGTCTAGCAATAGCCCTAAAGGCTAAGAATTTTTCTCCATGTCCATGAACAGCTAGAAGATGATTCCATTCCTTAATCCCTCTTAAACCAAGTCCTCCTTTTTTAGCCGAGCAAACATTGGCCCAAGCAGCTTTGTTAGAGTGGGAATATGCTTCAGTACAGTCCGTAGAAAGTTTTTGAAGAGCTTCTCAATATTCAAGCAAACTGAGTTGGGAAGAACAACATGCATGGTCCAGGAAATTAACTTGTATATGAAAAAGGACTGACTTTATGAGTTGCAATCTTCCAGCGTATGATAAAGGACTTATTGGCCCGACTTTTGATTTTATCCTAGATTTTAGAAATGAGACCTTTGCAATTTGCCACAAAGAATTTTGAGGATAATAGGGGGACATCCAAATATCTAACTGGAAGTGTACCCGTTTGGAAGCCCAACAGAGAACACATGATCTCTTTCTCCTGATTTTCCATGCCTAAAAATACACGCTACTCTTGATCTTGTTAGGCTGCAGACCAGAGTATTAACAACAAGTTGAAAAGACTGATTGTTGGGGTAGCACAGAATAAACAAGTCATCGGCAAACATATGTGAGTATGAAAACTGCCCGGGATGGTATGAGAACTGCCCTAAATTAATGTGAATTTGGAAGATCCTAGAAAAGAATTCCATGACCAAGGTGAATAGGTATGGGGAGAAGGGTGTTACACGGTTTTGGGTAGAACTCATCCCCAAAAGTTAGCTATTGTGTGGCTTATATACTTCATGTTACTTTGGTACCGAGGCGATATGGGACTTTGCTTCATACCCTCCCTCAAGCGCAGCGTGCTCACTCGACATCAACTACTGTGTGTAGGCCAGAGACACGCACCCTACCCATTTTTTGTACCTAGCATTGATAACATGGTACACGATTTTGGATAGAACTCAACACCAAAAGCTAGCTACTAAAGTGAGGGTGCCCTCACACTTATATAATTTCATACTATTACTTTGGTACCCTGCGGCGAGACTTCGCTTCACAAGGGGATCCCCTTAAGTTGTTACTATTTTTTTGGTTCTTAAGTTATCAACCTCTTCATTATAGGGGAATCTGGTTCAGAAAGATTTCGACATAAAAAAGGAGGCCGGTGGGGTCTCTTTCCAAGCTGTTCAGATGGTTTTCCCAGCTCAAGTATCAAAAAACTACGTTGAAATCCATCTATTTTGGGCTGGTAAAGGGACTTGTTGTATACCTTCTTTTGGTACATATGGACCTTCTATTTCAGCAATCAGTGCTGTCCGAGGTAATAGGTTTTGTAAATATTTGATGCAAGTTTAAAAATGTTGGTTCCAATTTTCTTACTACTAAGATTCTCTACAGTCACATCCGACAAAAAGAGTATGACTGGTTTCATTGTGAAGATTGTTGTTCCAGTTGGAGTTGTAAGCTTTCTATCTGTCCTTGCGCTCTATTGTTTTGTCCATCGCCGAAAAAGGCCTGGATGGGACGACGATGAAGGTAAGAATACTCAGGAAACTTGAAAGCCTAGTGTGTTATTGGACTATGACCTTTGCATCACATCAGATTCATTGTTTTCTTGGGTGTGGTTCTGCTATTATATTGAAAATTTGTTTGCAATGACGTTTTAGATGTATGGGTCCTATGCTATTTATTTTTGTGTTCTTAGTAGTGTTAAGCTTGCTAAATGCTTTTTGTGTGATTCGTGGCATGTTCAGACATGATGAAGGTATATGTGTAAATGTTCTCTTAAAACACTCTCCCCTTTCTAGACAACCAGCAATCCTATGATAAAACAACCCATCCCTCCCCTTTCTTTCTCACCAGCGATTACCTTAAATCCTCTGGTTTCTTTGTCGAATGAGGGAAAAGAAGTAAACCCATAGTCGAAGAAATACATTTTGGCACTGCCCTTAGTGTCCTGCCCAAAATTAGTATGTTGTAATATCCATTTTCTTACATAATTTACTACTCCCTTTGTCTCAATTTGTTTGTCCACTTTGACTTTTAATTGTCCTAAAATGTTGTATATTTTTAAAGACTAATGGATCAAAAGCTACAAAATATCCCTTTTACACCATACTATTTGAGTTAAAGTAATCATTTTCCAAACGTGGGAGGGTAACTTTTGGAACATTGAGCTTTTATAGGTGTAATGATTATGTTCCTTAAAACATTCTATTCTAAATTGGTTAAACAAATTGGGATAGAAGGAGTAACAATGTGCTAAAGAATGATAATTATCATCCTTTAAGCGTAATAGATAAGTAAGTTGAGTATTAACTTCCTTGCATATTCACAAACACTGGTTTTAACTGTACTTGCAGAGCTCCTAGGGATGGATGTTAGGCCCTACACTATCAGTTATGCAGAACTAAAGGCTGCAACAGAAGATTTTAATCCTGCAAACAAACTTGGGGAGGGAGGCTTTGGACCCGTTTTTAAGGTAAACATCCTTCTAATAAAAGACAGGCTATCCTGGAACAACTTCATATTGCTTTTATGAAATAGCACCCATCGACAGACTCCCTTGAATATTGCCACTTCACCTCTGCTTTTCCCTTTTGTATTCATTATGGATGGCAGTAGTACGCTTGTACCATCACATTTTTGCATTGCTTTTCATTAAAATAAGACCATGGAAAATATAAACCTGCTGTTCTAGATTACTTGCTTAGAACTGCGATTTATTGGTCCATACCATTTTTGCTTTTCATCAGATCAGAAACCACGGTCGGGACTACACAATATTTCTCAAAATTTTAAAATTTTTATATTCTCTAGGGAACACTTAATGATGGGAGGGTTATTGCTGTCAAGCAACTGTCTGTGGCCTCCCGCCAAGGAAAGGATCAATTTGTTGCAGAGATTGCTACAACATCTGCTGTTCAACACCGAAATCTTGTGAAATTGTATGGATGCTGCATTGAGGGGAACAAACGACTGATTGTTTATGAGTATCTTGAAAACAGGAGTCTTGATCAAACATTGTTTGGTACAGGACATCACCTTTACTGTCAATGCAAATTATAGATCTTTAATATGGTGAATAAGTGAAACGTTTAACTGTTTGGCATTTGTTAAGCAGGGAAGACAAGTTTGTTTCTTAACTGGCCCATCCGCTTTGATATATGCTTGGGTGTAGCAAGGGGTCTAGCTTATCTTCACGTGGAATCTCGGCTTCGCATTGTACACAGGGATGTTAAGGCCAGCAATATTCTTCTTGACTCTGACCTCAACCCCAAAGTTTCTGATTTTGGTTTGGCCAAACTTTTTGATGACAAAAAGACTCACATGAGTACCCGTGTTGCAGGGACATTGTAAGATTCTCCGCAGTCAATCTCCATGTATTCTTTAGTGTTATTGGTTTCGATATTCTATTTCGGTACTGTTCGTAGCTGAAGTATTAACTTACATGTGATGAAATTTCAATGGTTACTGATGCAGTGGGTATCTTGCACCTGAGTATGCTATGCTTGGGCAACTTACAGAAAAGGCCGATGTGTTTGGCTTTGGTGTTGTAGCTTTGGAGATTGTCAGTGGAAGGCCAAATACTGACTCGAGCTTGGAAGAAGAAAAGATCTATCTTCTTAAATGGGTATGTTTCACTTTCTTTTAGGCACTCATTAGTTGTTGATCCTTCAAAAAGTTCCAAATGGCTACATATTCGGTTGTGGGCACAGTTTATTTTGACTGTGGTTACTGATTCGGCTACATCTTTTTATAATTCTTAAAAAGAAGGAAGGATTATTCTATCTTGGAAACTTTAGGATATTTCGCTTGAGCATCATTAGAAACAAGATAAGTTGTTCAAATACTATGCAAAGAAACTGATAAATCCCCCTGTATCTCTGAAACTAAATTCTAGTATTCTTGGTGTTAAAATGTGCATCAATGCCAATGAATATCTGATCCACTCATCCTCTCACCCAGCCCAGAATGGGTGCTTCCCACTCTGCTTACATGATTCTATGACATTCCTTTCTTCCCTCCTTTTTAGGCCTGGCATGTGCATGAAAACAACCATGAAGTTGAGCTAGTGGACGCTAGATTGTTAGAATTTGACGAGGAAGAAGTAAAACGAGTTATACGAGTAGCTCTTTTGTGCACCCAGACATCCCCACAGCAACGCCCCTCCATGCCGCGTGTAGTGGCGATGCTTTCAGGAGACATTGAAGTTAGTGTAGTTACTTCACGGCCTGGATATTTTACTGACTGGAACTTCGACACAACCAGTTTAATGACTACGGATACTCCAACTGCATAAAACGAACATAGCCAATTCAGTTCATCAACGAGTCGGATACTCCAAGTGCAACGAACATAGCCGATTCCGTTCATCAACGAGTGCAAGCATGGCAGCAAATCCGGGGTTAGAGATTTTCAACGTAATAGTAAATGGGTTTTTATTTGGGATTTATTGAAAAAAAAATTCTTTTTTGTATTTTGATTGATTTTTGTGAAATTTTGCAACACCTTTAATTTTACATGGATTATGACTTTATGTGAATAATTATAACGCTTATTAAATTGGAATGTGTTTATTCGGAAAGGATGTGTAACATGGAGGTGCCTACTAGGGGCATTGCCCTTTCCAAATTAATTGATGTCTACCGGAGGTATGGCTCTATGCAAAAAGGTGCCCTGGTAAGAGGCTTGAATTTTTCTAATTAATTGTCTTCAAAAGAAGTGATTCTTCTTAATGTGTGTCTAATAAAGACATGGCTTTTCACGAAAGGGTCTTTGTAAGTATGTAAATAGATCCTTTGTAAAGCCGTAAGTCTGTCGACACAGACAAAGGGTGCACAGATCGTGCACAGATTCTGATGTGGGGCCCATTACGGGGTCCCACACAAAAAATTCGAGCCGTTCATTAAATTTAAAACATTTTTTCAAAGGCTCTCATGAAAAATCAATTCAATTCGAAACCTATAAGTACTCGATCTAATTATATAAGTTTTCATTCAGGTTCAAAGTTGAATGAAAAGTTAAATGATTAGATCGAGTACTTCTAGGTATCGGATTGAGCTAATTTTTGGCGGGAGGCTCTTGAAAAAATGTTTTAAATTTAATGAACGGCTCGAATCATTTGTGTGGGACCCGTAGTGGGCCCCACATCGAGATCACATAGGAGGTACTCCCGATTCTCTTCAGCCTTTGACAACCACAACTGATAAAGCAATTTAGACCCCCTCTGGAGATTGGGAAAATTTCAACTAGAAGCCTAAAACAGCTTGGAAAGCCCTTTAGAAATAAGAAGAAATAAATCACGAGTTCACGTTAATCTTGTTCAAAAAAAAAATGTCCCCTAGTCCGCATTCATTATGCGTCTCTTATACACGAAATATAGGCCCCGAAAGTTAGAAGAATAGAACACGGGAGAATGGTAGATTCTAAGAGCAAAAGCAAGTACACCTGTACGTGTGAAATTTATTTGCCAGAATGACTATTGTTACTGTGGTACTCATAATATATCAAAAGGTCCAAAAATAGTAATGGTGCGGCAGCTGTTTGGTGCCATTTTTGCACAATTGCAAATTCATACCTTTGAATTGAACTTTCTCGATCATTGTTTTGATGCAATTCAGTTGGCTTGGATATTGGAAGTTTGACAAGGCCAATGTGTGTGTGTGTTTTTTTTTTCCTTCATTCGCAGCAGAGCAATATCACGGGAGCGGATTGCTCACTCGCAGGGCCATTTCAAGTCACATCACGAGGCAGCGAGACCCACCCGGGAAGGCAACCCGATAGCGTGTCTTTTTTAAAAGTGAGGGGAAGGAATCTCTTTAACGATAGCATTTGAATGGCAGCAGCAGCAAAACCAGGAAATGGCACTCAGCTATATCAACACCAGCAATAGACATTGCTAGTAGCACCCCATACACGCACACACAAAGCTGCTAGCCCACATACCCACACACATGCACAGCTTTCCACATACACCCACACACCCAACCCGACAAAAACAAAAACACAACTTCGACATAGCCAAAGTTGGTAGGTACCAAAGATGGGTTTTTCATTTTTTGGCAGCAAAAGATAAGGGGGAATTACGGTTCAGTGGAGAGTGGGGCAAATAAGTCCCAACACATGGGACACTCTTTGGGAATTAAAAACCCATGGAAAGAGGAAAAATAATGCCCAGCTCATGGTATTCATAATTTACTCAGACAAAAGTATCCCTCTCTATTGTAACACACACTCAGGGAGCAATGAACACACATTCAGAGAGCAATGTATACACACACTCAGGAAGCAGTAATATATGATTGAAAGAGCAATATAATTTAATTAAAAGTGCAATATTATGTGATTAAAAGAGTAGTGAAGCTACGTCCACCGATTCCCAAGTCAATGAACTTCCACCGATACCTTATACACGACGCCGTTTTGGATTATTATTTTTTTGGTGTTGAAACATTTGATTTTATCCTTCTCTTAAGACTCTTCAACGAGAGCCCTTGAGCTAAAAATTAATTATGAACCTTTTGGATAAAATGATCAGAAAAATAATATCTTTGCACCGGTTCAAACGGATTGAAAATCGGAACGCTTAATTTTTTTCATTTGGTTTTATGGTTCTCTTGGCTTTTCAACGAGAGCCCTAGAGTTAAAAATTAATTATGATCCTTTAAGATAAAATGATAAGAAAAAAAATATCTTTGCACCAGTTTAAAATGATTGAAAAATTAGAACACTAATTTTATTTCATTTGGTTTTATGATTTTCTTAAGGCTCTTCAACCAGAGCCCTAGAGTTAAAAATTAATTATGATCCTTTAAGATAAAATGATTAGAAAAATAAAACCAATTTTTTTTCTTAAATAATCATAATTAATTTTTAGCTCTAGGGCTCTCGTTGAAAAGTCCTAAGAAAACAACAAAACCAAATGCAAAAATCTTATTTTTTTGATTATTTTTATCAAAAATGATCATAATTAATTTTTACCTCTACGGCTCTCGTTGAAGAGCCCAAGAGAAGGATAAAACTAAATGTTTAAACAAAAAAAAAATCCAAACCCATATTCAACTTAGATTCATAGAAGGGACAACTTAGATTTATAGAATGAGCAACTTAGGTCCAAACCCAAATTCAACTACATATCGACTCATGATCTCATACAATGAACAACTTAGGTTCATAGAAGGGGCAATTTAGGTTCATAGAAAAGGCAACTTAGGTCCAAACCTATATTTAACTTAGGCCCATAAAAGGGGCAACTTAAATTCATAGAAAGGGCAATTTAGGTGTAAACATAAATTCAACTACATATCGACTCATGATCTCATAGAAGGAGCAAATTAAGTTTATAGAAGGGGCAACTTAGGTTTATAGAAGGGGCAACTTAAGTACATAGAATGGGCAATTTAAGTCCAAACCTAAATTCAACTAAGGTCTATAAAGGAGCAACTTAGATTCATAGAAATGGCAACTTAGGTTCAAACCCAGATTCAATTACATATCAACTCATGATCTCATACAAGGGGTAATTTAGGTTCATAAAAGGGACAACTTAGATTTATATAAGAGGCAACTTAAGTCCATAGAAGGGGCAACTTAGATTTTAGGCTTCCTATTTGCAATCCTATAGAACAGAAACGTGATTATAAGAGACTTAGAGATAAAATTTAATTATGTCTCTTTAGAATAATATGATCAGAATAATAAGATCTTCACACTGGTTCAAACGAATTGAAAATTGGAGCAGATAATTTTTTAAACTGTATTTTTAATATATAAACAGTTTTAAAAAATTAAGTGCTCTAATTTTTAATCCGTTTGAACAAGTGCGAATATCTTATTATTCTAAACATATTATTTTAAAAAGATATAATTAACTTTTGTCTTTAAGGCTCTAATAATCATGTTTCTACTCCACAGGATTCTAAATAAAGAGCAGATACTTAATTATGAGAGTTCTAGAAATAAAAGTTAATTATGATCCTTTAGAATAATATGTTTAGAATAATAAGATATTTGCACTTGTTCAAACGGATTAAAAATTGAAGCACTTAATTTTTTTAAACTGTTTATATATTAAAAATACAATTTAAAAAATTATCTGCTCCAATTTTCAATCCGTTTGAACCAGTGTGAAGATCTTATTATTCTGATCATATTATTCTAAAGAGACATAATTAAATTTTATCTCTAAAGCTCTTATAATCACGTTTCTGCTTCATATGATTGTAAATAAGAAGCCTAAAATTTTTTTTCCTCCGAAAATGGTACCTTTTTTGGTGTGGGTCCCTGTGCCACGAGGCACACCAGAGGCCTGCGTCCTTTCAAATGTGTATGGGTTATATTAGTCTTTTTACATCATCTTTCCATGCATGAGGAATTATTTTTTTCCGTTTCATATCTGGGACAATTTCTAGAAAACCTGTTCATGGGTTGAGAATTTTTTTCCCCTGGTTCCACTGAACACGAATTCCCCCAAAAGATAACAACGGATGGACTTCAAAATTTGCCCCCAAAATTGCCAATTTATGATTTCAGCAGCCTGAATGCATGGCTCATGAATTGACTAGCTCTGACAGAACATTGCGGAATCAATCTGCAGAAATTGTAAGAGCAACGTTTCTCTAATCAATCAATCTGATTCCCCAGCCATCAAGAAATTAACGAGTGGGTAATTCGTGCTGGAATTTCCCTCCCCAGGCTGGCTATGTAAGTAGCCATTGACATGTTCCCCGCCTGGCGTGTCACGTTTGTGTAGTAGAAATTCCACTGGGGGTATGATCTCGATCTATCAATTACTTCCTCAAGAAAAGTAGTACTATGAGAATTTGATCACAACAGCTATACAAAAGTTGTCAAAAAGAGTTCACACTATGATCAAGTCATCAAACAACTCCAATGGAACTCAATGGGTTTGTGTTCACTCAATAATGGATTCGATAGGAGTCCAAACCTAAATATGTACTGGCTACAATGATGGTTTGCATACCTGAAAGAACCATTTAAAAAAAGATTGAGGTGTCTCATGCCGTGTCTATGTTCCCATTTTTTTAGAATAGTCATGTCGCCTATCTGTCTCCATGTCCCCGGCCATTCCTGTTTCCTTGCAACATAGTCTCTGGCTTTTAGTTTGTTGCATATATCTAGAGTTTATCCAGTAGGGGGTCGTGGGTCAAAAGAGACCCTGACTAGAGTTCCTCGGCACAAAAAATTTAAAAAGAAAACTTGAACGCAACTCTGATAGCCGCTCTGTATATCAGTGGCAGCGCGTTTCAAATCAAAGAAATAGAGCAATATAGTTCAGAGGTAGACAAATCCTTAAATAACAAATAAATTAAATTCTTCCATGATCACCCTGCTCATTCTCACCTTGCCAAACCCCCATCGCCATCAATTCTCCACGGAACACAGCCCGCCAACTTCTGTTCCTCTCTTATTAAGGAATGCATCACCGCGAACCATCGTCGAGCAAAATGAATTGTTATGCTGGCCATTGATTATATACAGGAGTAGTACTATTAAAGAAGGTGTTTTTTTTAGAAGCACCCCAAATTTGCCACGCGTCACCTACTTATAATTGTTATCGTATTTAACTAGCATATAACTCGTGCTGTGCTATGCTTTTGCGCAGGAAAAATCCAATTATCCAAATGCACCCTGTTGGTGTACATCACACAAATTTTCGCTTGATGTACATTAAACAAGTAAGCTTTTTGTACTTCAAATTCGGGAAAGGAAAAAAAGATTCAGAAAATGTGATGAGATTATGTCACATGTGTCACATTGAAATTTAACTAACAATCCAATGAATTCTCGAGACTAGTCGTATCCACGTTCCTTCTCACGAAAAATCATTATGCAATAATTGTTCAAAGACTCATAAAAACTTTATTTCGTATAATTTCTATTCTCACAATCTTCCATGCGACACTGGTTTAGTACAAAAAAGGACTTTTACACCACGAAAGTAAAAGAAAATTGATTTTCACACTTCTCTTTTATCCAAATGCACTCCTCTTTTTTTCTTTTTCTTTTTTGTAGTGATGTGAAATTAAATTATTCTCCTTTTCATGTACGAAAGAAAAATGTATAAATGGTAATTTTGTAATTCTACATGAATGAAGACAAAAATAGAATGTACTTGAACAAAAGGGGAATGTAAAAATCAATTCCCAAGTAAAAATTGGCATATGTGGGATGGAAGTCTATAATTAGGACGAAGCACCGGATACATTTGTCGAATAAATCAACAGAGACTCACTCACCTATCAAATATACCATGTAAATGCCTACAATCGAGATAATCTTCTTCTTCTTTTTTTCTCACTTTTTTATTTTTATTTTTATAATAGCATCGGATGTCTCGAGATTGGAGTATGTGATCGAATGAATAAATTGTTTAAACTAAATAATCTATTAATTAGTAGGATGCTTCCACCGTTATCAGGCATTGTTTGACTCTGCATTTTTTTATTCTCTTTCGAAAATATATTATTTTCGATACTCCTTGGATCAAGAGTATACATATTACCTAGGAATAGGACCCTTAATTACTCCAAACCCAAGTAGTAGTAATACTCCATAAATTTATGGCAACAAAGGTCACAGCGTACGTAGTTATTTTAAATTCAAATGTTCCTCACAATGCAGATGTGGACTCGAATAACTGATTTGCGTCTGCCAAAGAATGCAAATGTTCGTTTGGGGGGATTGAAAGTAATAAGTAAAGAGATAGATAGAAAAAAAATATTGAAATGCCCAGGAAATTTGAATCCTCTCAACGAAAAGGTCATTATGACCTTAAAATAAAGGAAACAAAAAGAAGGCAAATAATATTAATATGATTTGGTCTATTAACTTGAGTGAAGATCGGAAAAAGAACTCCGAAATCACTACCGTTGGTGCAAATAAAGTTATAATCGTGGCAACGCCAAATTATCAGAATATATATTAATTTGGGATATCGGGGACTCTGATGTCCCAATGAAACGGTTTTTGAACGGCAGAGTGTTTCGACCCATGAAACGGTGCCGTCACATGGGTTTGAGGGGGTCTCTTTGGTTGTTAAGTCTCATTTGGCATAGCGAAACAAATTGATGATCTATTGATTTTTTTTTGTGGGCCCATTTCGGATCTCACAAAAAGAATTCTAATCACTTATTATATATTCGTAACATTTTTATAATAATAAGATATTCAAATCAACCTTGTGATATCCGAAATAGGCCCTCACAAAATTAATGAACCAGTAATCTATTTCGCTCTGCCAAACGGTAGCAAATCAAAGGAGGAGGGACCCTAAACCCATTAAACAGCGCCGTTTTTTAGGTTGGCAAAGGGTGTTGTTCCAAAGGGACAGCAGAGTCTCCCAATCTATCAAAGGGACGGCAGGGTCCCCGAATCCATTAATATAGGAGTAGTAGTTTATTTACTGAATATCCTTTATTATAGTCAAATAATTCGGAAAAACCGTAGGCAAGATCTACAGAGGCGCCGGCAAGTGAGGGGAGTGTGGATCGGACGCCATGGGAAAAATATATATTTTTGGTAAAAAAATAGAATTTGCTCTAATCATAGCCTACAATTTATTTATTTATTAGAAAATTATAGATTAGTCCTCATTTTTAGGTTTGATTTGATCCAAACTCTAAATATTATTCCCAAACCTACGTAGGCTTAGTTACGTTGAATAATTCCTTTTTAGCCCGTCCAACCCAGATCTGTTCTTTTCTCGTCACTTGCTCTTTCTGCAACCATACTCCATCACTCGCTCTCTCTCCTCTGCTTATATCTATCTGCTTTGTAACAAGATCTGTAATTCCACGTGAGAGATTCACCGGAAAGCCACCGCACGCTCTGATTTGTCTCATGAGCTCCGGTCATCATCAATAACGACGGCGAGCAAGCTCTCTTCATCAACACTCCCTCAACCAAATCTATCGAGGGCTCAGCCCGTCGAGGCGGAACCGGTCGCCGGCGACGTTCTTAGTTTTTCCTGGACGGGGATGGAGAGGAAGACTGGTGGTGGAGTCGCCGATTGGTTTATGCGCCGATGCTGGAGGAAGTCGGTGTTGGCAGAGTGCTCCGGCGAATATATACAGTTGTGGAAATGGCGTCAGCAGAGAGGAGGTGGAAATGGTGTAAACTATTCAGGTTTTTAATAATTTTAGAAACCTCCCCAAGTTCCTCGTCTTTCCTGCCGTTAGCGGTGGCTGTGGACATGCCGTGGATCGGGAAGTTGAATTTGCAAGGAATTTGAACCAGTTTAGTTTGCTAATGACCATGGTCAGTAGCATCTTTCCTTTTTTTTTTTTTTTTTCTTGTTACCACGGCAACTGAAATTACCATTTGGGGTGTCGTGATGCAGTTTTAAACAAATTTTAATACTTTGTAAGAGATACTTGACACTTGAGGTGTATTGTGGGGGTAATGTTAGTGTGGTGAGACTACGAGAATTGTGTATTTTTTATCATTTAAACTGTTTATGAGAATTGTGTATTTTTCATGAGAACTGCGTATTTTTTTATGAGAACTGTATATTGTCCATGAGAACTGTTTATTAGAACCGTGTATTTTCTATGAGAACTATATATTTTGTTATGAGAACTGTGTATTTTAATGTGTAGTAAAATTATGTAAACTATGTATTTTTCAGTTCACATAGCCAATTCACATAGTACAGCTCTCATAACTGGTTCATAAACCTAGTTCTCTATGAGAACAGTCAGTTCTCATAGTCAATTCTCATAGAACTGACTATGAGAATTGGCAGTTCACATAGCCAGTACTGAACAATTCTCATAAAACTGACTATGAGACTTTGCAGTTAAAAATTCAATTCTAAGTCAATTTATTTCCTATGTGAACTATTACTTTTTTACTTTGATTACTTTTTTAAGACAAGGCGGTGAGAACATTTATAACTATATTTGATTTTGATTACATTTTTGTTTTTGTTCAATTTTTGTTCGTGTGTGTATTTTCTATGAGAATTGTGTATTGTTCATGAGAACTGTATATTTTTCTATGAGAATTATGTATTTTTCTATGGAAACTGTCTATTAAAACTGTGTATTTTTTATGATAACTATATATTTTTTATGAGAACCGTGTATTTTAGTGTATGGTAAGACTATGTGAAGTGTGCATTTTTCAGTTTACATAACCAGTCACAGTCCAATTCTCATAACTAGTTCACAAAACTAGTTCTCTATGAGAACAGTAGCTTCTCATAGTCAATTTTCATAGAACTGACTATGAAAACTGGCAGTTCTCATAGAACTGACTATGAGAATTGGCAGTTGACATAGCCAGTTCTCATTACTCAGTTCACATAATCAGTTGTCTATGAGAATTGAGCAATTCTCATAGAACTGACTATGAAACTTGACAGCTCTCATAGCCAATTCACATAGCCAAGGGTATTTTTGTCTGAAATAATATGATTCAGGAATTGATTTTAAAAATATAGCTCTCATAGCCTCGGTTCTCATAGTCATAGTTCAGGGGTATTTTTGTCCAAATTAATATGTTAACTCGTTATGAGAATTGACAGTTCTCATAGTCAGTTCACATAGCCAAGGGTATTTTTGTCCAAAATAATATGGGAAAGGAGATGATTCTGAAAATATAAATTTTACTAAAAATGGACATGTACACAAAAAACTAAGAAAAATGGGCAAAATAGTAAAAATGCGTGAAAAGTCAAGAAAAATGACTAAAATGAAGAAAAAATATTTTTGTCAGGACTAAATTAAGTCCAAACCTACTTTTTAGGGTTGGCCTCTAAATCCCCCATTATTTATTTATTAGTTTAGTTGACCCCATAAAAATATTACACGGTGAACCCATTACCGAAACAGGGAGAAGTTAGAACTGGCCCCTTCTTTGTCTCTCTTCTCTCTTTGACCAGTTTTATCACCGAAGATTGCAATAATAATAATAATAATAATAATAACAATAATAACCACCGGATATTCGGACCAGTTTCTTCCGCGTGCACCTCAACTAATTTTGGTGTCCTAAAATAACGACCGAGCAAATCCTCCAACAATTCCAAAGTTTGAATGTTTGGCCTCCGTGCAATTTGAACATGCAACTTTATGGAGGACAATCAGTCAATCACTTGAAATATTGTTTTTCTCATTTCTATTTGGCCAAACTAAGGAATTGGCTAAAAGAAATTATGCTCCGTCATATGTTTGATTACTACCGATCATGTAACAATCTCAAAACATTAAAAATATTTTGGTGAATGCAATTGGAAAACGTGTTCTACGAATGGAAAAGTACATTGAATTTACAATTTTCGACCCCATATCAAAAGAGTAATTTTGAAAAGCCATAAATTTCGAGGATTGACGATGGCATTGCCTTAAATTCACAATTTAAGGCAATTTAAAAGTATTTTAGCATTTACTTTATACCAAACCAAAGGGTAATTTAAAATTTTTGTTGACACGGATGATTAACTTAAAAAATAAACCGTGAATTCAACAAAAATACAAAAAAAAAAAAAAATTTACTGAAACGAAAAAGAACAAAAAGGTAGCTCGAACTCACGTTACTCACCCTCACATGAGAAGTTCATTTTTTGGATGGATCGGTCATTAGCCCATTCCTCTGGACGTCAAAGTTTGGTGAGGTTCGGACCAAGTAATCAGGCCTGAATTTAAAGTTGGTCCAAGAAGCCCAAACACGGGTCAACCCATTTGCTAATGTATTCTTCTTCGGAAAATTCCTGGCCGGTCCTATTTTTTTGTATGGGTTCCATGTAAACCCCATTTTGTAAGTGCTATCCCATCTAAGCCCTTTTTAAATATGCTTTTACCATTTTGCCCTTTTCACTTTTCAGCAGCCACAGGATTCACTCCCCTTTAAAGAATTTCCACCCCAAAAATTCACATCCCTTTAAAGAATTCACACCCCCACAGAATTCACACCTCCAAGAATTCATACCCCTAAAAATTCACACCTTCGAGAATTCACACCTCTCAGAAAAATTCACACCCTCAAGAATTCACACACCTTTACAAGAATTCACAACCCCCGAGAATTCACACATCTCGAGAATTCACACCCCCGGGAATTCACACTAATTCACACCCCTTTGCAGAATTTACACTCCCGGAAATTCACACCCATTCGCGTTATTCACACTCCCAGAATTCACTTCTTTGAAAAAAGACACAATTCACACCTAAATAAAGAATTCACATATTCGGAAAAGACATAATTCACACTTTAAAAAAAGAAAAAATTCACACCGCTAAATGCAGAACACACAATTGACATCCCTATATGCAGAATTCACGCCCCAAAATTTTACTGTCTTTTTCAGAATTCACACCCATGCTATGTCAACATATATGCACACAGAGCTATTCTGAAAAGATTTTAAAAAAACAAAAGAAACAAAACCAAACAGAACTAATGCCGAACTACTCTAAAGAAAACTCGTGAAGCATTAAAACTAATGCCAAACTATCTCTGATTCTAATTACTAATGCCAAAGTACCAGGTAGCCATTAAAACGATCATCATCACCGTCATTGTCTGCGACAATGGAAGCAATGACTGCAGCGGAGGCTTGCTAGACAAAATCCAGCCACCGCGTCCAGAAGACACCGGCATCGAAGACTACGCACTCCCACCCGACTCGATCAAGGAAGCGTTCCTCAAGGCCGCCACCACCGTCGTCTCACGCGCTACCTTGATTTTCGAAAAAGAAGAGGAGCGTTGCGTGGAGGATCCGTGGGGAAAAAGACGGGGGACGATCTGGTGGGGGTGAGCAAGGGTGTGGATCCTCCGCCCGGGGCTTGTGTGGCCGAGAAAGGCGGCGGGGTGGGGGAGGCGATGCGGGATGGGGTGGCGGTGGGGCTGACGGAGGCGGAGGAGAGAGTGGATAGAGGGGATCCGGTGGAGGGAGAGGAGGCTTGTGTGTGGACCGAACGGTTTGAAGATTGTGGATGATTAGGAGAAGAGTGATGATGAAGAGGAGGGAGGGACGGGCTAGATGAGAGAGAGAGAGAGAGAGGGGTATTTTGGGTACCTCGCTCAAAACAGGGCTTATTTGGGTAGATTTGGACAAGGGGTGAACCTATGCGGGTAAGTAGAGACAAAATAGGGCCGACCTGGAAGAACCTCTTCTCTTGATAATTGAAGTGATGATATTTGGGCCATCAAAACGGAATGCACGCATAAGGGTGGGTGACTGTTCCCCATGTGTACTTTTCGTATCAATGAAAGTACCATCTAAAGGTTGATAAAAAAACAAAAAAAAAAATGGCATGCACACATAGGGGTTTGGCTGACAACATGACAAACGAAACATGAAACAAACAAATTCAACTATTTAAAGCTGAGTATTGTCTAGCTACAATCACCAATGTAGAAGATGTTAGTAGGAAATAAAGACGAAAGTTGTGATCAGTGCGTGCAGGAGGTCTTCTCTTGCAGGTTATGGAGGTGGCGGTAGCTAATCGGTGGTGGCTGAGGTGGAGTTTGTGGAGGTGGCAATTCTATAGTAGCCGTCAGTCTGTGGTGGTGTTTTGGGGCTAGCAGCGGCTAGGGTTTGTAGAGTAGGGTTTGAGGGAATTTTTAGGCCGGCCCAAAAACTTAGGTTCGGTCTTATTTTAGTCCTGTACAATTATTTGTATTTTTTATTTCCACCATGCCCTTCCACGCGCATCAGCGCATGGAACTAGAGAACATCTAGTATAGAAAAAATTATCCAATGCTCCATGAGCACTGGTGCACCATTAAAACATTGTTTAAATTTCAAAAAGTCATATCTTTTGTTGTAGATATTCATTTGTAAAAAAAATTATATTTTTGGAATCTACTCGACGATATCTACTAAACAAGATCCATATTGAATATGAAATTATGAAAGATTAAAAAAATATCATTTGCTATGAAAAAAATTCTATGAGAACTGTTTCTATGAGAATTGTCCATAAGAACTATTTCTATGAGAACTGTCCCTATGAGAACTGTCTTTATGAGAACTATTTTGGACAAAAATACTCTTACTTATGAGAACTAGCTATGAGAACTGCCAATTCTCATAGTTAGTTCTATGAGAATTATTTGAAATGACTATGTGAACTGAAAAGTATACAATTCAAATAGTCTCAACACACACTAAAATACACAGTACTCATAGAAAATACGTAGTTGTCATAGGAATACACAGTTCTCATGGACAATACTCAATTCTCATAGAAAATACACAGTTCTCATATATAGTTGTCATGGACAATACATAATTCTCATAAAAAATACATAGTTCTCTTAGAAAAATACACAATTTTTATAAAAAAATACACTATTCTCATAGAAAATACACAATTCTCATAGACAGTTCTCACAGAAAATACACAATTCTCATAGAAAATACACAGTTCTCATGAAAAATTCATAGTTCTTATAGACAGTTCTCATGAACAAATACACAAATCTCATAGAAAATACATAGTTCTCATAAGAAAAATACAATTCTCATAGAAAATACACAAATGAATAAAAATAACCCTGAACTATGGTTATGAGAACTGAGGCTATGAGAGCTACATTTTTAGAATCAATTCTTGAATCATATTATTTCGAACAAAAATACCTTTGGTTATGTGAACTAGCTATGAGAACTGTCAAGTCTCATAGTTAGTTTTATGAGAACTGCTTAGTTCTTATAGAGAACTGACTATGTGAATTGCCAATTTTCATAGTCAGTTCTATGAGAACTGCCAATTTTCATAGTCAATTCTATAAGAATTAGCTATGAGAAGTGACTGTTCTCATAGAAAACTAGCTTTCTGAACTAATTATAAGAATTGGACTATATGAACTGAAAAATACACAATTCACATAGTTTTATCACACACTAAAACACACAGTTCTCATAAAAAAATATATAGTTCTCATAAAAAATACACGGTAACAAAAATATCCTTGGCTATGTGAACTGGCTATGAGAACTACCAAGTCTCATAGGCAGTTCTATAAGAACTGCTTAGTTCTCATAAAGAACTGGCTATATGAACTGAATTACGAGAACTGCTTATGTGAACTGTCAATTCTCATAGTTAGTTCTATGAGAACAATACACAATTGTCGTAGACAATTTTCATGAATAATACACAATTCTCATAAAAAAATACACAGTTTTCATTGAAAATCAGTTCACATAGTTTTACCAGACACTAAAATACACAGTTCTCATGGACAATACACAGTTCTCATAAAAAATACACAATCCTCATGAAAAATACACAGTTCTCATAAAAAATATACAATTCTCATAAAAAATACACAATTCTCATAGACAGTTTTCATAGAAAAATATACAGTTCTCATAGAAAATACGCAATTGTTATAGACAGTTCTCATAAACAATACACAATTCTCATAAAAAAATACGTTGTTCTCATAAAAAATAAACACGCACAAAAATTTTCTAAAATTTTCAACCATGTCAGAAATTTTTCCAAAAATCTTCCAACAATTTACACATGCACACAACTACTTCTTTCTAGATTCCACCATTTCCACCTCCTGTACATATTCACTCAAATAGGAACGAATAAAGAGACACCCACCGATTAGGACTCTCTCTCCTATTTAGTTTGAAATGCAATTTGCAGTGTGGGATTTCCTATGACGACATTGATCACCACCGCTGTCGATCGGCCGAAGCCCATCATCTTGAGCACTCCACTACACCGCTCTCTTTTGTGCCAATTTGTCACCACGTCATCATCTCAAGAACAAAACTGGACGTGTCCGTGGTGAATCGAATTGCTGCCAGAAAAGTGGTCCGGTGGCTAGTCTCCGCCGTGAAGCTGATCGAGAACAGCCTCGACGCTGGCTCCACCTCCGTCAACGCCGTCGTCAAGGACGGTGGCCTCAAACTCGACCAAATCTCCGACGACGTCCACGACATCCATGTACGTTAGTCGGCCACTGCCACATCGTCGTTGTCTTAAGAACCGAACTGGTATGGGCTTGGTTTGACATGGTTGGAAATCTGTGTGGTTGGAAATCGGTGACGGAGAGGGGAGTATTTAAGAGAGAGAGAAGAGGTTTAAATTGATCCATCTGGGTATAAAAGTCATTACGTAACTTTACCAAGCCTATATAGGTTCGGGAAAAATATTTAGGATTGGGATCAAACCAAACCAAAAAAAGAGGACCGGCCTCTAATTTTCTATTTGATTTTCTTAGGTTTTTTGGGCTTGGGCTTGGGCTTGGCCGACTTGATGTTTGAGCTTGGCCCATTAAGTGTACATCTAGGATTCGATCAGGCTTGGCCTGTTTGGTGTTTGGGTTTAGACCCTACGGTGTTTCATTCAATATTCTATTGGATATTGATGTACCATATTGAGTTCAATAAAATTTAGGGAGCTTTGGCAAGAAAGACATACTATAGGGTTTATTGATGTAATTAGGACATCAAAAAATTTCAACATGCCTCTAGGACATTTTTCCCCCACCTTCCAAAACTATCACCCTTTTAAACTAAAAAACATGAAGGGGCACAATCCTAAAGCGGTTTTGTCAAGCCCCTCGTGAAAACGATGACTATGGTCACCGGTGACAATAGAAGCTCCAGCTTTGATTGTCCAAGTTCGGCGAGGCTCCGACAAGCACAATCGGAAGACGACAAATACAAAACATGCTCCGATCGTGCGATTGGTTGAGAGCGTGAATAACTTGCAGTGCGTCCCGTTCTACTATGATCCGAGACTAGTTCCATTTCAAGGCTGTTTCCAGAGCACAATGAAAGCCCAAAGCTTCAATAATCCGAGGAGAGGAGGAGCCTTTGGAAGAAAGACTCCAGAGCTCTAAAACAGTGGGTTAGACATGTGGATACAAGATTTTGCTCCGATTTAATTGCGCCCATATTAGTGGAGGGTGGAATTGGTTCCTCGTGATTTTGTTACCACCTAAACTGGCTCGGACATCTTGCATAATTCGTATAAAAAAAAAAAAAGTCATTTGGACCCTGGATTGGAAGTATGATATAACCATTCAATTCAAGCTAAAGTCATTATTAAAAACATGTACACTTCTACGATGCATGAACACTTCTAAGAAGTTGTCTTGTTGTGCCGGACACCAATGTGATACGCATTAGACAATCCCCAGCCCGTTCCATGAAGTGCGTGGTTGGGGATGAATGGAATGATTAAAGGAACTACTTTTTTCTTCAATGATCTTGGTTTATTGTAGATAATAATTGCATGACATAATGGTGTTTTAGTTATCAAAATAACTGTTGTGTGACTGTGTCCTTGAGGAAAATGCTGTCTTGTTCGATCTTATACAGAATTGATCAACTAGCTTTAGGCAATGTTTGGAGTCTCTTGTTTTCCAATGAGTGACGCCACATGCCATCCATTCAACCAGGGGCGGACCCACCTTGGGGCACGTGGGGTCATGTGCCCCCACGCCCTTTTTAAAAAAAAAATTCCAGAGATGTTAGTATGTGGTGCAGTGGTAAGTGGCACTCTTTGGGGAAAGAAAGGACGTGGGTTTGAGACCTCACTCCTCCAAGTTTTTTTTGTGTTTTTTCAAAATACACTTGAACTCTTTCACAACCAATGTTTCTCCCACTCTCCAACGTCTCCAATCATTTGTGTAGTAGTCAATATGAACCCGCACATTGTATTTGTATATTTTGGTCTCCAAAACTTGTACTTGTAGAGTTAATAATAGAAAAATAGATGAGAACATGTGATAATTTTGTTTTAACTCATATAGTCGAGGTGCACAGTTTGCCCAAGTAACTTTTATTAAAATACATATATACTTTCAAATTATTACATTATCATGAATGCTAAAATTATTTTGGTGTTAATGTACTTAACTGTAACTCATATATTATGGCATTACAAAGAAAATTGGTACTCTCGCTATGTCAAATTCCTAGGTCCGCCGTTGCATTCAACTAGAAGATTACAAAACCAAACTCTTCATAGAGTCCACAAACAATAGAATTCTGTTGTTCTCTTATGTAGAACTAATGATTAACCCTCTTGAATGGTTGGAATCTGTTCAAATCATCTTTTGCTTCTGTTTTTTTTTTCTGGGTCAAATCACATCCATTGAGCTAGAAGATTATGATCTGGCAGCCAACCACTACAACAAAACCCAGTTTTCAAGGCATTTGAAAATGCCCCAACAGGTGCTTTGTTGAGGCGCGCAATTCAACTTTCGGGGCATTTCCATCAAGTGCCGTGTCTATCGGTGCCGCTAAACTTTTATGGGGCACTTTTGCCAGCCACAAGAACTATCTTGATGGGACACTTCTAAATGCTTCAAAATACGATTCTCAAGGCACTTTAAGGTGCCCTATAAATGAGGAAACCACACACGGTCAAATCATGGTTAAGTTTTTGTAGAGACACTTTCAACTGCCCAAAAAAGAATTATTAAACTTTCTATCAAACCCAATTTACATAAGGGTTCATCTACTGTCAGCCCACAGGGCTGACTATTGTCCATGGCAAGCGCTAAAAATTTCCCACCACGCTCAATTACTTTTGCAGTTGTTTAACATCCTTCTATGCAATGTCAGTCCACATGATTTGATTGATTGTTTTCAGCCACAAATGACCGAATTAACCCAAGCTCTTTTGAAGTAAACAAAAAAGTGTACGCATGCAAAACTGTGCCTTCTCTCATTAGTCTTCTATCCAATAATGTTATCCACGCATAAACACGAAATGGGAGGAGCTGTAGTGCATTCACCGCACGGCTGATCCTTTCGTCTATCTTGGCACGGACGACCCGGATTTAATTCGAGCTCCTACAAATCCTAGCCGTCCATTATTTAGATGAAAATCCGAGTCGTCCATTGGCGAGATGGACGGCCGAATTGATCGCACTATACGTGTAGCCACCCTCAGTGTGAATGTATGTAAGTGTTTGTGTGAGGTATAATTGGTCTTGTATCTTCATCAAATGATTATTTCAATTTTCAAAAGCACCTTAATTAAATGTTTATTTTTTTCACAAACACCTCCAGCTACTCATAGTTTCACTTTTAAATTTGCAAATAAAATTTATTGGCAACCAAATGATGCAATGTCGTCGACTATGAAAAAACGTATATAATTTCTAAATAAAAAGGACTTATGCATATCATTTCATTTTTGTTGGGAGACTAATTTTGAAAATGACAAAAGCAGTCTAAATATTTTTCCTTTTTGATCGGGGTAGCCTTCATCCTCTTAAACACATTTCTTATTTGATGCACCGATGCATGTTTGGAACTTCCCATAGAACGACAATACAAAAATTATGCTTATTTGAAATTTAGAATAAATTGGGTCCGGGTTGGCTGAATAAAAAAGTTGAATTATTTTATTATGTTTATTTAATTTTTTTTCTCAATTATTAGTTTTATGCCAATTCTTTTATAGAATATTAATTCGGCTCAAAGCGAAAGCTAAAAGATAAAAATAAAAATTTATGACTTCTACCCAATTATTTTTGAAAATATCCAAGATAAAGTCCAAAAAGCCAATTTTTTGGGCTTTATCTTGAATATTACAAAAATTAAAAATAAAAATAATTAATTTGTCTGATTCTTTTATCGAGACAAATTAATAATCTACAAAATTTTGTTGCAAAATTAACAAACGGAGAAAAAAAATTGAAGGAGATCAAAACGGAAAAAACTCAAGAAACCAAAAAATATCTTGGCAGAATTTATCGGGGTGTATTCAGTAGTGAAAAATTTGTAGATTTTTATTTGTAGTCGAGAAGTTATTAGGTGTTTCTGGTAGTAAATAATTTGTTGAGAAATATAAAGTTGTTTCCGATAGTGAATAAGTTGTTAATGAATTATGAGTAGAGTTACTATAGCAATTGTAATGTCTGGGTTTTTTATACTCACTAGAAAAGTAACACGTGCGATGCACGTGGACCAAATCAAAAAACATATACCCTTTAGTGTAACTACTTTGTAATCCCAAACACTAGGTCCATAGAACTTAATTTTTCCGTCCATATCAAGTCTCAATTACACCAATACACATGAAAAACTACCTTTTGAATATAGACCACTTGGTTAGATAGAAGGTTCTTGTGAGCCTAAATCTTGAAGGAGATCATTGGGTTCTTCCACGTGCTGCCGATAGTTGGCTAATGTACAGTGATAGTATTACGGTATTACCTTATGTACTCATGTAATGCTTATGTGCCAGGTATCTCTGAGGAAATTTGGTATTTATGAGACTAAACTCATTAACCGTTAATGGCTTCGTAAATAAAAGTATTACCCACCAAAGAAAAAGAAAGGATTATCAAAATGACAATGTAGATAGTTAATCATATAATGCTTTTTCCCACAATGTATGTCCTCCTAACCAGCATTCGTAACCTAATAAGAACAATTTTGCTTTTAAACGATCTATATTTCTCATCCTAAGATCCAAAGGTTTTGTCTCAGCATACTTGACATTCTCACATATAATTTATCAAGTTGTTTGGTGTTATTATGCTTCTAATGACAATAGAAATACTCCTATTTTGATACTCATAACAAAAATTAGACAAACAATCAAAGTAAGAACATAAGATTGAATGTACTTATGAATATGGGATAGTCTACAGATGCAGATTCCAACTACCATGCCCTCAAAATGTTAACAAAATACTTGCATCTATGAACTAAAAAGATTAGTTCATAAGTTAATTTGTTTGGTACATCTTCTCGATTTCACTTCCTTTTTGCAAAATTCTTTCATTGTTGGGCTTGATGATAATAGGAGGAAAAGACAAAGATATATAAACAATTACACACACACATAGATATAAGAGAACAACTTTTCAATTTTGACCGGTAAAAATTATCTTTTACCGGTCAAAAATTGATTTCCAATTCGGATCGTCCAAAACACTTTCGGATGCTCGCGATCGACTTCCATAAAAACTTGTTTACGGAACCCTCCGCATAAAAGATTTTTTTGTAGACATAAATACGCCAACTATTCTCTACAACTTAATTTGTTCAAATTCTAAAGCAAGTTTACTATGGAGTCTACTTGTTTGTTTGTGCCTCACTTATTAAAAGCTGCATTCCACTCATTTTGGGGGAGCAATTATTAATAGCCTAAATGAAACACACAATCGAATTCACATACAATTCCATTTTCCCGCTTCTTCTGTTCTCATATTTGAAGGCTGCATGCTATTAAGAAATAAGAAATTGTTAATATCAACCGACAACGAACGAACCTTTGAGGATAATGAAGAAATGGAACCCTTCGTACAGATAAATTTTGGTGGCTTTTGGGTGGATTTAGGCACCACTTCTCCCCGGTCATACAAAAACATGTTGAGGACTTGAAGCAAACATTTAGTGTGCATAACGTCCCTGAAGGGAACCCCGTCCGCACAACATATTCTATCAATAAGACACGGGATAAAAGGCTAAAATCATTATCCCTAATACAAACAAATTTTCAGATTCTGAAGTTGTAGTATAGCCAAAGCGAATGATCCGCTATGTCAATTTCCTGTTCTACTGATGAATATTATGGGAATACAGTGGATACGTTTGGGCTGGCCAAGGAGGCATCTCATATCTATGAGAACCTAATTAAAAGGGTAGAGATGGAGATGGAGGGCGGAATATGGAGATTGCGTTTGTCTCAGTAGATGATTCCTCCGACATCGTCATCGTCGCTGCTTGACGATTTCCTAGTCCTAGATTAATGGGTTGTCCCAAGCGTAAGGCGGAGACCGACGTAGCACAATACCCGGTAAGTCCGGAGTCGAATCCACTAAGGACGGTGATGTGTGCTGACTAAAAATTTGGATTGTTACTTATTTAAACTGGCTCTTAGGTAATCACCCCTTGTAGTTTGATGTTGAGAGATTAACTAAAACAAGAAAATTGAATGTGTTTTTCTAGAAAATTAAAAGGAGGTAAAATCGTAGGGTTCATAGCACTCGCAACCAGTTCGGATTAACCGGCTCCATTCGATATTCTTAAAAACATTCAATTTTAGATTGAAAAAGATACCCCGCAAGATGCGAGACTCTATGGTCGCCGTTTACCCATGCGCAGCGGAGAATGGGTTTTGGACCCCCATTCCCCCGTTCACATGGGCTCCGACAATACCTAGGTACGCCCGCGGGAAGTATTTTTCCAATCTTAAATCATTTTTATATTGTTTGAAAATAGGAGCAGTATCCGGACAGGCCACGGTGTACTAATCACCCCGCGACCCTACCTAAATAACTACTCACTCATTATTAAGCAATAAACAAAGGAAACCCTAAACTTAAGCATGAAAGAAAATAAATGAGAGATAACAATTAACTGAAAGTTAACGAACAACTTTAATTAAAAACAAAAGTTGAAATGAATTACCGGAGTGCGAGTAATTGAATAAAGCTTCAAATAACTTGATAAGAACAAAACTCAAAAGAAAAACAGTCGGAACAAAAGTCTTACCAGCCCCGTTATCTGTTCGTAGCTCTCGGTCCCAGCATTCTTTCGTCCGTGGAAAAAATATATCCCCAAAGATGCCGCAGCCCTCTTCCTTTTTTATTTTGTCTGTAACCCCTGCCGACTTAAAACAAAACCCTCGTGGGCTGAGAATTCGCTTAGGCCTAGTTCCTTTACATGGCCCCACCAGTTAGTCAAATGCATTGGGCCCTCTCAATTGAATTGCAAATTCAATAGTCTTGCCGTGGACATTAAGTCCGATCCTAATAAACTGTGGACCCATATGCACCTGCTTCTTCAAATACCATTTAATATTCTAACTTTAGGCTTTTTTATCAAACCTTTCAATTACCTAAAACATAAAAATTAAGCATTAAGTTCCGAATAATAATATAAATGAGACTTAACAAAGATAAATTAAGAAGCGTTAATGGGAACATTTACGCTCCTATCAGTCGCCAATAAATTCAACCACGGAAGGCGATGGGGATGCCTTTTTTAATTTGCAGGTCATGGGAATGAGTTTTTCGTTGAGGGTTTGTTGCTTGCTGTTAACTGACGGACAATTTGCGATGTTTGCCGTTCCATATTTCGCCGGCGGACGTGACCTTTGGAAGTGCATCCGTTGGTCATGTGCGCCACCTTTGCAGGTTAAGGCACCCAAGAGTTTTTTAGGTATTTAACCGATTTGGGGAGGGCATTTGTGGAAAGAAAAAGGAGAAAACAATAGATAAGGCTTTCGTGCTTTTAAAAGAGAAGTATAGATAGGGGTGTTTGGACTTCGGCTCAAAGGGTGTCCTTGATTGACTTTTTGCCAATCGTAGGTTTTGGGTCTCGGATTGGGCTAGGTTTTGGGTCTCGGATGGGGCAGATGATTGTTCTTTGTGCATAATACTATTTCCTTGTTTCTATTAGTCTTGTAACAATTTCAAGATTAATAAAAAAAAATTGCTATTAAAAAAAAAGTTACTGTAGCAAAAACAATGTTTGTTGACAACTTTTTTATTTGTGAAAACGAGTTGGTAAAATCCTGAAATTTTTTTGTTAGTGCAAATGAGATAGTAAAATACGTTAAATTTTTAATATTTTTTATTAGTGAAAACGGAACTTTATTTACAAAAGGAAAAAAAAGGGGAAGTTGCTTTAGGAAAAGTGGTCGTCATTTGGTGGTAAAAGTCACAGCATGCTAGTTTTGTCATTAAAGGGAGTGGAGGGGCACCTTTTACCTGCCACATTTTCAGAGGACACGTACATAATTTTAAATCTACCTGGCCCACTTATAATCAGCCCTAAGGGCGGACAGTAGATTTTGCGCTTACATAATTATCTACTATAGAATCATGTTGACAAACAAATAAAACTTCTTGATATGAACTGAGAGGTTCTCATTTTCAAGGCACATATACAAAGCCAAAAAACTTAATCAGTTATTCCACTACCTACAAAAATCAAATGAAGGAAGAAGTAATTTTGAAACAGAATTAAACATACTATTCAACTTAGTGAATATTGAACATTACAATAATGGCTTAAGAGTTCTCAAACTCAATTTGAATAATTACTAACTATAACTGTAGAAAAGTATCAAATCCTTGGCCTTCTGCACCGGGAAACAAACCTGGAAATCCAACAAAAAAAGCAAAACTCTATGTTCTTATTCAAAATTGCAAAAAATTGAAGTCTCATAAATTGAAATTACAATAGATGAAGAGAAAACAAATGCTATTACCATCATGACATTAGCTCTTGGTGGTGAGGGTTGAAGAGGATCAGATACCAATTGTTGCTGAATATGGTTAGCGCATTTATTCTGAAAAACAATCAAAGACAAGGTATTTTTTCACTTTGATTTGCAAGATAATCTATTGTACCCTTTCAGGCATAAGCAGATGGCAGTCTAGATTATACAATACCAATCTTCTTCTCTGTAACAAGTTGGTTTCTCTCGACGGGGTTTAGTCTTCTCCAAAGTACAATTGAAGGAACACACAAAATATAAATATACACTGCATAGTTGCATCTCTAAAAAAATAGAACCCCAAAAAACTAGAACTCAATCTGAAAAATGAACCAAAAACGAGAGTTGAAGCAAGGTGTTACCTCACACACGGCGAACGGACACCGAGGGGAAGAGTAAAAAATGCACAGAAACCCTTCCAATCTGCCGTTGCAATTCGATATCTGAGGAGAGAGAGGGAAGAGAGAACTCGGAGGAGAGAGAGGGAAGAGTGGATTGTGTACCGAATTGTGTAGCACTTTCTAAGGTTTGAAAAAAAAATGAAAAGCGCCAGTTCCCCAATTCCCGAGAGAATATAGCGCCAAAATGAGACTTGGCCAAAATTTGAATCCAAAGAACAGTATTGAGGCACCTAGGGGAGAAGTGCCCTATTAGATTAGATATCAGCGATGTCGTTTTCAGCCTTTTAAACTCAATTGATCGATTATGCCCTGTTTTTTGAGGCACTTGCAAGTGCCCCTGCTATACTTGGATCACCAGATCCTATTCACCAACACACGTTGCAAGGGAAACTGCCCCATTAGGTCCAACAAATTGCGGCACTTAGTGGAAAATGCCTTTTAAAAAATGCCCCTAAATCTGCTTTTTGTTGTAGTGAACCATGCTTTTCCTAGTAAATGTGGCAGATATGAAAACAGACAAATGAGAGAGACTTAGAAAGACTTCTATCACATTATGGAGCTAGAAGATTACGATTTTTCCAGCAGTCAACCATGCTTTTCCAAGTAAATGTAGAAGATATGGGAACAGACAAATGCGTAAGACTTGGAAAGACTTCTGCACATTACAAAGACAAATGGAAATATACGCGTTCTTTGATTTGTATACGCGTGATTTTCCAGTCAAACCAAAAGATTTTTCATCGCAGTGATTTATGTATACGCGTTCTATGATTTGTATTTGTAGACTCAATCTAATTAGAGGTCTGTTTCCACTGCCCAATAATTTTTGAAAAACCCTCCCTCTCCCTCTCCCTCTCCCTCTCTCTCTCTCTCTCTCTCTCTCTCTCTCTCTCTCTCTCTCTCTCTGTCTCTCTCTCTCTCTCTCTCCATAATACTGTATATAATCTGAAGTTCTGAACAAGTACATATAGGCTAGGCTTGAGAGGATCTCCCTTGATTACCAATCCATTTGACTTAGGAAGAGGAAAGTAATGGGTGGATCACCAACACCATCAGTTCTTTGTGCCTTGGCCTTTTACTTTGTATTCCTCCTGGGCTTGGACCGCTTGGTTCAGATTGTCCGAGCTCAAAATGGTACTACTCCTCCTTCCGAAGGTACTCTCTCTCCCTCTCTCCCTCTCTATGTTCTCTATGTGTTTGGGAGATCCGTGCCTATTATGGCGTTACTCACGTGGTACTTCCAACTATTTATGTTGTGGCAAATTTTCAGCAGGCGTACTATCATCAATTTTTATTGAGTAGTTGAGAGATAATAAATGAGTCAAATTGTGTGATGATGATCTTTCAATTATAGGGAGTACCATATGCTAATGCCACTTGTATATATGTACGCATATATACACGAAAAAGGGGTGCTCGGATCAAACATCCTACACACATCGGATGCTGTTCATTCCCGAATAGGCCCCCTCATTTTTTTTATAGAATTTTTGGACGGCTCGGATCGGCCGTCTGGTGGCCGGAGACGGCCCCGCGCGGCCGTCCCTATGATTTCGGTACCAACCCCGTCGGTACCAATAGTGCTACTCCTTAATAATTGGCCTTGGATGAAAGTCTACTTCCTCCGTCTTTTTAAGTTAGGAAAACATATAGAGAGGTAGATAGACAAAAACATGTAAAGAGGTAGTTGGAAAAACTCAAAACCAAACAAAGTGATGTTTCTTTTTTTTTTTTTGCCAAAACAAGATGCTGAGAAACAATATATCAGGAGGAAACTCTATCCCTAAAAAAGGGATCAAGAAACCAGCAGTAGGGGACTCAGTCCAAAAACTACACTCAACTCCAACTAAATTCACCACTCTAAACAAATGGAGCACTCCAGAAAATAATCAAAAAATCCACACAGGGGTGATAGAAGCTCCAAAAATATGAAGCAATCCCACACAGAGACACCAAAGAAGAGAACCAGAAAAAAATAATAATAAGAAGAGAAAAACCGGTAACAAACAGTCGTCGGATACATGCATGGCGGAAGAGCTGGAGGAGGGGCGGCGGATGGTAGTTTGGAGAGGAGGAAGATGGGGGTGAAGGGGGAATGAGAAAAAACCTCTGAAATTTAGGATCGGGAGATAGAAAAACCCCACAAGGGGAGAAATTCCTCCCCTCCCGTTCTTTAGAGTTAGAGTAATTTTTTTTTAACAGCAGGGTTAGAGTAGTTGTAGTGGTGTTAGTTTGGTACTAGTTGCAAGGGCAGTTGGGTTGAATTGGGGATGGGTTGGCACTTTTATCCAAGTATTTTGAGAAATGTAGTAATCATTTTGAGAAATAATTACTTTTTAGCGCAAAAATGTCGCTAAATAACCACTTTTTTTTTGTTCTAAAAAGTGATTATTTCTCAAAATACTTGAAAAAAGTAAAAAAAAAAAAAACTACTTTTCTGATTCCTATCGTCAAGACGAATCAATAACCCATAAAACTTTAGCGCAAATTAATATATGCGAATAAAATTCAAATGATGACAAAGTTTTCAAATTTAAGTTAAGTCTAAAAGAACGCTGAGAAAAACAGGGCTTTGCATGTGGAAGCGCAGTAATTGGTGTTTAGGGGCTGAACAAATATATGAGTTTTGGCACAACACATTTTTGATCTTTGGGTTTAGAAAAAAGGCTCGGAGGAGTTTTTCCCATTCTCTCCTTTTCTACTTCTCATATTTGTTGGAAACAAAAAGACCAAATTGCCCTTTACTTATTTTGGAAATAACCACACCCCTCAATAAATAATTAAATATTAACCTCCCTACACGTCCCTACATATTACATTTGCCTTGAAAGTTTGAAGATCAGCAGAAAGAGTGTTCTTGGGTTCCTAATCGTTAACTACTTTTCGAACTCAACTCATCAGTTCCGTGTAGAGCATAACAGCCCATCAGTTTTGTGTTTTTGTCTTTGGCATCTCTCTAAGAGAAGGTATAATTGCAAATCTTCTGAAATTGGCAGTAATATTGGGATTTTAATCTTTGACAATTATCCGGTTTTTGTGGGGAAAAGGGGATGGTGGTGGGATTTGTTGGAAGAAATGGGAGACTTTGTGTAAGCCGTTGTGTCAAGGTGGGCTAGGTTTGAGAGATTTGGGTTCTGATTCAAATACAAGAACCTCAAGCTCTGATATACAGGCCAAGCACTACCCTGTTCTAATGCCACGCCTAGACAAAGCATCAAAGGTAGCTCAAATTAATAGCTCTGTCAACCGAAAATGTAGTTGGCAGTCCAACAAGTGGCTGAGAGAGAAGTGAGCTGTTTTCTCTTTGGTGTGCTTGTGAGTAGGATGGGAGCCACACCCTCCCTAGTCAACAAATTAAAACAATAGGAATAGTACGTAGTAGCTAGCATTTATGTATACGCGATTTTTCAGTCAAACCACAAGATTTTTCATCACAGTGATTTATGTATACGCGTTCTGTCCATTTCCACAGTCCATTTCTGAAACAACCCCCCCCCCCCCCCCCCCCCCTCTACAATACTGTATATAATCTGAAGTTCTGAACACGTACATATAGGCTAGGCTTGAACGGATCTCCCTTGATTACCAACTTAGGAAGAGGAAAGTAATGGGTAGATCACCAACACCATCAGTTCTTTGTGCCCTGGCCTTTTACTTTGTATTCCTCCTGGGCTTGGACCGCTTGGTTCAGATTGTCCGAGCTCAAATTGGTGCTACTCCTCCTTCCGAAGGTACTCTCTCTTCCCTCCCTTTCCCCACCCCCCCCCCCCCCCCCCCCCCGGAAATCCGAGCCTACCATGGCAGTACTCACGTGTTACTTCCGACCATTTATCTTGCTCTCTCTCTGGGAATTAAATCCGAGCCTACCATGGCATTACTCTCGTGTTACTTCCAACCATATAGGGAGTACCATATGTCAATGTCACTTGTACCGGGAGTACTGAATAATTGGCCTTGAATGAAAGTCTACTTCCTCCGTCTTTTTATGTTAATTAGGAAAACATGTAGAGAGGTAGATAGAGAAAAACATGTAAAGAGCCAGATAGAAAAACTCGAAACCAAACAAAGTGATGTTTCTATTTTTCTTTTTTAACAAAACAATAATAGGTGCTAAGAAATAATACATCAGGAGAAAACTCTATCCCTAAACAAGGGATCAAGAAACCAATAGTAGGGGATTCAATCCAAAGACTACACCTAATTCCAACTAAATCTACCACTCCAAATAGACAGAGCACTCCGGAAAATAACCAAAAACATCCATACAGGGGTGATAGAAGCCCCACAAATGGGGAGCAATCCCACACAGGGACACCAAAGAAAAGAACCAGAAAAAAAGAGAAAAACTGGTGACAAACTGTCGTCGGATACACGACAGAAGAGGCGGAGGAAGGGCAGCCGATGGTGGTTTGGGGAGGAGGAAGAAGGGGATGATGGAGGAATGAGAGAAAACCTCCGAAATTTAGGATCGGGACGTGGAAAAACCCCACGCAGGGAGAAATCCCTCCCCTCCCGTTCTTTAGGGCCGGTTAGAGAATTGTAATGGTGTTAATTTGGTACTGGTTGCAAGGACAGTTGGGTTGAATTGGGGATGGGTTGGCAGTTGGCACCTATCCCACTACCCCTTTGTCAATGTTATATTTATTTCTTTTGGTAAGTAGGAAAACATGGCTTTGCATGTGGAAGCGCAGTAATTGGTGTTTGGGGGTGATCAAATATATGAGTTTTGGCATAACACATTTTTGGTTTTTGGGTTTAGAGAGCAAAAGCCAAAAAAGACTTGGAGGAGCTTTTCCCATTCTCCTTTTATACTTCTCATATTTGTTGGAAAAAAGAGACCAAATTGCCCTTTACTTATTTTGGAAATAACCACACCCCTCGATAAATAATTAAATATTAACCTCCCTACACGTTCCTACATTTTACATTTGCCTTGGAAGTTTGAAGATCAGCAGAAAGAGTGTTCATGGGTTCCTAATCGTTAAGTACTTTTCGAACTGAACTCATCAATTCTGTATAGCATAGCAGCCCATTAGTTTTGTGTTTTTGTCTTTGGCATCATCTCTAAGAGAAGGTATAATTGCTAATAAGTAAAGAACAAAAAAGACTTCAAACCAAAAAACATAATCTTTATTTCACATAGTTATTTTACTTATTTTTATTTCTTCCTAATTACCTATAACATTGAAAAATAGTTCGAGACGTTCAAATAACAAAGAAGAAAACAATTTTCCAATATAACTTTAAAAAATTTATTAACACATTACTTATATACTATCATAAAGGGGCAACATGGTAAAAAACTCAATCCATAATTTATTTTCAGCACATATATTCCAAACACTACTCTTGTTGCAAAAGTCAAAAAGGCAGAAAGCTGAAAATGAAAAGCCAAAAAAGTAGGCTCCCAAATATCCATGTAGATTCCCTCGCTTTTTTTTTTTTTTCCACGAACAGAACACTTGTATTTAGTAGCACTGTAGTGGGCACCAATATATTGCACAATGAGGAATTCAAGTGGCAATATTCCTTCGAATTCAGGAATACGGTAGCAAATCTCATCATATCATCCTAAAAAAGAGAATAGTTTTAGAAGGTCGGCCGAAGCCCCCAACCTACTCTCCACAATTTATTTCCCCAACCTATGCTGTCCCAAGATGTCCTTCAAAATAAGCACCTTGCTTCCTCTGAAATTTCTTTATGTTGGAAATTCGATGGACCAACTACACTTAAACTGTTGGAGATAATTTAAAATTTTGACATTTATTAATATGGCTTTGGATTCTTTGCTCATTTATTGTGTCTGACCTCATTAATTACTCTCCCCTTATCAACATTTACTACATGCACCACGCTGGTTTCTTGATTTTGGAAATCTACGTATATACTATATACCTATAGCAAGTCAGTACATAGAGATACAAACTTCCAGTTAGTATAGTTTACAGAAATTTTAACGAATATTTCCAACATAAACAAGTAGGAGACACGGAGATAACATAGTATTTGTGTAATAAACACTTCACGTTATTTCATTCATACATAGACTACTTCATTGTGGTGCATAAACTCTACTCAACTTCACTCTTTCTAATCACTCTCTCTACTTTCCATCACCTTGGTAACACCTTAGAATCACAATCACTAGAGTACATAGTTTATATAGACTCCGCAAAAACTCCGTGTTGTGCAAAGTTTTTAGATTGGTCCAGAAGAGTTGAACAAAAAAATGAGCTTAGAAATAGCATAATTAGATTATGAGGTTGAACCAATACTTGATGTAGCGTCCCATCATAGATCAATATGGATCAATGTGAATATCACAAATTGCTCCATAAGAAAATCAGTCATTGATGCTACCTGTTTCTAGATGTCTTTTTTTAAAAAGTATGATACAACGAAGAAATAAAGTTATTGGAAACCTAGCCAACTACACAAACTACTAGATGACTCTTTACACGCATATATGAACACTTCAACTAGACTCCTGAACTATCTACATAAATCGCACCATTCAACGAATTGAGTCGCAATCCAAATTTAACTCCTTTGACCTTGTCTTAAGTAAAGTTTTTGACCGAAGTGTTTTTTTTTTTTTTTTCAAGTGGTAGTAGAATAAGTATAAAAGAATTAAAGAATGAATTCTGTCCGGCGCCGGCGGACAAGGGGGTTTTCCACCACCCCACAGTGTGGGCCCCCACCGCACTTTTTTTTTGGTAATTCGAATTGTGCATCTTGTAGGGCCCGCAAAATAATGTATCCACGCAAAAAATTAGCTTGTCTGGACATTGATAGGTGTGTCAAAATTAAAGTTGAGTTTTAGACAGCAATGTGGACGCATGGATCTGTCAACTATTTTTTAAGTTAAACTGTCCACGGTCATCCATTCTTTCACGTTAAACTCAAATTTTGACATATCTATCGATGTCCGGACAAGTTGATTTTTCGCGTGGATACATTATTTTGCGGGCCCTATACGATAAACGGTTCGGATTACCCCCAAAAAACAACGAAAGAGACCCATGGAGGTGGCAGAAAACCCCCCATTTCGTCTGCCTCCGGAAAGGGGGGGTTTCTCTAAGAATTGTACTATAAAACTGTAGAATTGTATTGCCAATTTACTGTTAATTTGCGTTATGGTTTAGTATTTTCTTTTCGAAACAAGATTATCATGTCAGCTCTGACTCTTTCTTTTCTTTTCTTTTCTTTTTTGGAATTTCGGATAGTGAGAGCTTTGAACTCCGTCTTCAACCAATGGGGATTATCATTATCCTCAACAAATTATCAATGGAACATAAGCGGAGAAACATGCAGTGGAGCCGCCATCGATACTAGCATTCTCTGGGACATCTTCCGTACAGATTATAATCCTGGTATCCGATGCGATTGCAATGGGACTGTTTGCCACATTACCCAATTGTAAGTCTCTTACTAGAAAATACCTCTAGGAATTTTCTCCACGATCCCCATATATATGATCCATATTGGAGTATGTCTAATTAGTGTACTATTCTCAAGAAATGTTGTAATATTGTCAAATGGTACAATCCAGGCTTATTAACCTTTTTGGTCCCCAATGTACTACTTTTGTCTCATTTTCATCCTCAATGTAAATATTGAAGACATTTAGTCCACAGCATATCAATTTTGTACCAATCAAGTCCCCAAGTCTAACACCATTAATCTCATCTGTCAAAATGAGGGGCATGCATCTTCGTCATTCACCCACCCCTAATTTCCTATAAAAAACAACCAGAAAAATGATCCTAAATCATCATGACCACTAACTTCAGAGCTCATTCCAACCACCAAATCCCCACCTCCAATCCCATTTCATGAAATTCGAATTCGAATCCGCAACGGGGTTTCCGTCTTTTGTAGCAAAATCATTACCTTTTTCAGCGACAATCCCATTTTTTGAGCTCAAATTTGAACCCTCCACTGGATTTTCGTCTTTTTATACCAAAGTCACGGCCTTTTTCAGCTTCCTTATTAAGCTCCGAAGCCTTTTTTGCATCAACTTCAACATATTCAAGAACCCATTATTCCTTGACGGCGTCAAGCTTTGTTGCAACACAAGAAGCACCACAAAATCATGCGAAACCCGTAGAATCTCCTCCACGAACTGACCCGAAAGCCCTTGAACTAGTAAGCCGCGAGTCCCTCGGTGAGTACCGAGTTAGAATTGGCCTTGAACACGACATTCTTGTCCGAGTCAAGGTAGGCTCGGATGCAGACCTGAGAAACACAACCCTTCACCTTGTTTTTGCTTGTTTTGAATTAGGTTTCGAGGGGTTTGAGGTTCTTGCACTCTATCTCCCTCCCTCACCCAAACCACCATCTTTTCTCACCACCACCTCCGTGAAACCCCCACAACCACATCTCTCTATTCTCTTCTCTTCTCTTTTTTCTTTTTTCCCCGTTTTTCTTTGACAGGAATTTGGGGTGAGTTAAATGACAAGGATGCCCCTTATTTTGATAGATGGGGTAACGACATTAGACTTGGGGACTTAGTTGATACAAAATTGATACGTTGGGGACTAAATATCTTCAATGTTTACATTAGAGACAAAAATGAGACGAAGATAATACTTTGGGGACCAAAATATTAATAAGTCTACAATCCCAGCTCAGTCAAGCGAGAAAGTGATGAGTGTATTAGGGACGAGTTTGTAGTGAAACAACTACATATTGTATTAACCATTGGAGATGGGATCATCATTTGCAACGTAGGTCAATTAAGGATCGGGTGATTTTGAATGACGACGAATGAAAGAAAACGATTTGAGTCAGGATGATTTTTGAATTGTATTGAGGGTGATAAAAGAGGTAGAAGAAGGCTAAGAAGAGAACTAATTACTGATTCCCGATGAAGTCATTTTGAAGTAAAGCTATCGTGATTACTAAAATTCCTAGATTTGCCTTTGACGGGATTACTTCAATCACACCACAAAAAAATAAAAATAAAAATAGAGCTGTGCAAAATCGTGAAAACTGGTCCGGACCGAACCAATCCGTGTTTGTACGGCGGGCCCCTGAAGGGCCCAACCGAAATCTGACGATTGTTAATGGCCATGATATTGGAAAAATAACCGAACCAAACACATATGTGAAAAAGCAACGGAGAAGCCAAACCAAATAAAGAATACGAATAAGAGAGACCAAGATATACGTGGTTCGGTTTACGATTGTAAACCTACTCCACGAGCAAGCGAATGAGAGACCATTCCATTATGTGAAGAGAACAATGCTCCGAAGAGCTACAATAGTGACGAACAAACAAAGCCCTCATATACAGACTCTCACCAATCCCAAAATATAAGTTCTCTCACCAAATTAAAAACCCAATGGGAATCTCTAACCAAATTCAGACTCTATCTCATCAAGTCTCACAAAACCTCTAAGGTTTTAACCAAGAGACACAGACAGAATATTGTTCCACAGACGTGATCGGATGTCACATAGAAACAGTTGATTCTTACGAAACCTTATGATTTCAACAAAAAAGAATCACCGAAACAAATGATCTTCTAGATGGTCGAAAGGCCTACAGAACTCACCATAGAAGGGGCAACCAGAAGCAGATGAAGATCGAACGGACAAACCCTAAGGTTCTACAGATGAGACCCCCTAGGGGCCTCTCAAAGGGATTCACTCACAGAAGTCCAAACCCTAATAAGAGGCAAGGCTATATTTATAGCCACAGATTGCTTCCTAGAGCCAGAATCCTTACTAGATTATGTTTTCTTTGCATATAGAGTCCAAAACCAAAAAAGAAATTCCAAAACTAATCTTTAGGAGGTCCAAAATATAACCAAAATCGTCTGAAATGCGCACGCTGGTCCGGACCAGCTTCGAACGAGACATGCTAAGAGAAAATTCTTCCCCCCGGTGACCCTAGTCTAGACTACCAACACCTTGGTTCGGACCAAGCCTGCTGCGAGCTCCCAAATCACATGTTGATCGCTTGTCCAGACCACCAAGGCCATGGTCTAGACTACGGAAGCTGGGAAGACCAAAATCGAGCCAAATTTAACAAATCTCCACCTCGGCGAGATATCCAAGTACCATACCAACAATGGCCCGGCGAGATATCCAAGTACCATACCAACAACGGCACACCAACCAAAATCCCACAATCCATACCTTTTGAATTTTGTCCTTGGATTAATAGTCGGAACATGGATTGAAAAATTAGAAAACCGTGACTCGCAGTTTGGTCCACGGATTTTCATTACGAAACCATGGATTAATCGAACCGGACCGTGATATATTTATTTTATGTAAATAAAAATAAAAAAATAATATAGATATACGGGACGGTTCTGGAGACATCTATAAAAACATCTCAATTCTCAATTTTATAGATGTCCCCGGAACTACTCCGATATATATACACACACAAACACACACTAGTGCATGTCGTGCCTTCAGCCACAGCTCGAATATTCAACACACACCATAGTGGGCTCATGTGCAATATCTCAACCCTCTGTCCAACGATTCCAAGTTCCTTTGAGTGTGGCGATATGGTGGTTTCAAACTCATCCCTTTTTGGTTTACAATGATGCTCCTGATGATGTATTTGGTTAATAGTTTTCGGTTGTGGTTTTGTTGTGGTTGTCTCCTTGCCAACTCTTTTCCTTCTTTGGTAGTGGGTGGCATGTGATTGCTCTTAGCGCAGGCGCATGCCAACATAGTTGGGATGTAGGTTTTTGGTTGATGACTTTTTCTCCCCCATTCCCGTTTAATCCTTGTAACTTTCTGTTTGGAGATTAATAAAATTCTTTTGCCAATCAAAAAAAAACAAATAAAGAAAAAATAGCAAGCATACTCATTGATCTGGTTAACTTGATTCAGCAAATAAAGAAAAAATATTTTACTAATTCTTAACTTCCACATGCAGAAAATCAAACGCTCATAAATCTCATAAAATTCAGAGTTATTATGAATCATTTCCCTATTCAAAACAACGATGAAAATATAAAAACGCTACAGAAACCTAGTTGTAAACCTAGGAAATAGATTTTCTACCATACCTCCTTGCAGTCATGACTCATGAGATTGATAGACCGAATTATTCCACCAGCACAACCCCTCATGCCTATTCCCCTTGCCAAGAAAAAGTTTGCATGTGGAATCGAAGATACTTAAAATTACTCTCCCCACGATAATGCAACTCCAATCAAAAGCACGTTGGACATAACTAACGACACTGAAAGTTTAAGAGTGCGCAGAAGTAAATTCAATCTCAATCTCAATATGAAGAATTTATTCAGCCCTTGTATTGTTGAATCACATTCAATCTCAATAACTTTTCTATCATTCACCCCCTGTTGCATCTAACACCGTGGCAAAGCACTAGACAAAATGCTATATTGTATTCCATTAGGGTTCACCTCTCTGAAACCTAAAAATGGGGCAAGAGAAACAACAAAATAAGGATAATAAGTGGTCCGCGATATTGAGGGAATAACAACGATGCAAAAAATTCTAAAACTAAACCAATCACCCCATCATTCTAAAACTACACACAAAAAAGTCCAAGTCGACATTCTCTTAAATTTATTCAAGACGTCGATGCCACCAAATAATCCTATGCAAAAACTAAACCAATCACCCCATCATTCTAAAACTACACACAAAAAAGTCCAAGTCAACATTCTCTTAAATTTATTCAAGACGTCGATAACCAAATAATCCTATGCAAAAACCGACTATCAAATGGCAATTTATGCCAACAAATAAAAAATACTAAAGGAAGATCATCGTGAACAACATTCAAAATGCATTTTGATCCGTGATGAGCGCTATAAAGTACATCAATACGATTATTTTACAAAAGAATAGATCAATTATCCACGTAATTGTCCAACTTCTTTTGCAGCTATCTGACCGGTGACTATAATGTTAAGTAGTATCAAGGGAATTATTGAAAAAAAGTCAAAATCGAATGAAAATCAGAACACAGAGCATTTTTAACATACCCATTACTTGAATCAGTCCATAAAAAAAAGAAGACTAAATGATAGTATATATATCACCAAAAGGAAGTCAGTGATTAGACCTTCATCTAGTTATCAAAACCATATGTAGGGAAAAAAAACTATGACAATAAAGTTTCTAATTAAAACAAGCTAGTTGATTAATATGAGAACTAACCATCAAATTATTATGTACTCACAAATTAGTCGACAGCAAACTCAACATGGCGTTGGTTGTTTTCTTTATTTGGTTTGGATTGTAACTTGAGGTATGGAAATTCAACGTGGCATTTGTTTGTTTTCTGTTTTTGGTTTAGAGACTGCTACTTCTAGTATGGATGGAAAGATTCTCTTATATGGTAATATCCATTTTCTTCGGTCATAGTTGAAAACCGTAATGCTTATTATTCCTTTAGTTTTGTCACAAAACCCTTCTATTTTAGCGAGTGGCTAGTTCAGTTTCATGATGTTTCATGATCAAATCTAATCCAAATCCAAATGCAAGTGAAACCAAAATGGAATCTGGCTATGATTGAAGATGGGTAATTTCCCTCTAGCTATTATTGAATCTAGTTTTGAGACAATGATTCAAGTTACCATTATGCCATAATAATCTCTTAACAATCAAACGGAATTTAACGAAAGGAAATTGCGATGTGAACAATATTTGAAACAAACCAAGAACCAAAATTGATAGACTACATCTCAATGACAGTCAACTTGGAGTGATAACTATAAGGAAAAAAATAATGATTTTTACATACCTCGAGTTCGTAAGATTTTGATAGAAATTGGCTTAAAGTGAGGATCCAATTCGGCTAGAGATTCCGGAAAATAATTACAGAAAATATAAAAGGCAAGCATGAGGCTATCGTAGTTGGCACATTTTATCAAACAATTAGCAGGCAATTGAAGTACATGTTCACAAATATAGAAAAACTCATCGTAAGGACACACGTAGTAAAAAATTTCTCAATCAAAGGACAATAAACTTACAAACTGTGAGGCTTTTAACACGTAAAGATTATGTAAACCAATGTTCTTAGAGAATTTGGTTTCTCATCCTGCGTCGGTCAAGTGAGAATGTGCTTTTTCACATTGGGTTCCTGAAGGAATGAATATAGAAAACCAAAATTTCTTTCTTGTTGTATTGAGAGAGAGAGAGAGAGAGAGAGAGAGAGATGTGAATATATTTCTCAGTATTAAACAATAAGAAGGTCTGTGTAACGTGCAATGCACATAATCAAAAACTCAAGAAAGAGTTTGAAACCCAAGAAAGAGTTTAGGCATGGAGTAAACAAAATACCCAACTGAAAACCAATCAAAAGTTCAGCAAGTGCAATGCCAAATTTAAAGTGCAACTAACGTTAAATAAAAACTAATAGACCCAATTGAAACCCATTCAAAAGTGAAAAAGAGAAATACATCGCGTACCAACATCTGGGGGATCTTCGGAGGTTCGACCGTGAGAGCGAGCAACCCGATGAATCTCAATAGCCCTAACTTCTTAGGAAAATAGAGTCGCTCACATCTCAAGTACACCTCAATTGCAATCAAATGCATCAAGAATACCCCAATCACGTTTGTTGTTACCACATTAGGGCCGAGAAATTGAACAGCAACCAATTAAACTATATGAAAACAAACAAAGAAATCAACGCAGGAAAAAAGAGTCGCTCACACCTCGTGTACACCTCAATTTCAATCAAATGCATCAAGAATTCCCCAATCACGTTTGTCGTTTCCACATTAGGGCCGAGAAATTGAACGGCAACCAATTAAACTATATGGAAACAGACAAAGAAATCAACGCCGCATTAGAGCATCCACATTGTAATAAGCAAATTGGTATGGATAAGCAAACTTAACAACAATGCTAAAAAAATACCTCACATTGTAATAAGCAAAGTTACAAGTCTTTTAGCAAATAATCAAATTCCATCCATTCCATAACCAAACTTAACAACTTTTACCAATAATCAAACCCAATAACCAAACTCAAAACTCAAAACTAAAAAACTAAAAAACACCCCACATTAGAATCGTCTCATCGAGACGAATAATTTGGTGTGGTCGGGTGCGTGATTAAAACTTGTTTGCAATTAGACATAGGTGCATTGCGTATTGTGGGGGGTTTTTTTATAGGGATGCAAAAATAACCAATGTGGAGGTAAGATTTGTTAAGTTTGATTATGAACTAAATGGATAATCAAATGCTGACGTGGCACATTTTGGTTATTGAATTTGATTATTCCCATTGCGAATGCTCTTAGGAGAGAGAGAGAGAGAGAGAGAGAGACAGAGAGAGAGCGAGAGAGAGAGAGAGAGAGAAGGTGCAAAGTAGAAGAACAATTGGCTTGTGGAGTGAAGGAACTACCGTGGTCAAACTTGAAAAAGTGAAAGAAGAGAGAAAAAGAGAAACACAATATTGCAGAAGGTTTCAAATTTTGAACCAAAAGGAAAACATAACAAAATTAGGTTTTGAAAAAGGAAATAAAATTAAATCAAAATCATACTTCATGAAAAAATATGCTTGATTGGTTTCCTAATGGCAACGATTATGGCAAAAAAAAAAAACTCCTATTAATAACACTATGAAACTCTTATAATTCCATTCCAAATTAGGAATGCTTAAATTAGGGTGAAATCAAGGTGTTGAATGCTCAAATTAGGGTCTGGAAATCAGATTTCCAAATTAGGCACAAGAATGTGTGATTGGGAATGCTCAAAAAATGTTATGTATTTATGGGCACGCCATTTTGTAGAATGGAGGGCGTTGATTTATGCAGAAGGAGGAGATAAATCTTGAGCTTTGGTTGTCTTTTGGATTCAAATACTTCCCTGTCATATTATATAGATATATCAGTTCCCTTCTATGATGGATCCCTTACTTAGCTTACGTACGTGCGGACCTCATAGATACCGATCGAATTTTGATGATTCGAACCGTTCAATGTGATCAGAACGTGATTTTAAAGAACCCCGTGATAAATAAAAAAAATATGACTGGGCTTATGTAACGTACTCCGTTGGATAAAACCGTAATCGATCCGTAAGTCACAAATTGAATTAGAACTGAACCGTGAGACTTTTGGTTGGGACACGAATTTCATTTTGTAAAAATCGTGACTAACGATTCGGTCCTTGGATTTCTAGGAAATTCGATCCGATCCAGACTGCGAACAGGCCTAACAAAAATACCAATCACACGAGGTATAGAGATTTACATAGAAAACCCTTAAATGGATGAAAACCATGGGAAGAAATCATGCACTCGAAATATTAATTTTACTCACGACTGTCTATCCTCACCACGAATCCTAAGAATAATTACATGTCAAACCCACATTCATCGTCCCTTGCATGATCACAAAATCTTGAATCCACAAGCCTTCCAAAAATTCATTTTGAACTTCACAAAAGTTCTTCCTTTGAAGTTTGAACATAGTTGATTGAAAACAACTTGAAGTTGACTTGATGTGGTGAAACTCCTTCGTACCAACATGAGTGAACAGGACATTTAGTGCTTGACTGTTTGTCGCCCATTCATTTTTCTCAAGTCTTTGGTGTACTTCGCACTTGGTTATGGACTGGCGACTCCAGTTTCAGTTGGAGGTGTATATTTGACCTCACATGCAGTAGTCCAGACATCCTCGTCAACAGCCTTTGAATAGGCTCCATCTTTTCCCTCCAGTGATCGGAGTTTGTTCTTTCTAGCGGCGAAGAGTTCGTTCTTTCCAGTGGCGAAAGTGTTGAAACGTCCCGAGCAGACCACTGGCCCAGTACCCCGATTTTGATCCACAAGCCACACCATATGGCCCAAAAGCTTAAGCACAAGGTACTAGTAGTAGCCCACAAGGTTTGTTATATGCTCAAGATCATCCATGTAGACTTCCGATGTGGGACGGGTGTTACAATCTCCCCAACTTTATAACCTCGCGCCCTCGCGAGGGGTTAAGCACTATAATCACCAATACAAATCAAACCAACAACCAAATCAAACCAAACTCCAAGGCCCACATGGTCGTGCACATGGATGGCTTTGATACCACTTGAAACGCCCCGAGCAGACCACTGGCCCAGTACCCCGATTTTGATCCACAAGCCACACCATATGGCCCAAAAGCTTAAGCACAAGGTACTAGTAGTAGCCCACAAGGTTTGTTATATGCTCAAGATCATCCATGTAGACTTCCGATGTGGGACGGGTGTTACAATTCCGATAAGTCTTAATGGTGTCCTCAATCCAATCTCCAACAACAATGGGGAACCACAACCAAAACCAATAGTACCAAATGCCAGTGAATAAATATCTCAAAATTGGATCCAATATCGAATCATAGAGTCACCACGAGTAGGCAGCCCGCGGAACTTTTCCCTAAGAACGATCCGGTCAATAACAACCGTTGAGCATTAGGGTCATCGGCCTAATCCGATTTCTTCCCTAATGGCCAGAGTCACCCGCACACAGAGGATTAATTTCCCTGGACTCCAAAATATGTTCCCATCAATATCCACAAAGTTCTCACCAAAGGATTATTCGTTCAACAAATAGTTTCACCAATCCGCATGCCAATTTCAAGGACCAAATAAAACAAATACATGTTCCCAATTTCAATCATTAATTTTCTAAAACAATAATTTAAGGGATACGGTGAAGTTCGCAAATATGTAACATGCTTAACCACTCACTGAGCTCGTCAGCTGACGGATTTATTCCAACTTCTTTTTCAGGCAAGTTGGGGAATTAGGCAAGACTCTGGTGGCACCTCGGGGATTTCTTGTATTGACCTCCTTAGGGTGTCTCATCCTAGTTTTATTTTAATAATCGCTTCCGCATTCAAAACATTTGTCAGATATTAAGTTTTTTTTTTAAAAATTATTGGTTCACTGGATATTATTTGGTTCATGGGATGTTTATGCCCCATACTCATTTTTGGTGGAACTTAATTGGTTGGAGTTGTTCTGAATCTAAAATGGTTGGTTGTTTGGTAGTTCATTGTTTTGGTATTTTATTAAATTCTTTTGTAGGCTGCATGTTCTACGAGCTTTGGTCTTGTGGTTCATGGCCGGTCACTTCTCATTTTGGGGTGTGACAGTGTTACATGGTCTTGGCTAAAATTCGACCCTGAAAGCTAGCTATTGAAGTGAGTGAACCATCACACTTATATACTTCATACTCCCTCCATCCCTTTTTTAAATGTCCCGCTTCGTAACTCTAACTTATTAAGAAAACATTATCATTACACCTTTTACATCAACTTTTACCTCCACTTTCCCTATTTACCCTCTATGGAGACATTATCATTACACTTTTACTCACTAACTCTTCAAAATGAAATCTACTTTTATGGGCAAAATGGAAAATGCACCAACTTTTATCCACAAACTTTATAAGATGGACACTTATTAAGGGACAATCCAAAATAGAATACTAGACTTTAAAAAGGGGACAGAGGGAGTATTACTTTGGTTCTCAAACAATGTGGGCCTTCGTTTCATAGGAGGATGGTTTGAACTCAACTCCATTGCAAATCAAGGGTCCGCTTAGAACTCAACGATTCCACATTATAAGGACCCGCTCTGATACCAAATAAAATTCCTAGATTGATTCAAGGACTATGATTGGCCTTGGACTAGATTACTTCAATCACACAACAAAAATACCAATCACACAAGGATCAAAGATAAATCACAGGAAGGAATCATGTACTCGAAACTTAGTATGATTACAAGTATTATTATTCACGACTATGTATTCTCACCAAGAGTCCTAAGAACTACTTGTTGAAGCCACACTCATCATACCCTTTCACGATCACTACATCTTAGATCCTCATACCTTTCAGAAGCGCCTTTTGAACTCCACAAAAGGTCTTGCTTTGAAGTTTGAACGTAGGTGACTAGAATGAACCAGTCTACTAGCACAGCAAATCTGTGCACAGATTGTGCACAGATTTCTATGTGGGACCCACTACAGAGCCCACACAAGTGATCCGAGCCTTTCATTATGTTTAAAACATTTTTTTCTAGGGCCTCCACGAAAAATTAGCTCAATCCGATACCTATAAGTGCTTGATTTAATCATCTAACTTTTCATTCAAGTTTTTAGAGAATAAAAAGTTAAACGATTAGATCAAGTACTTATAGGTATCAGATTTAGCTGATTTTTCACGAAAGCCCTTGAAAAAATGTTTCAAACATAATGAACAGCTCGGATCACTTGTGTGGGACCCTTAGTGGGCCCCACATAGAAATCTGTGCACAATCTGTGCACAGATTTGCTGTGCCAGTAGACTTTCTGGACTAGAATACCTCTTGATGTCTTGACTTGATTAGGTTTAGAGATCCATAGATCTTCACGGTTCTTCAAAATACACAAACCCTAGCACTCCCAAAAGTTTGGAGATGGAAATGAGAGCTTTGGGAAATGAATACAGTGCTCGGTACCGCAACTAATCCATTTTTATAGAGAAGCCACAACTTGACAAGTTTGCCTGAGCGAAGAAAAGTCACTCGAGTGAACTCATTTTCACTCCAGTGAAAGCATCTAGTAGACCTCGGTTGACATCTCGCCTCCTGGTCTCTGGAACAAATTTTCCAGCTTCAATATTGCTTCAATGCTTTCCGAAAACACTGGATTAATGACTACCGGACTCATATTCAATAAAAATCAAATACAAATTCCTTTTCACAACCCTAGACAGACACTTTAGAAAGAAAGTAAAAGAACCATACAAGTCAATAAAAGGGAATACATGCAAATGCGTGTTTTGATCAAGAACGTGCCAACAGAAAGGGAGCTTGGCCTATAGAGCTTACATTTACCATGCAGTTGAAGTTAGAACCTCGATTTATGAACTCAAGCTCTTAGTACCGTTTGTTGAAGTCTTCTCACCTACTGCTTGCCTTATTTACTGTGTTGTAACAGCAAAGTCTTTGATCTGGATGTTACCGGAGGAATCCCGGAGGAGCTGTGGTCTTTGACTTCCCTCACACATTTGTATGTTTACCCACTGATGTTTTAGTTTAAATAATGTTTCATTTTCCATGCCAAAAAAAAATGATACGTTTTCTCTATGTGAACTGTGACACACTATCAAACTGAAACCTTCAAAATCGTGATGTTGATTGTCTCCATATATCTACATGTGTAATGTGTGGCCCGTGATTCGTCGAGCTGCAACCCTCCTCCGTTGGTTCGTGGGCTTCCTGTCTTCTCCCCGAGTCCTGCACAATGAACGCACGACTAAAACCTGGCCGGGGTTTACCCGGCAAGGCCCTCCGGCGAGAGGATGAGAGAATGCAGAGAATCAAGAGAGAACTTAGGGTTTTTGTAAGCGTAATGTCCGTACCTCTCAAAGTAATCATCCTTTAGTATTTATAGAGTCTCCCCAACTTGCTCCCCAAGTATCATCATGTGCCTTGCACGAGCCAAATGGCGTCATCGTGACCTCACAGAATAGATCCGATAACCATTTTAGCGTGAGCTGGCACCTTTCATGCGCGCTTCATCATTATCCTCTAGCGTAACCGCTTCCGTCACGTGAAGGGCCATGTGACCCAGCGGGTGGCCGAGCCTTGTAATCAACCGAACCCCATTCCCGGCCGAACCTGGTATACGGCCGAGCCCGATGGGCGGCAAGTGTGAGGAATACGTCGACAAGTACACCACCGACGGTGGCCGAGCTTTAATTACATACGGTGCCAGAGCTCCCTGAAGAATCTTCCCAACGGATGAGTCTCGGCCAGTAGCCGAACCTAGTTTAGGCACGGTAGTGTCGGCTCGCTGCGGGTGGTCGCATTCGGTCCGCTACAATAGCCCCTCAATCTCCGCCGTTGCCGAGCGCGTGGTGGAGAATGATGTTTTGAGCTTTGGCCGAACGTGCCTGAGTGGAGCCTGCAGCAGATTGGGTTCCTGGCCGAGCCTTGTTGATTTTTCAACAACTGCCACAGATAAGCCTTAATGTGAGTGCGCCAGGTGTCCCTCTTTGGTTGGGTACGGCTGATGCGAGGACGAATGGCACGTGTGAAGCTCTGCAAGGTTGTCCCATTATTGCCACGTGTCTAGAATCGATTGGTCCTTCGTTCGGCGGTGCAGAGATGGGCGGGAATTTCGAATCCCAAACCCTACGCCTATATTAGGATGAAGAGAGGAGAGAGACAGGTTACGAATTCTCTCTCTCTCTAGAACGCCATTGCCAGAGCTCTTGCTTCGCCTTTTAGCCTTGATTTTTCGTTGATCCACCACTGAATCTTCAAAAAAAAATCCCTAGGTATGCATTCGATCCTTGTTTCTCTTCATTTCTGTAATTTTATGCATTGTTTTTCTTTGATCTTTGGCTTTCTTTGAGATCTTATGTTCTGTGTGAACAGTACGTTGCTGGGGATGAACCGTCTGTTCATCTTCAGCTTCATCCTGTTCTTTCGAGCCCCAGTTTCAATGCTGGGGGCTTGGCCGACAATGGTGTCTGCCGAGCCTGATGGCTTTGCTTAATTACGTTTTCCCGAGCTTGAGTCTTGATGGGATATGGGGTGGGCCTAGTAGGTTAGCCGAGAGAAGTGAGATCCTTGCCATCTGGCCGACGACGAGGTTCTTCATTATTCTTTCCTTTGTTTTGTTAGGTCTGGCTCACCCAATCATTGTCATCTCTTCCGACTCTGAAAGCTCGGGGAACAGCTCCGGACACTTAGTCATCCGAGAGTATTTGGATAGGCGCAGGAGCCGACGCCAGATTTCTTCCTTTGCCTCGAACATGTCATCCGACTCTGGTGACTCAAACGCCGAACGCGTCTATGAGTACGACGGGGATGGGTTCAACACCGACCCAGAAATTTCGTTTACATCATCAACGCGTTCCGAGGCCGAGCCCCGGCCAGGGGCCGAGGCCGAATCGAGATTCAATTCCCAAGCTGAAGCCACTTCCTCAATAAGATCTGATGAAGGTGAAGTGCCTTCAGAAGATAGAGAGGTCGTTGACCAGTACGAGAGGGGTCAGGTTTATCCCCATGCCCATTTCTTCAGCGGAGAATCCGGTGAGTATGAGAGATTCTGCCGAGACTATAGTATCCCTGACGACGTTATCATCAGCCAGGTTGCCAGCAACCGTATTCGAGATATGAGGGAACACCATCCCGAACATATCACGGTTCCTTTGATGGCAATATGCGACGCTGGACTTCGGTTTCCACTCCATCCATTTCTGAGGGAGCTTTTGGCTCGGTTCAGCCTAGTCTCCCACTACTTCGCGATCAATAGCTATAGGATCGTGATGACGGTGATTGCTCTAAAAGAGCTCCATAACTTGGATTTCTCCGTGGCCAACCTCTTTCATATGTACATAATGTCCAGGCACAGCCAAACTAAGCGTCGATACTTATCTACTCGTAGGGGCAAGACGCCCCTTGTGGATGGTCTGCCCGACACTGATAAATGGGAAAATTTTTATGTTGAAGTAAACGGTAATTACAAGTTCGGCGACCAGTCTAACTGTCGATATGCCGTGCCGAAGATAAAAGATTTCCGAGGTAGAGTTCTTTCAATTTCGATTTTCTGCCGAACCTCTTTTTGCTCTTGTATCCTTCCCCCTTTGAATAACGTTTGTTATCTTTGTATTATTGCAGATCATAGGTCTATAACAAAAACCCAGCAGTCTTTGGCCGTTGAAAAGCACATAGAGATTTTGCTTTCTCAAGCTGTGAGAGACGCGCCGACGCTGCTTGGTTACGACCCATCTTACAGAGGTAAACTCAAAAGGAGGGAGGAGGTTGGTGGGCCGAGCAAGAGGGCAGGAATTTCCAAGGAGGGTGGATTTTCAACGAGAGAGGGACGTCAGAGGAAGGGGGGATAAAAAGCAAAAGGAGCCGAGAGTCAAATTTCCTACGTTTAGGAAGCCAGCAGAGTTTTGGTTCCAGGAAAGTCAACAATCCGAGCATTCAGGTGTGAACATTCCCCTTCAAACACTCGTACCCAAGTTTGCTGGTCAGATGGGGAGAAGAAACGTCGTTCGTGTCAACATTAGAGACGGCGCTGCAGTTCGGCAGAAATAGTCAGATGTGGCCGAACCAGCGAAGAAGAGACAAAAAATCACTCATGATTTTTTCCCATCTAACCCGTCAACTCCTTATCCAAGTGATAAAGACAAGACCGAATCCTCAACCACAGGTGGTTCGAGGGCGGTCGAGAAGTCTGTGGGTTCGGCTGGGCCGGTTGCTATTCCCGAGTTTGCTCCCTCTTACGCCCTGGCGGAAGGTAGGGTCGTTAATGTAGAAGACTCGGTGAAGATGGAGCCGGGATTGGCCGTGGCAATGCTCCAAGGGCTGGCTCTTCCACGTGATATGCAGAAGGTTCCTGAGGACCTTCAGTCGAGCTTGGTACATGCAAGCGCTTATCTTGTTCAGGTTTGTCCAAACATGTTTGTTTCCCTTCTGTACCGTACTTGTTTAAGCTTACTCTTGAATCTGTTTGTAGGTTTTGACTTTCTTATTTATATTGCATTTTGATTCTCAGGCTGGGCAAGCTCTACACAGGGCTTCGAATAAAGCCGAGCTGGTTTCCGCAAAAAGGTCCCGTTATCGTGACGACCTCAAGACTGAGCAAGATAAAGTGAAGTCTTTGAAGTCAAGCTTGAAAGTAGCTAAAGCTCGTGCGGCCGAGCTTGAAAATGATAAGGCAGAGTTTGAGGAGAGAGCTAAAAAGGCCAAGCGTGAGCTTGGGAAGGTGCTGAGGAGGGAGAAAAGGAAGATGAAAGAAGTTGACGGGAAAGCTTATCAGGCTGGGTTCGACCGAGCGGGTACTAAGTACGTGAGGGAGGCTCGGTCAATGGTGAATGATGAAATTAAGATGAGAATCCCTGTCTCTTATCGAACGGGATACAAGGACGGCGTGAAGGCCGCGTGTGCGGTCCTGCAGCTGGAGCCTGATTTGAATTTAACCAAGTCGATTCCTGCGCCTGTCACACCCGAGCTTGTATTGCCGTATACCGAGGAGGAGTGCGCACCCCTCCCTCCCGAAGAATTTCCTGAGAGTGATGATGAGATTGAGGACGTTTCTGGTGATGAGGGTGAGGATGGGGCCACTAGGCAAACTGCTGTTGATGTCGGCGACAAAAAAGTTGATGAAGGTGCTGAAAAGGTGATTGGAGGTGCCGATCAGGAGCCTCCAAATGTTGACAAAAATGTTGAGGTTGGAGCTGATGCTAATTTGGCCGAAGCTGCTGAGGATGCTGCTCAAGCATGAGTAGGAGATTACCATTTTTCTTTCTTTTTTGTTGTCTTTGTTGTTTTTGAACTTGAACTAGAAATTTTTGTTGGGCTGGGCGGATCCGAGCTTGGATTTTACCGTGCCAGATGTAATAGTTTATGGGGGATTGAACCGAACGATAAACTTGGCAGTATCACCCAGCTTAGGAATTTTCCTGCAACACTTGTTTTCTTTTGAATGAATGACTTTGATTTCTATGTTTTGTAATGTGTCAGCTTTGCCGAACTTTGATTGATATTCTGTATGCCCTCTGATTTGAATAGGCTTGCTTGGTTTGAATGGTGGATAGAATAGCCCCCACTTTGTTCTGGGTTCAGCCAAATATTAGAAATTCTGGCTAATGTTGAAGTTGGTTGTTTATAGTGGAAGAGATGGCCGAGCCTTGACCAAAGTATGGAGTTAAAAATAAGAGCCTTTTACGTGAGATTAGGGCTCGGCCGATGTTGCCAGCCCCTTGTCAATGTATAAGTTTTTTTGAAATGTTGCATTTTTGTGGGTCGTTGATCACCGAGCCGTGAGTTTGGCCTTGCATTGGCCGACCTTACTGTCTTGCCAAGCCGAACCGAAGCCCAAATTTTATAAGTGATGTGAGTCTTTAGGCTTGGTGGACCATATGTCTTGATTACTGCTTCTTTGGGCGGGTATAGGGCCGAAGCAGTGGCATAATGCCGTTTGGAGGTGTGACCGAAGTCAACGTTTGTGTTTGTCGGAGTATGCTGAATGTATTTTTATAAGAAGGAAGACAGGTAAAAATTTGTAGAAGACATCAATTGCCGAACAAGATACTTCTTTTTCTTTAGGAAACGTGAAATACAAGTTGAATGTAAAGATATTGGCCGAAGCCAATAATAAAGAAATTGACATTGTTGTGGCCGAAGCCAAAAACTTAAGATAAAAAGCCGGATAGTTAGTGGCCGAACATGAGGCGCAGTTGTTGGGATATTTTCATTACATGTAAGCCTTCTTTAGATTCTGCGCATTCCAGGGGTTGGTAAGGACTTTGCCAGTCATGTCCTCCAGTATGTAAGCACCTTCACCAGCGATCTTGACAACACGAAAGGGACCCTCCCAGTTGGGTTTGAATTTCTGCTTCTTGCTAGCTTGTACCACTTTTTGCCACACCAAGTCGTCTGGTTTGAAGGTCTTGGTGCGAACACTTCAGTTGTAGCCTCTTGACACCTGTTGTTGGTACCAACAAGCTTTAGCTGAGCGTTGTCACGTTTTTCTTCTGCCAAGATCAGTTCTTGTTCTACGGCCTCGTCATTAGTTTTTGGGTCGAAGTTCTCTGTTCTCAAAGTGGGGAACTTGGATTCTAGTGGTATTACTGCCTCCATGCCGAATGCCATTGAAAAGGGGGTTTGGCCTGTTGAGCGCCGTGGTGTAGAACAGTAAGCCCAAAGAACACGTGGTAGTTCCTCAGCCCATTTCCCTCTCTTGGAGTTTAATAGTCGCTTGATTCCGGCGTAGACGGTCTTGTTTGTAGCCTTGGCTTGTCCATTCCCTTGGGGGTATGCTGGTGTAGATTTGAAGAAGCGTATCCCAAATTCCTCACAGAGGCTGGTCAGGTCTTTACCGATGAATTGGCTTCCGTTGTCTGATACGATGGCGTACGGAACTCCAAATCTGGTAACAATGTTTCGCCAGACAAATCTGCGAACGTCAGCTTCTGTGATGTCACAAGAGGCTCGGCCTCTACCCATTTGGAGAAGTAGTCTGTTGCGGTGATCAAGAACTTGAATCCTCCTGGAGCTGTTGGTAGTTTTTCGACAATATCGAGCCCCCATTGTGCAAAGGGCCAAGGGCTGGTAATAGGGGAGAGGTTCTGGGTGGGTTGCTTTGGTATGGGAGAAAAAAGTTGGCATGGTCGACATTTGCGAACTGTGTCTTCGCAGTCTTTCTTCATGTTTTTTCAGAAGTATCCCTGACACAAAGCTCGTTGGCAAAGTGATCGGCCGCCGGAATGGCAGCCACAACTCCCTGAGTGAAATTCAGCAAGAATCTCTTGAACTTGGGTTGGGTGGACCACGAGGAGATATGGGCCGGAGATAGATTTCCTGTAGAGTTGGCTGCTTTCAGAGAGCCAGTAGTAAGCGGCTTTGTTCCTGATGCGATAAGCTTCCTTCTTGTCTACCGG